>NW_004567129.1:25967832-25982717 GCF_000260355.1 Condylura cristata | reverse complement strand
CCGCCGGGGCGCCCGGTACCTGAGGAAACCCATGTCCTCACAGCCGAGTCCCGCCACCCTGGCGTTGGAGCGTGAGGAACACAGGAGCCGCCACGTCCCCTCCGTCTTGTCGAACACGGTGAGCCGGGCGTCCACCGGGTTGACCTGCACTGCAGGGCAAGAGGACAGGGCGGCTGGGTCGCCTCCCGCCAGCCTGTTCTCCTGCCTGGAGGGTCCGGTAGGACCCGCGCGGCCACCCAGGCCCCCGATTCATGGAGTTTCTGCAAGAGCCTGTGTCTGAGGTCACACAGGTGAATGGCCGCCCGGGTTCCGGCTGGCCGGCTGGAGGCCCTGGTTCCCCAGCCGATGGCCTGTGAGCTGCAAGCCAGTCTGAACATGGGGCTCCCCAGAGAATGGTGTGAAGGGCCCTTCCTGCCCCAGTGAGGGGGAAAAAGTCACCAAGGAGGAAACTCAAGACATAGCTGCTGGCATTTTTAAAAGCCCCTTGGGGAGCCAGGACTGCACCCTCCAGAATGATCAAGTACATGAAGATTATCGCTTCCCTTTTATGTTTAACTCATTTCCTAATTCTTTTCCTCTGGTCTGCTGCTGTCTGAAGATTGTTGGCAAATCAATCAGATTGCAAAGTTAGACAGATTTTCTGTAACTGTAAAAAAAAGGCTATCGGGCCCTCCCTGGTGGCACAAGGGGTTAAAGTCTCAACTCTATGAAGCTACCGCGGCCACTGCAGCATGAGTTCAATCCCCAGCCAGGGAGCTGACCCACAGGGCGCAGCAGCCCTCTCCTGACCTGCCCGCTGCTCCCCTCAGCAGTCCATCTGTCTGTTCTGCTCCCCGCTCTGTCTCTGGTGAATCTTCTCACCCCCTGCACCCCAGTTCTGCATACATAAATAAATCAATCTTAAAAAAGGGCTGTCTTCTCTGCAGGACTTGTCAGTGCCTTCAACGACTAATAGACTAAAGTGGGGTGCAGCCTCCAAGCAGGGGCTGTAGTAGTTATTCATTCACTCAACAGCATTCACCCAGTCCTATGTGGGGACACAGAGGCGACCGAGACAAGCCTGAACCGTGATCTCACCAAGCTGAAGTCTGTGGGGTGGGGAGAGACAGTGCTTGAAAATCACCCAACCAAAGGCATCATGACAAACTGAGAAGGCTCAGACAGCTGGACCTTCCAGCAGATTCCTCATGCCCGGGGCCGGTGATGCTCCCCTCACCCCTCTCCGGCCCCTCCACCCAGGACCAGAGGACTCTGTGCCAGGGTCACAGCCTGCCAACCTGTACTTCCTTTCACCAGACACACAGAATGTGCCAGGCTCTGTTCTGGGCAATGAACAAATCGTCCGAGCAACAACCCAGTCAAGCCTCCCTCAGCCCTGAGGAGCTCAAGAGCCAACAGGCAAGAGCCTCGAACGGACACTGAGCCGCACAGACCTTGTGCTACAGGGAGGGGCTTAGCCAGGGGCTGCCGGTGAGCTGGTGCGGCCACAGCTTTCGTTGGTGGGCAGGGAGAGCATTACGGGGAAGGTGGCTGGGAACACCTGAAGCAGGTGAGAAAGGGGTGAAGGTAATTGAGGAAACAGAATGGACCAGGGGCCCAGAAAGTGGCCAGCTCTCAGGCTGAGAACAGGGGTTGGGGGTGCTTGAGGCATAGAGACGGGGGCAGAGGCACAGGAGAGATGACATGGGCCTGACAGACTTCAGAGTGAAGCGTTACAAGAGTGAGGCGAGGGGTCTGCGTGGTGGGCGGGGAGGGGGGGGCTGACGGGGGTCACAGGCTGCCGTGTGGGGAGCGGGCTGTGGGGGATGACAGTGCGGAGCAGGGTGTCCAGGGAGGAGCAGGGTGTCCAGGGAGGAGGCCGGAGGAGGGAGCCAGCTGGGGGGAGAGCGGAGTTTAGATTCGGGACAGGCTGTGTGGGTGGAGGCCGCGGGTTGGGGTGCGGGGCAGAGCGGATGAGGGTTAGGGACACCCGAGGTGTTCGAGGTGTTCGGCCTGGCGGGGCTGAGAGTGACCGAGCAGGCTTGGGAAGGAGCCGCTGTCAACCTCTTGGGCCTTACATACGGTCCCTGTGTGGCCAGGGGCACAGCCGGGGGTTCTGGGGTGCAGACGCACTTTCACCCAAGCTGCGGTCTCCCTGCACAGCTGGACTAGGGGAGACAGGACCAGGGAGACCTCCTGTGTGCCCTGCGCCAGGCTCCACACTCTCCCTGGCACCATCAACCTCAGAGGGGGCCGCAGAGACCGCACCTGTTTTTCAGTTGGGGAAACTGAAGCTTAGGGGGACGGGTGACTTGGCCAGTGGCCCCAAGCGAGGGAGAGGCAGAAAGAGAGGATGTGAGGGGTCACCCGTGACAGCTCAGCCAGCACAGCACTGGCTACATGTCCAGTGTTGCGATGGAGCTGGCCGTGGCTGGCCGCACGCGGAGGTACCTGGGGACTCTCCAATCCCACCTGTCTGGGAGGCGGAGGCCCACTACTGTGCCCATCTTGCAGATGGGGAAACTGAGTCTCCGAGCAGAATAGGCAAGGCCAGGATTTGAATCCAGACCTGCTGGCTTGCATGGCCTGCTAAGAGCTTCCTGGCTGGCCGGCCTTCATGATGGCCCCCTGCTTTGACATGGGGGTGGGGGAACCCCTCCACCCCCACCCTCTGTGTTCCAGCACTGACTCAGGCTCTGAAACCCCAGCTGGGGCTAGGGGGTGAATCTTACTTTATAATGACTTCGAAATGCTCCCGAAATGTGATTTCCAGAAAGTGCGAGGTTTCAGGAAAAAATTATCACTTTATGGTTGTGTGCGGGAGAAGGCGGCGGGGGGAGGGAATAAAATACTCCCCTCCGATTATTTTTAAAGCCACCTTCTGTGACACTGTTTCTCACTTTTAAACTCTTTATTTTTGCCTGCTTATTTTAAGCGAAGCAAAGTCTGTTCTGGGTCACCTGCTTTGCTTACCAAACTGTCTGATATATTTAGAGGTGTGAAAAATCCCAGAAAAATGAAATGGGGATACAGTTCGGGGTGGTTGTTGACGCTTTTAAAACTTCCCCACGTTTTGGAGAAACCCAAGTGGCATCAAGGGCCGGGGGCTGGCGGTGGGGAGAGCCGACCTGAAAGGTGGCCTGGGGCTTCGTCACGCCGAGGCGTCCTGAGCACCTACTATGTGCCAGATGCTGTCTGGGCGGTGACAAATGTCCACATGCCCCGATCCTAGCAGGAGTCGGTAATTAACAGTGTGAGGGGTCTTGTGCAGCGGAAGGATGGGGGTGTGGGCTCTGGGAAGCAGGGGGGCCTGAGGAGTGGGAAGAGCAAGAGCCGCACATAATCATCTCTTCTTCTCACCGCCAGTTGCCAGGTGAGCACAGTGAGACTCCCAGAGGACACGGCAGGTGTGAGGTCCCCGAGCTCGGGGACACCATGCAGATCTAAAGCTGCCTGCAGGCTGGGAGCGGAAGAGGTGGGTGAGCTAGGGCGGTGTCAGGGCGTCCATCCGGGACACGAAAGTAGGCTGTGGACAGGAGTGGCGTGGAGGGGGCCCAGGGCCTGGGCTCGGTAGTGGTGGGGACCTGGCGAGGAGCTTCCCCGCAGATGCCAGACCCCCTGCCCTGCCACTTATCCAGCGGGTGGTCCTGGGAAGTCAGTTCACTTGTGACCACAGCCAGTCACAAGCTGAGCCTGGCTGGCCAAGCCGGCCCGCACTGTGGCAACTCGCTGGCTGTTTCTACGAAACCACAGACCGATTTCTCCAAGAAACGGACCCAGACTGCCTGGGTCCAGATCCCAGACCTGCCACTTACTCCGTGGCGTGGCCTCAGTCCCCGCGCCTTTCTGGCATGGGTTTCTCCAGACCAGCTGGCTGTGGTGAGGATTTAACAAAGGGGATGTGTAAAGCCCCTGAGGTCGTGCACACAAGAAGGTGGGGTGCCGGTCCGGCCAGGGGATGCCCGGATGCCACCTTTGCCAGTGTGGATTTCCTTCTCTCAATGTGAGCTGACTCCTCATGGAACTGGAAGCTCAGAGGAGTGGAAGATACTTCCCACCTATGTCCCCTTGTTTCCTGTTGCCCTGGGCCATGGGATGGTGACTTGGAGTGGGCCAGCCAGCCAGCCACCATCTACCCACCCACCCACCCATCCATCATCCACCCACCCATCCATCATCCATCCATCCATCCATCTATTTCACTCACTCCATAATTCATGTCTGCATCTATAGAGGAGTGTGGCCAGCTAGTCCCACCTGCCTGCAGATAATTCTCTCCTAGGCAGGAGGAAGAGCCATTCCCGGCCCCATCATTTACCACCTCATGTCCTCTCTGGTCCTCACATTCCACATCTGTAAAATGGGGTACTACCAGACCCCGTACAGCTCCCTATGATAGCTCACAGAGCTCAGGGAATTCACACAGTGCCCCTCAAGCAGTGGTTGTGACCAAGCCCCGCAGTAAGGAACACAGTTTTGCGTTATGACATAGCACACGAAGCCTGACCATGGCTCCAAGCCTCAGTTTCCCCATCTGTAAAATAGCAACAATGACATTCCCATCTCATCAAACAAAGACGAGACGAACCAGACTTTTTCTCACTGGGAGGGCTCTCTAATATCTTCTCATCTCTTTCACGCTTTGAAAAAAAAAAATGTGGCTTTCAACTCATTTAATTTTGCAATGCACTACGGGCTTTCCAGTCTGAAAAGTCCAGGACAGGGCCAGGGAAGAGCACTATTGTTAGCGTTTCTACTCGCCGCTGCGCCTTCATTCATAACACCCTTTCAGGGTGTTCCATGGAGCCCCCACTTCCCCCAGTGGGCCCCGAGGGTCCCAGCCTGCTTTGCTCACCTGGATACAGTGGCTCCTGGTCACTCCTGAGCAGAACGGTCACTGTGGAGAAGGCAGAGGTGAGGGCCTCCGGCTGTGGGCCACCAGGGGGGAGGGGAGGCACAGGGGGCCACGCTCACCAATGGCCCAGGACGCCGCCCCGATGCCAGTCAGCAGTATCAGGGTGCCCACAGCGAGGGCTGCCACCCTGGGTCCGGAGCAGCATGGCACGGCCCGGCCACCTGCAACAGACATCACGCTGGGGCCACTGCCAGGCCTGCCCTAGTGGAAGCAGGTCTGGGCGCTGGGCCAGCGCAGCCCTGCCCCCAGGGCCGGCTCCGCCTGGCCAGCCTGCCCTGCCCTGGGCCTGATCCCCGAGGCCGAGGCCTTGGCAAGGCCGGCTGCCCCCCGCGGTGTGGACAGCCAGGTGTCCCGCTCCCCAGGACTCCCGCCGGAGGGGCGTGGCTGTGACAGGTGCCATCCTCCCTGCCTCCACCCTGGCACTAAGGGCTTTCTCTTCCCGAGGATGACGCTGCGCTTTTGTATCGCCCTCTGGCCTGGGGCCCTCTTCCTTGCAGCACTCGCGCCTGCTAACTTTCCTGGAACTTCTTGGGGACCACGAGCCCCGGGTTTTGGCCTTTAGCGGTTCCCCTCTCCCCGGCCACCTGGCATTTCCTCACTGCCTCGTTTCTTTCTGCAGTTCCAAATCCCTTGCCCCAGGGTAGCGTCTAGAACAGATTCTCCTGCAGAACCCAGCTTCCAAGTCCAATCTGCCCCTGGGAAGGGGGGTTGTCACGCCTGGAAATCTGCCAGCCTCACTTGAAGGGACCTGGGGCAGGGGCGTCGCCTGGCCCAATGATGAACACACCCTCATCTGTTTAATGGGCATGCAGCACCTTGAAAAGCAGTTGGCCTAAAGCACTATTAACAATAACAGAGCCTCCCTGGTGACACAGGGGTAAGTCTCAGCACCATGAAGTTAGCCGCAGCCACTGCAGCTCGAGTTCAATCCCCGACGAGGGAGCTGACCCACACGGCACAGCGGACCTCTCCTGCCTCCCCGCTGCTCCCCTCAGCAGTGGATTTCAGTAGAGCTGCCTGTCCTGCTCCCCACTCTGTCTCTGGTGAACCCTCTCACCCCTGTACCTCAGGCCTGGATCCCAGTTCTTGTACGCATAAATAAATCTTAAGTAAAATCATAACAGCCCAACTGACCCGATGTTTACTACGTGCTAAGCGCTGCTGTGAATACATTTACTTATCGGGTCACAATTCCCATTTTTCAGAGAAAGCTGAGGCTAAGAAAAGTGCATTTACTCGCCCAAGGAGACTCAGCCAGAAAGAGGCAGAACCTTCACCCCCATAGCAGCCCGCAGATCTGGCGTGGGGCGGGCGTTCGGAGCAACTGAGTCTCATAGGGTACAGCAGGTTCTCAATAAAAGCTTGTAAATATTTACAGCTGTGTGCTCCGGCCACGCCCTCCAGCCCTCGGAGCTCAGCTTTCCAGTCAATGGAATGGCCCTTTGCTCGTTCACCACCCTGGCACCTTCTAAGCTCCGGGGACACATCCTAACACAAGGCAGGGAGAGCCAGGTGCTCGCAGGGCTCAGGGTCCATGAGCGCAAGGTGAGAGGGGAAGATAAAAACGAGTAAATGAGCTTGACAGACTCTAGAGTGCAGCCAAGTCTAAGAAGCAAAGAATGAGGGGGCGAGGAGAGGGCATCAGGTGGGGGTCTGCAGGATGCTGGGCGAGACCTGACCAGCCACGCAGAGCCGCAAGGAACAGCATTGTGCCAGAGGGGACAGCACAGGCAACGGCACTGAGGCCAGAATAAGCAGTTGGAGGGTAAGAGAGGCCACTAGAGTGGCCCGGAAGGTGAGAGCCTGGGCTGGCAGTGGGAATGAGGCTGGGGTCCGCCAGGGAGGCCGGCCTGGGACGAGAGGGATTCTAGTCTCAGTACCATACGAGTTGCTCTTTAGCGGGGGCGTTGGGGCCACAGGGTGAAAGGCTGCTGTGGCCGCAGCTGGGGGTGGCATAAACCTAGCTGCACCCCCAGGCACCCCCAGACTGCAGGAGCTGTGGGTTCTCCCATCTGGCACGACAGGTGTGAGGTCCCCGAGCTCGGGGACACCATGCAGATCTAAAGCTGCCTGCAGGCTGGGAGGGCGAGGGGTGGGTGAGCTAGGGCGGTGTCAGGGCGTCCATCCCGGAGCCTGGCACCAGCAGCACCCCGGCCAGAGCAGGGAGGGCCTTGCCTGGGTGTCTTAAGAGTCTGCCATCTTCGTTTAGGTGATGGGAAGCCCACGGGGATCACAAATAAGATGGAAAAAATGCACAAAATGATGTAAAAATAAAGTATTATATTATTAAAAAAAAAAAAAAGAATCTGCCATCTTCCCGGTTCCGGGGGAGGTCTTGGCTCCCTGCGTGGGCAGGCTGACCCTGGGCCTGTCTTCACATGTGCCTCCCAGGGGCCCCCAGGGGTGGGCCAGGAAGTGTCCTGGCTCTGGGGAGCCGCAGGATGAGCAGGCGGCCGCCCACTCCCCCAGGCCTCTCTTCTCCAGGCGGTGGCCGCTGCCTCCTTCTCCCGGCCCCATTTCAGCTGCAAACGCCCTCACAAGTGACATCCTTGCCTGCGGTCTGCCTAAGAGCCCCCAGCAACAGCCGCGTCTCAGTCTTCAGGGCACCAACTCCAAGCGGAAGCCTCCCTCACTGGATTCTGACCCCGATTCTCCTTCCACTCTGACGGCCTTTCCCACCTCCTGACCTTTTCCCGAGCCACTGAGCAGCCTGTGGCCTCCTGCCACGCCCGAGTGAATGCCCCTAAGCGTGGACACTCGGCAGCCCCCAGGCCTGGGGACCCACAGGGGTCTCAAGGTCTCCCCGAGTCTCGGGCCCTTCCTCAGAGGCTCCGCCCACAGTCTCCCAGATTCTCCGGCCCCCTCTCCTGTCCCCAGCACCCTCCAAGCCCAGGTCTCCGTCTCTCCCAGGTCCAGCCTCTGCAAAGAAGCCTGGGGGATCTGCTTGGAGCAAGTCCACCCTGTCCTCCTTTACCTAGAGCCTTCCAGGACTCCCTGGTGTCCCTCACAACAGGGTCTAAGGCCCTCAGCCCCTCGGGGTACAAACACCTGATTAAGCTTCCACCCCTTGACCAACACCATAGGTCTTCCAGAAGACCCAGGTGGCCACTAGCGCCATCTTGTGGAGAGACCAGCATGGCCAAGGCGCATCCCGGGATGCGCTTAGCACCCTCCTGCTCCATTCCAACCTTACCTCCACAGCCAGCAGAAGTATGGGGTGCTCTGCACAGCCCCCCACCCCGGGGCAGCTTGTCACATGCTCTCCCCTCCGCCGGGACACCCCAGCTGCCCACCCTGAACGGCCACCAAACTCAGTGTGCCCAGGCCTTGGGCACACTTCAGCAGCAAACGCCCAGCAGAAAGCCAACGCACAGGCTGCCGGGACCCGACCTGCCGTCTCCTCAGTCCTCCACGCTGTTAGTGAGGACACCGTCGTCGCCCCCGTCCCGGCCCACGGATAACAAGGAGGCCCAGAGAGGTGCGGCCACCTGCCCAGGACACCCAGCGCCTGTCAGCCCCTCTGTCCGGGTCGATGGGGCTCCCTCCCAGGACCAGCCTGAGCTGCCTCACCTGCGCGGGCACCCCTGTTCCCTCGGCCACTGCCTGTGTGGTAGCAGCTTTCCCGGCGCCCTCTGCTTTCCCTCCCGCCTCATGCCTCGGCGGCCTGGGCCCTGGAGAACCCAGGGAGCTCCAGGAAGGAGACCATAGGAGGGCGCAGCGCCTTGTGGGGTGACTGCCAGCCCGCGCTCACGCCGAGCCACAGGTGGGTGCCGAGACCCCAAGAAGCCAGCAGCCGGCACCAATCATTTCAGCCCATCCATGCTACTTCCCCAGCCATGACACCCCCATACAGCCCTGGGAGGTGCCTGCTGGTACCAGCCCCACTTGCAGAGGAAGCAGGCCCCAAGGACAAGCTGCTCCCCAGTCCTCCCTGCCTGAGAGTCCTGCCGCCTGGGGCCGGGCCCCGCCAGCCTGGCTTCAGCAGGCAGAGGGGTTTCTGGTCCCAGCTGGGGAGACAGAAAGGAAAGGTCACCCCTAATCGGCCCCTCCAGGTGGCTCCCAGGCGTGGAAGAGGCTGAGCGGGAGCCAGCCTGTCCGGAGCCCCTGCCAGGGGCACCCAGGGCCCCGGAGTGCCAGGCACTAGGGCCTCAGGTGGGTGGTTTCACCCTGGGGCGGTCTCCAGCCGCCTCTCCCCTCTCCATCCATTTAGGCCGAGTCCAAAGTTCTCCCACTGCTCTTTTGCGCTCAGAGCTGGGAGGTGGCAGAAACGTCTGTCTGGGTTCCGTGGGGGTCTCGGGCCCCTGGGACGCCGGGTCGGCCGCCTCGCTCACCCCCTCCCGGTTCATGGCATGCGCCTTGCAAGCCGAGCCCCATGCTGGTGCTCCATGTACGTGCCGTGCCCCAGTGACCTCACAGGGGTGGGCAGTGGCAGCTCCAGGCCTGGCCAGGGGAAACTGAGGCCCAGAGAAGCACTGCCGCTCACTGAGGTCACACAGCAAAAGGGGGAGGAGGCAGGTTCAAGAGGGCCCCTAACCTCAGGGCCAGCGTCCTTCACCCCAATGGCGGACAAGTCTCTGGGGGCTGAGGGGTCACTGAGGCAAGGGCTAGGCCGGTCATACGGGGTGGCAGGGGGCAGTGGGTGGCAGAGACCCACAGGGAAAATTGGCTAATAGTTAATCGTGTGGCGGAGTCCTCAGAAGGGGGTGGGGATGGGTCCAGGAGGGGTGTGAGAGAGGGGGACTCTAGAGGGTGGACAGCTGGGGAGGAAACAGAGGGCAGGCAGAGCCATGCTGGGGCTGGGGGAAAGGGGGACTCACCCTCCTTCTCCGCCATGTCACCGTCTCCTGTTAATGATTTCCCGGCTGACCTCCTGGGCCAGGCAGGACCTGTGGGGAGGTGAACGGGGAGGCAGGGCCTGGGGGAGCCCAGCCCAGTCGTGCCCCCAGTCCCCGGCGCCCATCCAGGGAGACTGGAGGGACTGGGCCCCGGCCAGAGCACGCCGTGATCACGGACGCAGATTGGGCTAGGTTCAAGGATGGGGTCAGTGTCTGACCGGGGGCCAGGGGGACACCAGAACTTGCCTGGGCCTGGGGAGGAAGGGACTGAGGGTCTGAATCCATGGGTTTGGGGGAGCAAGGGGCCTGGATTTCTGGAAACTGGGGCAGGAGGGGTCGGGGGCGGGACGCCTTAGCAGGAGCAGAGGGCCGAATCCCCGGGTCTGAGGGGTAGGGGGACTGGAGCCCAGTCTCTGGGGCTGCCGGACGGCACCTGAGCTCCAGCTCCCTGGGGAGAAGTCAGCTGGCTCTGAGGTCCCCAGAGCGCCCCTACGGGGCCGTGGGCACGAGGTCGGCCGCCTCTACGGGCCGTGGGCACGAGGTCGGCCGGGGGCCCGGACCCATGCTGTGAGGCTGGCTCTGAGGTCCTTACCCCGGGGTCCAGCAGCTGCTGTGGAGCGCAGAGATGGTGCCAGAGGAGGGTCAGTCTCCGGGCCTGGGCAGGAGCATGGTGGCCAGCGGCGGCAGCAGCAGCGGTGGACGCCAGCGGCGCGTGGGGCCTGCTAGGCCTGGTAGCCTCACCTGAGGAGGAGGGGGCTGGGCCAGGGGCGGAGGAAGGGGCGGGGAGGGGCCGGCCAAGGGATTGGCAGGCCGGAGGCCACCTGGCTGGCGGGGCTGGATTTCCAGGGGCTGGGCCAGGCCGAGAACTGCCCTCCCGTGCCCCGTGGGTCGGAAGGCCCAGGTGAGCGGCGCGTTTGAGGAGCTGGAGCTCCCTCAGGCTTGGGGAGGCCGACAGGCTGGGGGCTGCCGAGGAGGGCTGAGGGCGGGCCGGCGGAGTGCCCAGGCACCCCAAGTCACCCCGCCAGTCACTTGGGCCTCGGCCCAGCCCCTGCCCCGCCCCAGGCAGCCTAAACCATCCCCGCCCACCCTGCCCTTCCACTGGCGGCCCAGCCCCAGGCCCATCCCCGCTGTTTCCTGCTCCCCTTCAGTTCCTGAAGAAGCAGCCTGGCCTGGGAGGGGGCCCCCCTGTTTTGGCCCAGCCCCAGCCGCCTCCCCAGCCCCAACACCTGCCCCACCCAGTCTGCTGCACCCCTTCCCCCAACTCCCCTCCCCCCAACCGCTTTCCTACAAGTCACGGGGGCTGGTTTGCTTTGGCAGCCTCTCTGCTGCCCGCGATGACCTCTGGAGCTGGGAAAGGCCTGGACTGGGGGGATGGGGGGCTTGGCCCGGAAAAAGCAGCACTGAGTGCTGAGGCCAAGTGGCCGGAAGTGTCCAAAGGCAGAGACATGCTGTCCCACCGGACGGCCAAGCGCACCCCACGTCAAACTCCAGGGCCAGATAAACATCCAGCCCAGGGTCACCAGCAGACACCTGCCTGGGACAGCCCCACGCTGTCACCCGGGGGTGCTAACCCCAGAGGGCTGCAGCTGGGCCGCTCCGGGGCCCCTGGCACTGCCCACCAGCCTTCCCGACCTCGCCGCCTCCCAGCTCCCACCAGAGACCCACACTGCTGGGAACACAGCGAACCCACTAAACTCTCTTCTCTGCCCTGCAACCCCACCCCAGCCTCTAGACTCCCGGCTGGCTCCCTCCGGCTCTCCCTGCCACCCAGGTCCCCCCCCACACATGAATCAAGTACCAAGTTCCACTCCCCTGCGCCCCAGCAGGAGCTGAGCCTCACCACCCCCACCCCAACCCTGAGTATGTGTGAGACCCCCCACTGCCTGTGGGGAGGACAGAAACAGGGGAAACTGAGGCTCTTGGATTTCGGGGGTGGTACAGAGACTGACTGGGCTCACGAGAGACTAGGAATCAAGTCCAAGAACCTTTATTTCATGAACAAAACTACTTGTGTAAAGAGAGAGGAGGCTGAACGGGCCCTTTCTAGTGGCCACAATCCAAGGCTGGTGAGAGAGGGCGGGCTGGGGCGAGAGTGCATCGCAGGGAGAGGGGACCCCAGGTCCAGCCAGAGGAAGCAGGAGAGGACATGTCGCTAGGGGTCGGGGTGGGTCCCAGGACCCCCTGCCCCGCTGTTCCTGCCGTCACCACCCTGCTGGGCAGGGGGGGGGCAGGGAGGGCCTGGGCCCCAGTGGTGCGTGTCTGAAGCGGCCAATGTGTGCAAATCAGCAAGAAGGAGGGGTGCGGAGCCGCTGCCCCCACCTCACCGTCCCCCCTCCGAACAGGCAGCAGAAGCAGGGTGGGGGCAGCTGCAGTATTGCTTTGCCCATCATGCATGGCGGAGGGTGGGCAAGGGGGCAGGAGGAGGAGGGCTGGTTAGGAGTGTGAGCCGAGCCCCCCGCCCCCCCACCCCGCGGCTCCGTTGGCAGGACTCTGAGGCTTGTGGAGGCCCAGGGATGGCCAAGCCCCCTTGGGGGCAGGCTGTGCCCCGATGTTCCCCAGTAGGGCTGGCTCTTCCTAGAGGCGGAGCCCAGGGCCTGCAGGTACAGGAGAGATGGGTTACGGGTTACGGGGCGTCTGGGGGGCGGCCTCCCAGACCCGCCCGCACACCCGCCGCCGTACCGGGGCTATTCGGCCACCTGGACGCCCGTGCAGTTCTCCTTGCTCTCTGAGGTGATGGCCAGGTATTCCGAGCTGTGGGGCGAAGGACAGGTGTTCAGTGACCCCGTCACTAGTCTGGCCCACCCCCAGGGGACCGAGGCGAGGTGGAGGTGAGGGCTGTGACCCAGGCCAGAGCTAGAGGGAGCTGGGGCTCCAGAAGTCTCAGCCTGAGGCGCTCAGAGAGCGGGAGGGGGTGCTGGGGGGGGCTTCCGGGTCTGGGGGAGGCAGGGCCAGAGGCATGGACTCCTGTCTTTGGGGAAAGGACGTTGGGCCTGAACTCTGGGTGCTGAGAGCAAAGGAGATTGAGCGTCTGAGGGAGCAGGGGGCCAGGGAAGACTGACCGTTGGCACCGGACCCCCACCCCCGGACGCCTGGGGCCCGGGTCCCCCACCCCTCACCAAGCCCACTCACGCGTTCTCTTGCGCAGCAGCCTCCGTGGCCGCCGCGATCTTCTTGTAGCAGTAGACCATCTCCGCCACGAGCCAGATGGTCAACAGCACGATGAGCACGTACATCATGATCTCGGACACGATGGACGCCATGTCTCTGTTGGCTGCACAGCCCGGCAGGGTTAGGTTCCGGCTCTCCGCACCCCCAGTGCGGTGCCAGCCTGCTGTGTGAGCCTGGGCCAGTGGCTCAACCTCTCTGGGCCTGGGCTGCGGATGGGCGGACCGTGCCCCCCCCTCCAGTCACTGCTGTTACTGTATCAGTATGCCGCCCTAGGGGAGCCCTGGGAGCACCCTCGACCGGCCCCCCTGCGTAAACAGGGTACGTCTGTGTCTTCGGGCAGTTGTGGGCATCTCTGTCAGCAGGTGCCCAAGAACTGGAGCTCTGCAAGCAGACAGCTCAGGTTCAAATCTCAGCTCTGCCACCTGCCAGCTGTGTGTTCTCGGGCAAGCGACTCGACCTCTCTGGTCTCAGCGTCCCTGCGTATGAAAGACTGGTCATCACAGACTCTTCTTCGGGACAGTGTGAGGATTAAACAAGCGCTAAGATTCTCCAGACCAGCGCTCAGTAGCTGCTCTCCACTCTGCGCCTTCCCGCTGCGACTCAAGAGCAGCAGACCCAGCAATTAGGAGCCAGGGCTCTCGGTCCCAGCCGCCAGTCTGCAGCTCGGTTCTGCTCCTCACTTGCTGTGTGACCTCAGGCCACTGTCTCCACCTCTCTGAGCCTGCGCCCCTCTGTAACATGGGCTGGTAACACTCCTGCCCTCTCACACCGCCCTGCAGAGGCCCAAGGTGCCCCGCGCCAAGTGCGGATGGCACACCGTGCGCACAGCTGTGACGCGGTGCCTGCGGAAGCCGCCATCCCGCCTGCAGGCCCGCCCTTCTGCAGCTGCCTCTCTCCGGGCCTACATTTAAACTGAAAAGGGAGCGCCCTCAGCCAGGGGCCCAGCAAGGCCATGTCGGCATCTGGATGCCGCGGGTGTCCTCGAGGAGGCCCCCCTTCGCGGGCCGGGATGGCGCTCCGCCCCCGCCCCTGCTCACGTCCTCATGTGGCTTCCTCCCGAGTGGGCGCTTTCTGTTCTTCACCCGGTGCAGATGGCACCCATGTTTTCTGGGCCAGACAGAGTGCAGAAGGGTGCAGGGCCGGAAGCTGCTCCCCTGCTGCCTTGCGGGACGGTGGAGCCTGCATCCATCCTTCCATCATTCCTTCCCTCGCAAGACGCCAGGATGCATTTCCGGCACCGAATGCCCTGCCCAGGCAGGCGCGGTGCTGAGTGCTTTATCTGCGGCCTCCTGACTCTGGGGCAGCCCCAGCATGGAGACGCCCGCTTCCCCTCCCGCGGCTGACCGCGGTATACGTTGGATGAGGCGCACTTTCTTGCCACGCCCAGAGCCTGCCCCGGGTGCAAAGGGCAAACGGTTGGTTCCCTAACTGGCATCCCCTGTGCCCCGCCACATGAACACAGGCGTGGCTCTGACACCCCCTTTTCAGACCAGGACACTGCCGCACAGACAGGAAACTCAGGAATGGACTCAGCGCCGGGACTCACCCCAAGTGTAACAGCCTGGCCACGGGGCCAAGCCCCCACCTGCTCTGGAAAGCGCCTGCCGCTGAAGGGAGACTCAGGGAAGGCTGCAGTGAGCGAGGGCAGGGGACAGTGGTGACCCCCCACCCCCACTTTACAGACGAGGAACCGAGATAGAGGGGCTACACCGAGGCTCAGAGAGCCCTTATTTTCTCCAACCCCCCAAATGCACGAAGGTCACCTGCTGCCTGGCCAGGCAGCCCCCAGAAGCAAAGCCCCGCCTCAGACTCCGCTGCCCCTCAACACACCTTCTGCCGGTGCTGGGAAGAATCTGCCGCTTGTCCCCATCTGCAGCCCCACAGCCAAGGAGGACCCCAGGAATTTCCTGCCATCATCTGTATACACCTCTGCAGGGCCAGTCCCAGCGCACCTCTCTCTTGGAAATGACTCAGCTCAGTGCCTCGGG
>NW_004567129.1:25965865-25967363 GCF_000260355.1 Condylura cristata | reverse complement strand
TCCTCTCACCCTCCGCATCTCTGGCCTGTACCCCAGTTCCATGTGAATAAATAAATAAATCTTTAAAAAAAAAATTCAAAGGACTAAAAGTGTACTTCTCAACATAGTCACCACTGATACACAGCTATCATCCATATCAAATATATGGCCATATCAGCATCAACATACAGCAACATAACAATCTATAAGACACTATTTTGCAGAGTGGGTAAGGAGGAGAATATGAAAATGTGGTGGAAGGTGCCAGAAGCTCGCCAGGGCGATGCCCTGTGATGAAAACACTGCCGTTAGGCTGGAGTTGGCAGTTAGTCTAGTGTCGAAGATAACATAACCGGCCATATGGCCGTGGTGAAAGTCTGAAAGGCAATATTATAGCAGGGTAGGTGAAAAGCACTTAGAACATGCTGGAAACTGAGTCTGAAGACGCTGCAGAAAACAGAACGGATCGTATATGCCGGAAAGTACTGTTAGGAGCTCAGACGCCGGGAGGTGACACCGTGTTACAAGCCATGTTAAAGGAGAGGCCACCCTGGGCCCTGGGGCTGCCGCGGGGAGGGAGGGGGTTCTGCTCGAGGCGGGTGACAAGGAGGAAAGAGCCTGGGTGCTGGCGGCAGCACAGAGCTGCCCCCCCCAGCCCTCCCCTCGGCACTTCCCTCAGATTGGTGAGACAGGATCTGCGTAGATTTTGTTAAGACACACTATTTGGGGCATCTCTGTTATAGGGACACCACTTTCCTGCTTTCTGGGGAGGCTTTGTCACCCTCTGCCCGCGGTGGCTGCCCCCAGCACCACGACGGATACCCCGGAGTCGCTCAGACCTGTGTCCCACATGGAATTTTGCTGGATCACTTTGGTCACAGTCATAACAATGCTGAGCACGGGGCGCTCCCTGGTGGCGCAACGGGTTAGGACACAGCACTGCAGCTAGCTGAGCTGCTTCAGTGAGTTTGATCCCCGCCCCGAAGCTGACCCACATGGCGCGGCAGACCTCTCCTGACCCACCCGCTGCTCCCTCAGCAGTGTACTTTGTCAGTCAGCCTGTTCTGCTCCCCACTCTGTCTCTGGTGAATCCTCTAACCCCCAGCACCTCTGGCCTGTACCCCAGTTCTGTATGCATAAATAAATGAATCTTTAAAAAATAAAAAAAAAGAAACCACAGCCTCGGCTGACAACAGAGCACAGCGAATATCAGCAAGAACTGGACAGCAGTCTCAGGGTTCGACGGGTCCAAATCCTGTCTGTGGCGCACAACCTCCCCCAGAGCCTCAGTCTTCTCAAACATAACATGGAGACACTAGAGCCCCTCCCCGGGGTGACAGGATTCTGTGTGGGGCCATCTGCCCACCTACTGCACCGGGCAGGGGAAGGACGTGCGTGCCACTGGCCCCATGATGACCTTGCCCTGGCTCCTTGCTGTCCCAAGGTCAGAGATCTGTCCCTGACCGGCTAAGTTAAGGTGCTGTCGGGCCTTGGAAAGTTTCCGAAGATGGTTTAGAAA
>NW_004567129.1:25960520-25962965 GCF_000260355.1 Condylura cristata | reverse complement strand
CGTTCCCTACAGAACAACCCTTCAGCCCAGAGGCAGTACGGCCCCTGCCAGAAGACACACAGCACAGGTGGCAAAGCTGGGTTTTGCACCCCCCTCCCCAACTCCATGGGGAGAGGCCCACTTGTGGAGGGCAAATGGAGGCCAGGCTGGATGAGGGTAAGAGGAGCTGCTCCTCTGCTGCCGTGGGCGCTGGTGCTGGCGCCGGGCCCGGAGCCAGCCTGTCCGCTCCCGCCACCTGCCCTCCATCTGGCCACGGGTGGGCTCAGGGAGGACGAGGGGCCGCAGGTCCCGCTCACCTTTGTCTACCACCTCCAGGTGGATCTTTTTGACGACGCTGGTGTTGTGCTCATAGTTCTCGAAGAAGAGCAGGCGGTAGACGTGACACTCGTAGTCGCCCGAGTGGTTGTAGGTGACGTTGGTGATGAAGATGGACAGGTCCTGCAGGTCCCTGGTGCCCCGGCTGCCATTCCACACCACACGGCCCTCGAAGCGTTCGTCCTCCTCCAGCTGTAGCACCTCGTTCTCATAGCGCAGGATCTGGGGGCAGCAGCCGGCTTGCCGGGGGCCGCCCCGCCCCCGCGCCTCTAATGGGGCCTTGCCCGGACACCCCGGGATGGAGGGACGAGGAGGGAGGACACGGGGGGGGGTTGGGGCCACGCCTGGCCCCCAACACGCACGCGCCTCAGGTGCTCTCCTGAGCCCCCACTGGCCTTCGGGGCCCCATTCTCGGCAGCTCCTCCCTGGCAGCCTGAGCCCTCAGTGGGCCTGAGAGTGGACGCTGTCCCTGCCCTGCCACTGAGAGCACACTGCCTGCCAAGGAGGAGCTGGTCTCCCACCGGCCACCAGGGCATTCTGCTGGCACCGCTGACCCAGTGACGTTTACGTTGAGCCACATATGCCGAGTGCCTCACTGAGTCAAGCCTGGAACAAGCCTACCAGTGGGAGACCACCGCCACGCCATCTTTACAGAGGGGGAAACTGAGGCTCAGAAAGGCTCAGTGACCGGCCCACGACCACCAGCTGGTGAGAGGGAGCTGGGATTGGAATCCAAGTCATCGAGAGTGGCACATTACTGCAGACAAACAGCCTCCCGTGGGAGCCCACGCCGGGCCCCCTCACCTTGACGAACTCCTCAGTGCCCTTCTGGCGGAAGGTCCACTCGGTGAAGGTCTCGGCGGTGGTCTCGCTGCGCCGCTTGCAGGAGATGCACAGGATCTTGAAGGTCATGCCGTACACGGCCTCGGTCTCCGAGTCCACCTCCACGCAGCCTCCCCAGGCCGAGGACACTGAGGGGACAGCAGGCTCAGGCCCAGCAGGGCACTCTTCGCCCTGGGCAGTGCCAGGCCTGCTGCCGGTTGGCTCCCAGAAACCATCTGTTTCCCTTGGCTCCTGATCACACACGGGCAAACAGGGCCCCTAGCCTGGCCCCTCTGTTTCCTTCTGTGAACAGGGGGAAGCGACTATCTTTGTTTCTGGTGGTTTGGGGGGGAGATTTCCTGAGGCAGTTCAGGTACCAGCAGAGGCCGGGCACCCAGGAGTCCCCGGGGCAACAGGGCATGGGTGTGCCAGAAACCCAGAGCCCCTTCTCCGGTCACTTGCCCACGCTGCACAGCATGAAGTGTGGGGCCAGAGCCCAGAGGCAGGGAGTTCTAGGCGGCAGTCATTTCCACTGGCAGCCACAGGAGGAAGGGGTGGGGGTCGGGGTGGGGCGCTGGGGCCACACTCAGGCCCTGCTCCCCAGACCCACAAGCTCCCAGGGCATCCACCCCTCCCCAACTTCTGTCTCCACACCCAGCCCTCACCTCCTGGCCGACCCCACCTAGCAGCACCTCAAACACCTCTCCTGCCTCAGGCCCTTTGCACCCCACAGGACTTCAGTCCCTTTGGGTCCCTCCTCCACCTGCTCCCCAGGCTCCAGCTCTGGGCCTTTTCCTTTGTGTCTGAGCCTCCTCTTTTGATCTGGAGGGCTGGGGGGCTCCGTGGCCTCCGACCCTCTCTCTCCCGGAGAGGCTGCTGGCCTTCTCGGCTGTCTCCCGCCTTTCTGCCTCTGAACCTCCCACCTCTCCGCCGTCCCGACGTCTCTCCCCACCTTCCCGGGTCCTTTTCAAACTCACCTCTCCCCGCGTACCTCTACCCCTCCGGCGCGCTCAAGTTTCTCTCCCTCCACGGCTCAGGCTAACTCCAGTTCCTCGCTCCCGGGCTCCCCGCGTCTCCGTGCGCCCCCGTGACGCCCCTCTCCGTCTCCCCGCGAGCACTCGGGAGGCCTGGCGCTTCCTCCCCTCGCCCTGCCCTCGGTCTCCATCTCCCCGAGTCTCCCGTCCCAGGCTCCGGGCGCCGCCTTCCCCCACCCCCCTCCCGCGGCTGTGGGTGTCACATTGCAGCCTGCGGGGCTCCAGGAGCAGCTGACTCCGCGCTTCCTCGCCCCCGGCCGGGCGCCCGCAGGCG
>NW_004567129.1:25954655-25959619 GCF_000260355.1 Condylura cristata | reverse complement strand
AGAGTCCCCAGAGGACTTAAGAGGGCGGCTTGGGGCAGGACTTCCGACTCGGAATTGCGGAGGTCATCCCCCTGGGGCCTGGGACACTTGGGTGGGACTCCCAGGTAACGGCCTTCAGCTCCCCGGGGCGTCGGAGGCCTGGAGGTCACTGTGCTGAAAGCCAGGTGGGCATGGGGTGAGGGCTAGGACTCCCCTAATACTCCAGACCCCACCCTGCGCCCTGGTTCCAAACCCCAGAGGTTGCTCTTGGGGGTTGGGGACGCCCCGTTTCAGGAGGTGACCCCTTCCCCTCTTTGTCTCTGCTGTCATGTTCTCCTCTCCTCCCCCTCCAATCTGGCCACCCAGTGCCCTGCTGCTCCCAATGTTATCAGGCTTTTTGCTGCCCCAGGGCCTCGGCCTGGCTCTTCAGTCTGGGCCATTCTCCCCCCAGATGGCCAAGGGTCGACTTTCTCACCTCCAGCAGCTCTCGGCCCCAATGTCACCTTCATCAGGTCTGTCCATTCAGGGAAAGATGTCTACCTCCCCCCTCCTTAGTTGGCCTCCTTTACTCAGTTGGGAATTTTTTTCCATAGCAGTTGTCACTACCTGACGTTAGACTCTTCCTTTATATAGTTTCTTCATTTGCTGCCCGTCCCCCAACCCTGGAATATAAGCTCTCCGGGGAGAGGACACTGGCCTGTACACCACTGTCTCCAACACCTTGAACTACACCTCACAAGGTGCAGCTATTCCATCGCTCAAAAAAAACCACATGCCCGTGCAGCCTCCACAGAGCGGAATTCACTTCCAGCTCCCCAAACATTTGCAGCAACTTCTATTATTATCCCCATTTTAGAGACAAGGGAACAGGTGAGCCAGTCACCCCCGCCTGGGGTCTGCAGTGGGTCTGGAGTCCTGCCACAAGGAGAGGCAGGCGGCTGGGGGGTTGGGCTGCCAGGACCAGGGTCTGAGTGGGCCTTTTGGCTGGAGGGGAAGGGGGGCCCCTGCTCAGAGCCAAGCCACCAGTTCTGGGTGGAGTCCCAGAATCCCTATGGCTCAGCTCTTCCAGGCAAGAGGAACCAGGATGTAGGCAGATCCGGGGCAGAGGGACAGGAAGCAGGGACACCGGACACCTTTGTGGTCTGGGCTTCTGCGCCAGCACCTCCTGGGCTGTGAAATTCCCCTGCAGAAAATAACCCTGTTGCCGTTGCAAGGCGCCCCTCTGGCCGGGGTGGCAGATGGGGGCGCTGAGGACAGGCACGGGCCTGGGCAGCAGATGCTGACACAGCCATAAGCTGGTGTCCGCTGAGTGCCTGCTGTGGGCCTGGTGGGGGAAGGGCCCTCGATCCACGTGAACTGCAGCATGTTATGGCCACGCCCATTTTAGCGGCGTGGAAGACTGAGGCTGGTGGTAACTCTGTGAAGATTCTCACAGCCGGGCTGCGGTAGCTGTGGTATGGCAAAGCTTTCTCTCCACCCTCACTCGCCCTGGAGCCGGCACAAGGCTGAGCGAGGCAGGTCTGGTTCTTCCTGGGTGGCAGGCTGTGCCTCTAGCTGGTTTCCTCGGCTGTAACTGCAGCCCCCAGGTGGCCTCCAGGCGGAAAGGCCTGCCATGGGGCCTGAGGGCCAGCCCTGGCGGAGAAATACAAGCCACAAGGGCCGCGGGCCGCGCCTCCCTGCTGCCTCTACCTCCATCTCAGGAGACACTCAGAGAATTACATGAACCCCGGTTTTGACACAGGGCCTGGGCCAGGCTGGGTGCTCCTGACGCAGCTTGCGTCTGAGAACGACTCATTTTTAACAACCCCGGGAGGCAGGTGCTACTCTTGCCCGGGCTATAGAGAAAACTGGGGTTCAGAGGGGAGACCAGGTTTATGACTACAAAATGTTGGGGAAGGACCTGAGCCCCCAGAGGCCCCACCGGGCCCTGCTGATGTAAGGCTTGTGGAGAGTGTTGGGGAGCCCCAGCAGCCTCAGTGAGCACGGCCCCAGGAAAAGGACAGATCCCCTCCCTGCCACCAAGGGTCCCCCCACCCTGCTCCCAGGGCCCTGCAGGCACAGTCACAGTCATTTCCAACACTTTATTGGGGTTCTCTCTGCCCCAAATAAATATAATACATTAAACCCAGAGCTGAGGGGATCGTGCACCCCAGGAGGCACCCCCACAGCCCCAGCTGGGCAAAATAAGTTAGCGGGGCCTGCTGACGGCCAGGCCAGCTCCCTTGCGCACGCTGGTCTAAAGTGCATGTGGTTGTGGTCCCCAGGTCCGCGTGGCCCCACGAGGGCCCCTGCGAGGGGTGTCAGGGCCTCCCGGCGCTCACACCGTGCCAGCAGTGGCCGCCGAGGCTCTGTGTCCATCTGTCCATCTCGGGGGACGGCCGTGCGGGTAGGCGTCCTCAGGAGAAGCTGTCGTCGGGTCGTGGCTGAGAGTCGAAGGGAGGGTCTGAGACAGCGATGCCCTGATGCAGCTTCTCCAGCGAGAACTTCATCTGGGGGGAGAGGCGGGCAGGGCAGGTGAGTGCTGGGGGCTGGCGTGGCCCCCCACTGCAAGAGGTCACAGCACGCACCAGGGCCCCTGTGACGGGGCGGAGCCACCCGCACCCAGTTCACCATCTCACAGGCGGTGGGGCACCCGGGGGCCTGGGCCAGCCCTGGCTCTGCTGAGGCAGCTCCCTGACGCCCTCAGTGGCGTGGGTCAGTGCCAGGCCTGCTTGGCAGGGTTATTTCGGGGAACTGGGGGTGCAGCCTAGGCCCCAGCAGGCAGGAAGCACCTTGGCTGCCCTAACTCGCTGCTGGGGGCTTTGGGCTCCTCGAACCCAGGTGCCCATCTATCAGGTGGGGTGCAATCAGACCCCCTCATAGGCCGACTATGAAGCACAAACCCACAGGCTTTGTGCTTCAAACCGCCGCCGCCGGGCTCCGCGTGCCGTGAGCCCGACTCACCAAGTCAGCTCAAGCGCCCTTGGCCAACAGAGAGAGCACCATCTCCCCAGCACGCTTACAACAGCCTGGTGCTCTTCAACTGGCAACTCAGTCCTCACGACAGTCTTTGAGGCAACCCTAATCATGACTGCATTCACAGAGGAGAAAGCCAAGGTCAGCCCAGGATCACTCACCAGAATTTGGATCGTCTAAGGAGATGCTCCACGTGAATACAGGGGGGATCTGGGGCAACCCTCTTCTGGAGAAGAGACCCCAATATCCTTTGGAGAACCTCCTACCTACCCTCAGGCCATGTCACCCCTTCACCACTGCAGACGGGAGAGGCTGCAGGAACCAAGGCTTGCCTACCCTGGCCACAGGGACAGGTTCAGGGATGGGCATGTGACCCTGCCGCCAGTTAGAATGAGTTCTTTGCTTTGAATGTCAGCCAAGAGCTTCAGGTGCCACCTTGCTCCTGCTGGGGCAGAGGATGGCTCTAAAACAAGACCAGCACTGAGGGGTGCAGAGCTGAGACAGTGCTAGAGACCAATTCTTACTACTGCTGAGCAGCTGGATCCAGCCGTGCCTGAAGCTGTCCGATGCCTGAGTGCTTTCCCCCCAGAATGACAGCCAAGACATTTTCTTCCACTCGGCTGATTTCTCTAGCAACCCTGGAAGGAAGATAATGTCTTCCTCATCTTACAGAGGGGAAGTGGAGGCCCAGCTGTGTGCTGCACGCTGGGAGCTTACTGGCAGCTGTACCTCGTCAAGCAGCTCCACGGAAGCCCGCAGGATCTGCCGCCACTTGTGCACTTCCACGCTGTGGAACTGTTTCTGCAGCGCCAGGATCTCCGCCCATTCGGTGGCCGTCTGGGGGAGCTTGCTGTGGGGGAGGTGGGGCCTGAGTGGCGCCTGGGCCTCCCCTGAATGACCCCAGCTCCCAACCCCCTCAGGCCACCACTCACCCCTTGGCCAGGGCCAGACTGTGCCAGGATTCAAAAGTGTGGGCCGTCCGCTCCAGGGACCAGAGGCGGTAAAAGAGGAGGATGTTGAGAGCGATGAGGACGATGAGGCTGCGGGCGGAGGCAGAGGTCAGGAGTCTGGCACCCACCTTGAAGGGCACCACGATCACCCGCCTTTCCAGAGGGGGAAACGAAAGCTCCGAGAGGGTAGGAGACATGCCCGGGGGCCCAGGCCTGTCTGGTGCCTCTGCCCTGAACCCCCATACCGGCCACCGCCCGGGGACAGCCGGGGAGTGGGGGGAAGGAACTGCAGCGGGGGAGAGACCCCAGGAGGTGAGGGAGGCGTGGGGTGCAGACCCTACCTCACGCAGATCCTGAGGAGGCAGTGAGGAGAGACAAAGCCGTGAGAGCCGCCCCGCCTGGCCCAGCCCCGCCCCCGGTGACCCGGCAGCTCCAAGCAGGAACGACACACGCTCTCCGGCACTGCCGTCGCCGGGAAACTGAGGCCCAGGGAGGCCCAGGGCTTGAGGTGGGACCCTCACCCCAGGCTCTGCGGGAAGCAGATCTCCTTGCCGGTGTCCTGCCTCTAGCACCTCGCCATTGTGGCCTCAGGCCGAAGCCCTCGGGGGCCCAGCTCAGGAGGCCTCTGCTCTTACTGGTCTCCCAGTCTCCCCACACCCATCCCGCCCCTCTGCCTGTACCCCCTCATCGAGGCCCGGCCCCTGGACTGTGTTGCCCTTCACTCTGGCAGGGCCAGGGCTGTCTCCCCGGGTGTTAGGCCCTGTGTCCCCCGTCACCCGCATGTGGACACAGCGCGACGTATGAACGGCACCACTTCCTTGACCGCCTCTCCCTGCTCATCCAGTGCCACACCGCAGGGGGCCTACTCCCCCAAAGGCCTCCCCTGCCCACTCCCGCCTGCAGACGCTCCCAGGCGACCCCCACGGAAAGCCCCCAGCACCTTACTCACACGATGCTGATGAGGACCAGGGCGCCCGGGATGCCGGCCCCAGGGCCCTGCTCCGCAGCGGGCTCTGAGAAGCGGGAGCTGAGGGAACCTGCAGGGAAGGGGCTCGTCAGCCACCTGGGCACAGCCCAACC
>NW_004567129.1:25944288-25954290 GCF_000260355.1 Condylura cristata | reverse complement strand
GCGCCCGGCCTACCCAGCTGGCGGAAGTAGTCCTCAATGCCGCTCCAGGAGTTCTTCTCGATGAGCGACTTCACCAGGCTCCAGGGCTGCTTCCGGTAGCGGATCTCCGAGGACACGCTGGGGGCCACGGCGCGGGGTGAGGCCTGGCCGGCCTGGCTGCCCCTGCCCGGGGGGTGCTGGCCTTCCCCCAGTCAGACAGCAGATGCACCCCGTGGCTCCCCGGGGCCCCCTCGCCTCCCACAGCCGCGCTAGCACGCCACTCGAGTCGATGCCTCACAGGCTGGCCTGCACCCCGTCTTGAGCAGGGGGAGACAGCCTAACGCATCCCAGACGAGGCTCTGGCGGTCCCCCAAACCTACTGCTCCCACCGTCCCCGACCCGACCAACAGCAGCACCATCCTGCTAGCGCAGTGGTTCAGGCCCAACCACTCGGGGCACCCCCACGCTGCCGCCACCCACGCTTCTCCTCCGCGGGGCTCCCGACACCTGGGGAGAGCGGGCAGGGTGCCAGGGGGCGGGGCGCCGCTCACCGGAGCCGGGCCTTGTTCCGGGCCAGGCCCAGGATGCAGTAGCGGTGGGCGGTGTAGAAGTAGTCCTGGTAGGGGATGCCCTGTGTCAGCACCTCGGAGTCCACCACACACCCGCCTGCCTGCGGGCCTCGGCGGAAGAGCGTCTGCGGGGCAGGGAGGGCGCGGTCAGGGCCGCCCAGCAGCCGCGCCCACCGCGCCCAGCCCCGCGCCCACCCCGCCGGCCCACCTGAGTCTCCACCACGGAGGCGCTCTTGGGGCCCAGCGGGTTGCTGATGGGGATGGTGTAAGTGAGCACTCGGCGCTGGTGGCACTTGCTGTCCCCACTCCAGGGGCTCAAGGTGACGTCTGGGGCGGAAGAGCAGAGTAGGGAGACCAGCCCGGCAGGTGGCCCACAGGCTGTGGCCCCCCCCCCCGGGTCCCTCCGGCGTCTGCGCCACTCTCATTCCAGACACAGCTGCGGAGGCCGGCGACACTGGGGGGGGGGCGGGGGGCTCTGCACCCCTGCACCTCTTGCCCTCCTGGCGCCCTCCGGGCCTGTCCACTTCCTGTCGCACAGTCCTAGCTTCTCCCTGAGCTCCACACCCGGAAGTCCTCTGCACCCCTCGCACCCTCGGGGCCCCACTCTGGCCTCACATCTCCCCAAATCTCTCCTTTGGTCCTTATCCAAGGAGTGACCCCACTGTGCCCCAAAAGCCCCCAAAGCCCTGGGCACTCCCTCCCCATCTGTTCCCTGGGGCACAGCACTGGGTGAGCCCGTCCTCACTGCGCCCTCGGGCCTCCCCGGGGCGACTGGCCTCCCCGGGCGCGGCTCCCTTCTCCAAGCCAAGTCTGGTCCTGCCCTGTAGCCCCCTCGAACACTCTGAGGGGGTACCCTGAGTTTCCATTTCACATGCTTCCTGACCCTGCTCATTCCAGACACCCCTCTGACATGCAGGGTCCCCCACCCCTTAACTCACACCACCCCGTGCTGTGCGCTACTTATGTGTGTGACCACTTCCCGCCGCCCTCACTGGCTTCTGGAGTTCACCTGCCCCGGACGCTGCACTGGCCTGACAGAGTGGCGCTCACTGTGTGACCACTACCTCGTTTTCACTAAATGCGGGTGTTCTAGGTGTTTCTCTGGCCTTGGCTCGTTAGTCCTCGTGAGACCGATGAGGCAGGCACTTTGATGGCACCCCCATTAAACGGAGGAAGAAACAGGGGCTCACCGCCACTGAGAGGCTCAGCACTCTGGGCTCCCTCCTGGGGGCTGCACTGAACCCCCCGCACCTCGTCGGCCCCAGCGGGCCCCCGTGCCCACCCGTGCCTGGGTGGCGTCTGCTGCCTGACCTGTGAATTTGCACTGCTGCAGGAAGCCCTGCAGGAAGGGCGAGTCGGAGAAGAGCATCTGCTGCAGCCGCTCGGCGCCCACGTGGAAGACGGCGTTGATGAGGAGCCGGCCGGAGAGGTCGGGGAGCAGGGCGGCCAGGTCAGCTGGGAGACAGCGGCAGCGGGTGGCCCCACAGCCCTCCTCCCCAGAGCACCCTGCCGTCCCGCCGCCGACCTCTCCTCCCCACTCCCGGCCTCGGGGTGGGCGGCAGGCGCGTCTCCCTGGGCAGGAGTGGGCGCAGACCGGGAGCCCGTGGCCCGGTGGGTGGGCTTGGGTTTGGGGTGGGCTGGGTGCCATCCTGTCCTCGGAGCCGCCAGGACGGGCTCACAGCGGGGCACACCCCGGAGCGCAGCCAAATGCGGCCACAGAATCGGGGAAGGCGCTCGGGGGGGGGGCCAGCGGCCTGTGGCCTTCAGGCAGGGCCGGCGCCGGGGGAGTGAGCAGGCCCGGCCAGTCGGCAGCCGAGACCGGCTCTAGACGGCCTGTCCCCAGCTAGGGCCAGTGAGAGCCACCCCTAGCGAGTGTGGTGCAAACACTGCTTTCTCTCCCCGGGCTTGGGGGCAGGGCCGGGACTCTCTCAGAACCTGAAGCCTGCGAGAATGGAGTCGCCATAGAGAAAACGGGTTGGGGGCGGGGGGAGAGGGAAAGACAGCGAACGCTGACTAATGGGCCGAGCACCCCAGCGGCTTGTCGAGGCGCCGCCACCACTGCTGGCCAGCCACGGGCAGGGGGGCCTGGCTCGGGAGGTTAAGCCACTTGCCCAAGTGACACGGCGTGGCAGGACTTGAACCCTGCAGCGTGGCTTCAGAGTCCGCGCCCTTTGCACCCAGCTAAGCCACCTTCGAAGCAGAGCGGAAGGCGGCTGGACTCCTGACAGCGCCGCGGACCTCCCGGCCCGCCTGCCCCAGCGGCCCCCCGCCCCCCGAGCCGCACCCCGACTCACCCTCCTCCCCGGTCGACGAGGAGGAGTTACTTGTGTCCGTCAGCAGCTCCTCGCTGGGCAGCAGGTCCGAGGGGCCCAGGCAGGCGGGCCCGTCCGACGGGGTGGGCTCTGAGCTCGGGGGCTCGGCCACGGGGGTCACTGTCTGGCTGGAGGAGGCGTCGGGCTGGCTGTCTGTCTGCTCCTCTTTGTCCTCCTCTGCCTGCAGCGAGACGCTCAGTCCAGCTCTGCCCCACCGCCCTGGCCTGGGGTCCCCGCGGGCCACACTGCCACGGTGAGACTAGGAAACCCATGCTGGGCACCGCGGAGCCCCCGGCCCGGCTCCCGTCATGTCGTGGGAGCCTGGCTCAGTGTCTCTAGGCCTGGCCTGTCCATCTGCAGTCCTGTCCACGCCTGTCTGTCTCCCACTCATGCACCCATCTGTCCCCCCCGGCCTGTCTCTTTCCCTACCTGATGCCATTTGCCTGCCGGCCTTTCTCTCCCCATCCCTTCTAACTCCCACCTCCCCCCACCCTCTCTCAGCCCCTCTGCCCCTCGGCTCCCCTGACCCCCATCTGTCAATCTCGCCCTCTTGTGAGACCAGTCCACCTCCCTCTGGCTCTTCCCATCAGCTCACCCCATGGTCTGCATCGCTGCTGGCCCTGGAAAGGCTGGGGGTGGTGCGGCCGTGACGTGAGCCCACGGGGCTGGGCTCCTGGCTGCGGTCGGCCGCCCCTGGGGGGGCGATGTCACTCAGGGCAATCACATCGCCCACTTCCTTGGGGGTCCTGTGGAGAAAGCCCACCACTGGATCCTACAAAGCCCACAGCCCCCCTGGTCTCCCAGACCCTGACACCCACCTCAGTCCACCCAGGGCCCAGAAGCTCAGCAGACGGCCCCTCACATCTCCCCCAGCCCCAAGAACCAGCGTCAACCCCTAACTCACCCCAGGCCGTTCAGCTGCAAGGGGCAGACGTAGTCCTCGTCCTCGCTGGTGAGGCCCAGCTCTGAGCCATAGCACTGATGAACCAGGTGCCAGAGCTCGCGGGGGCTCAGCGTCTGGGCAGACAGGACCAGTCCGAGTCTCAGCAGGGCGCCCGGCGTCCACTAGAGGGCAGCACGGCCCCCATCCTGGTCCCGGCCAGGCGCCCTCAGACTTCACCCAAAGCTCACAACACCGCCCACCCGCCACTCCCCAAACCCCCCACCCAGTAAGGGCAAATTCCCATTTGTACGGAGACTACAGAGGCCCAGGTGACCAGCGGGGGCTGGGATGCAAACCCCCGGCAGCCGGAGTTTTCTGCAACCGCGGTCAGAGCGGCTGGCAGAGCGGGTGAGCTGCACCGTGAGAGCGCTGGTGGGAGCAGCTCCCGCCACCCACGGAGCCGCTGCCAGGAGCCGCTGCCACGAGCCGCTGCCACGGCCAGGCGTCCCTCCACCCCTCGGGCTAACGCAATTCTGTAAGCCACCTCATCGCTTAAGACAATGATACTGAGGCCCAGAAGTTGGGGGCCTGCCCGAGGCTTAGTGGCAGAGCGAGGTGGCTGGTCTCCCCCACTACCTGCCGGACCCCCTGGCCCCGAGAGCCAGCATCCCTGCGCGCTCATTCTAGGCCCACTCCGGGCGCCACCAAGTGAGGGTGGTCCCCATCGGGCCATGGCGCTCACGACCCTCCCAGGCCCGCCACTGCTCAGAGGTGGCGCTGGTGGTCCAACCCCAGCTCTCAGCTTGGCCCCCTCCCCGGCTGACGCTCCTTGGAGACCCTGAGCTGCCCTGTCCCGCCTGCAGGCTCTGCACCACACGCCCCCTGAGGAGCAGGCGCTGGTCTTCTGAGGCCAGTGGACACTGCGTGACACCCGCCCAACCTCTGTCCTCTCTCCCTGCCAACAGAACCCTGATTTGTGCAGGGCCAAAATCTTCCCCCACCAAGGGATGAATTATAACTGGTTCACACGGATTCATCTTGCCCAGCTGCCCCGTAACCAAGGGAGGCCACGTGACCCGTTTCTTGAAACTGAAGAAACGCCAAGAGAAGCTTAGAAAAGCTCCTCCCTGCCTGGTAAGGGAGTGCCTGCTTTCTCTCCTCCTGCAAGTTCAAGGCCAAGACCCCCGGGGCTGCAGCCACCACCTCGCACCAGGTGGCCACCAACACGCAGAGGGGTGGACAAAAGCGTGGGCCCTCGATGAACCCGGGAGCCCCTCAAGCCCACCCGGGACCTCTGGTTATGCGCTATCAGTGTGCTTTAGTGGTTCAGTGGGCTCCAGCACCTGGCTGCAACGGGCCGGACCCAGCTCTGCCACATAAAGCCCGTGGCCACGCGGAAGTCTCCCTGGACTGCCTCGTGGGTGGCTCTGCCCACCCCAGAGGGGCCTGTTGCCTCCTTCTGCAAGGGCCCGGTGTCGGGTTCCGCCACTGCCTGGCTGGGGTCGCCACCCCTTGCTCAGCCGGGCGGGCATCCCGGGAGAGGCCAAGCGGGACCCACGCAGGAAGACGATGCAATGGTGCGAAGTCTAACAGGTACGACATCGAGTTCGCACTGGCGCAGGAGTAGCCAGCACGGGCACTGGACTGGTTTCCTAAATCTCTCAGTCCCGGGGAGGGCGGGTGCAGAAGGAGGATGTGTGTGGGCTCCTACATGGGATTCAGGAGAGTCGAGGGGGTAAGGAAGATACCAGTGTCTGCTGCGATGCCAGTAATAACTAGACTCTCCTAGGACCCCGCACAGCGTGTGAACAAAGTCTGCGCGAGGGAATCTGGAGGTCCCCTGGGTCCTTCTGGGTGTCCACGAGGTCAGATCACTGCATTCCTTTGAAAACTGTTCTAGTGATGTGAGCTGGTTTCCACCTTCATTCCCCTGAGTGTGCGGTGGAGTTTTCCAGAGACTCCGTGACAGTGATGCAGTCACTGAGCTGCTTACTGGAATGTGCTTGTGCAGCCTTGTGTTTGAAATTTCCCCAGCTTCAGTTTCTAAGATGGCAAATAGTGATAAACATAACCCACTCAGACAAAAGCTCTTGGGCACTGGCAAATTGTTTCGGGGCGGGGAAGATTCCTGAAACAGTGACATTTGAGAATCACCGTATGTTCTGGATTCTAACTTCACACTGGCTTACAGGGATATCTAAGATTTTTTTGTCCTGAAACATACCGGCACATTGAGATCTAGAGACCTGTCCTATACAAGAAGCACATGTGGCCAGCTCAGCTTACAATAATTCAAATGAAAATGAATTAAAAAGGGAGATACAGGCCCTCCCCGGTGGCGCAACAGGTTAAAGCGCAGCACTACAACGCTCACCACAGCCACTGCAGCACAAGTTGATCCCTGGCCTGGAGGTGACCCACAGGGCACAGCAGACCTGTCCTGACCTGCCCGCTGCTCCCCTCAGCAGTGGACTTCATCAGACTGCCTGTTCTGCTCCCCACTCGGTCTCTGGCGAATCCTCTCACGGCTCCTGCTCCCAGATTTGAAGCACAGGTGGCATCTACACCCCTCATGGCAGAAAATTCCATCTGACAGTGCAGCGACCACCCAGAACACCTCAGCCTGGCCAGGTTCTGCTGCCACATACACAAAACCCGCCTAATTTTCAGGGCGTTTTCGACCAGCAAACGGTGGGGGAAGGGGCTGGCCCGAGGCCCGTGCAGCCCCCGGGTGGAGCCCAGGGAGGAAGCAGAGGTGCGACGGCTGGGTCCTCGGGCGCGCTCAGGCAGCCACGGCCCGCCCCGCCCAGGCCTACCTTCTCCAGCAGCGCGTTCTGCCAGAGGCGGAAGATGAGGAGGAAGCAGCGGTCCCGGGCCCCGAAGGAGGTGAAGAAATGCTGCGGGAGAGAGGGTGTGAGGGGGCCAGAGGGCAGGGAAGCGCCAGCCCCGTCCACACTGCACCCCGACTCTCCGTCCTCACACAGGCTTTTGCTCATGTGTTCGTGCGTCGTTCACGTCACGAGGTCTACGCTGTCCCGTCCTGGCCTGGAGGCCGGGGACCATGACGAGGAGGTGGCCCGGGCCGGGGTGGGGCACAGACTCCACACGGAGTCTGCCCTCAGGGTCAGGGTGCGGGGGGGCACAGGGTGCCCTCCCTCCCAGTCTCCTTGGCCCATTAGGGGCGGTGTCCTTTGGACCAACCAAGCTCAGAGGAAGCCTGCTGTGAACCCCACCCCTGTCAGGGCCACTGCGGTGAGGCACCCATCTTGGGGGCCCGAGGGGACAATCATGAGGACAAGAATGGGGTGTCAGGGAGGTTTCCAAGGACACAGGGCTCCTGAGATGCCAGGTCCACGGGAGGGAAGACTTTTACCATTGGAACTAGCCCTGGGCTTCTGTGTCAGGGGCCAGGCTGCGGGCTGTGGGGTCCAGCTCAGAGGCGAGGGGGGCCTGGGCCCGGGCAGGGGCCGGGAGAGCAGAGAAGGAAGGCGAGAGAGGGAGGGAGGCTCGGGAGCAGGACGCCGGGGCCCGGCTGCCACCCACCTTCTCGCTCTCCGTGCAAATCTGGATGGCGTTGGGGATCAGCTTGGCCGTCTTTTCCTTCTTCAGACACGTCACTTCCTTCAGCTGGATGGAAATCTGAGGACGAAAGGCGGGTCAGGGGGGCCCCGGCCCTGCCACCCCAGCCCCGCTCACCCCTCCAGCTCACTGTGGTCTCCCAGCGGAAGATGTTGCTGTAGAAGCAGATCCAGTTCTCGGAGAGATAGAGGCGGCCCTGGAGGAGGATCTCGCGCTGCAAGGCACAGGAGTAATCTGAGGCGGCGGGAGAGACGCACACAGGGAGTCACCGGCTGGCCTGGCTGGAGCCCAGGGCCAGCGGGGCCGCCGGGGGCACTCACCCACGATGAGGCGCTCGGCTTCGGGGAGTTTGCTGAACAGTTTCCGGAAGTCCTCGTTGCGCTGTTTGTACGTGGGGCTCAGCATCTGGGGATGTGTTTGGGAGGTGAGAACCTGGGCGGGGGTTCGCGCCCCTACGTCTGCCCCACAGGGCTCCCAGACGTCCCCCGGTCTCTTCAGCCCCGGGCGGGTTCTCTGAGGTTGCACTTCGGGCCTCCACTACCCGCACACGGCAGGGCCTGGCCGAGTCCTACCCCGGCAGGCCCTGCGTGAGTGCCCACCAGCGTCACTGACTCCTGGGAGTGCTCCCTTCAGTCGCGGAAGGAAAGGCCCAGAGAGGCTGAGCCACTCGCTCGAGGCCACACAGCGCAGCACGTGACCCGGGGTCTGCGGATGGCGGCACCTGTCCACCCCCCGGCCCCGCAGTGAGCCCCCTGCCAGACACTTACGCTGTACCAGCTCTGCATCTTCTGCAAGAGAAAGGAGCGGCGTCAGACAAGCCCCCGGTCCCCGGCCTCCCGCCCGCCTCCCCACCAGGGCTTACACCAACCTTGCTGTTGCGGATGAAGTTCCGGCTGCCCAGGCTCTGGGTGCTGGGGGTCCCGGGCACCCCCCCTTTCTCTGAGGCGTTATCTGACCCCTTCTCCACCATGGCGCCTGGTTCCGGCTCAGGCGGGGGGCGGCTGGAGGGCAAGAGTTGCAGCCGCTTGCGGAGAGATGGGGAGCTGCTGGGCGTGCTCCGGCCAGAGTGGGGCGTGGTGCTGGGGGGAGCAGGCTGAGTGTGGGCACAGCCCTTCTGGAAGGCCCACCCAGCCCTGTGTGCCCGCCCACCTTCCCCACTTCCCCACAGGGTGACCCGAGGGGGCGCCCTCGCTCCGAGCCTCAGGGCACCACCTGTCACCAGAGGCGACACAGGCCGGCCCTCACGGGGTCAGGGTGCAGAGGGTCAGCACCCACGGCGCACGCCTGAGCCCGCAGCACCCGCTGTCTTTAAAGTGCACGACTGGTGCAGACACTGTTGAGCAGCCACCTGGTCGGACCTGAGCATCTTCTTCATTTCTCCCCTTTGCCTCGCCTTTTGCTTCTGCCATCGGCTAGTATTCCCCTCCCCCCAACCCCGCTCCACCTCCAGGCCCACCCTTCAAGCCCTGGCCCCTGCCGCAGTGCTGGCCAGCTCACCCCCGGCCATGGCCGCAGCCCCACTCCCCACTCTCGGCCTGTGACCCTGAGTCCGGCAGGTCGTCCTGATGAGCCTGGCCCCCGCTGACAGCAGAGAGCTCCCCTTGGCACCCAAAGCCCTCGGAGCTCGGCACCTCCCCGTCCCTGCCAGCCCAGCTGCCCCGGCCACCCGCCTTCCCTGGGCCCTACCGGTGACCTCTGCACTCACGCCGCTGAGGCCTCTACCTGGGAGTCACCCACATTCCCGCCTCAGGCTCCTCCCGTCTGCTGACCCAGCCCCCGCTCCCCTGGTCCCCCCGCCGCCCAGCCCCCGCTCGCCCCAGCTGGTATCCAGCCTGCCGGCTGTGGCCCTCAGGAGGACACGGCTGCCACCTGTCTCGGCGCCCACAACCGTGCCCGGCACACCGTGAGCGCCCACTCAACGCCGCTGACCACGGGATGAGCCGCGCCGCTACCACGGGGGCGGTGGAGACCCCGGACAGGCTCCTGCGGGGTCGGGGGCCGCCACACTGAACGAGCAGTGCGCGCAGGACCGCATGCGGGCGGTAAAGGGCGACGCCCGGGGAACCGCAAGCGGCCACCGCTGACCGTGGGGAAGGACGGGCCGTGCGCGCCCTCATCACTCCTCACACAGCCCTGCGCGGCTGTCAGAGGAGACCCAGGAGCGGCGTGTGCAAGGCGCGTGGCCGCTCCAGCCCCGCAGGGCAGGGCCCGGTCTTGGGGGTGGGGTCCCGCTGGAGGGCTCGCAGCTTCTCACGCCTCGAGCTTCCGCGCAAGCTGTTCCCTCTGTTCAGTCTCCCCCTTCCCTATGCATCTCTGTGCCCCCCTCGGGCGCTCCGTGCTCCCCACCTGGAGGCGGCCTCACTGTCCTGCACTGCCTCCAGCATCCTGCACCCTCCACCCCTGCTTCCCCTTCCAGCCCCTCCGGCGCTAGGCCACCACTGTCTGATGACAGCCCCACGTCCCGGTGGGTCACAGGTGTCCAGTGACTCCGTCACTGCGGTCCCCACGTGATGCTCAAGACAGGGCCCAGGGAAGGTCTTCAAGTCATATGGCAAAAGGAACCGGTGCATTTAAATAAACACCGAACAGGTGACTCGGGCCACGGCCACGCACGCCCTCTGGACCAGCTGACCCTGCCTGTTCCCTTACTCTTGCTTGAACCCCAACCCTCGCCCCCCCC
>NW_004567129.1:25941700-25943905 GCF_000260355.1 Condylura cristata | reverse complement strand
TTTCTTTTGCAAAAAGGAAGTAATAACAGTACCCCCGTTCTGGGCTGTGTGAAGGAACAGCTGAGGGCCTGGCCATAACGCCCAGCTGGCGGAAGGGACCCCGCTTCAGTCAGAAGGGGCCGGGAGACTAAAATGGAGCCGTCACCATCCTAGAGACCGCGGGCCTGACAGACACCCGTCTCTGCCGTGACTGCCGGACCCCGTGCCTGGCCCTCAGGCCCCGCCTGACCCCAGGCTCCCGTCCACTCACACCCAGGGCCTGGGCACTGGGGACACAGAAGCGAGTGAAAAAGACAGACCCTGCCCGGGCCAGGCGTCCCGGTTGGGGAACCAGACGACCCAGAACAAGAGCTGCCAGTGGGGACGGTGTGCTCGGGCCCTGGCCGGCGTCCTAAACCGGCACTTGGAAGTTGTCAGAAATGCAGATCCTGGAACCCTCCTGATTACAAAACTGGGAGGAGGGCCAGGAGACCGTGATGCATGCTCAAGTCTGAGGACCACGGAGATAAGGAGGAGCTGGGAGCCGGTGGCACGCAGGCACGGGCGCTGGGCCCCAGGACAAAGACCGACTGGCCGGGGGCGAGGCTGGTGTGGGGCAGGAGGGGGTGAGCCCCTCCCCCGGCTCACTTTCTTGCCCTGTCCTCTGCAGCTAGAGGCCTCGGGGCAGGGTGCCTCACCACAGGTCCCACACCGGGCAGGACCTGCACCCCAGTTCTCGCTCCCTGGCAGGACAGAGTAAGCACCAAAGGGTCCAACCCAAGGAAAGGGAGGACCATCATGAGGGGGCAGGGATCCGGACAAGAAGGGGGTTCTGCCATCGCAGACACCCCACGCCCAGCGTCCTGACCTCAGCAGGCCCAGAGCTCCCTCGCGTGACAGAGGGAAAGATGCACAGACAGGGGCGCGTAAACAGGAAACGTGTCACACGCAGACGGTGTCACCAGCAAGCTGTATTTCCCCACAGTTGCAAGAAGCCTGTGCCCACCTCTCCCCACTTCCTCTCACACACAGGCGCGCACGGCTGCGCTCACAGGTGGGACAGCCACACTCGCCGCCGAGCTCCCGCGGAGCTGCACACTCACCGAGCGTGACAGGTTGCCGCAGCCACACCACGGCCCCCGTTGTGCGCGCGCACACGTGTGCAAGAAGGCCCATGCAGGAAGCCCGGCACACAGGGGCCCCAGTTACATTCACACAGGCCTCACAGAGTCTGCCAGGAGAGGAGAGAGCAAGGAACAGCCCTGGAGACAGCCAGAGCGTGGCAACACAGATGCGGGGACCCCGGACAGGCTCCCCACAAGTCACAGGGGTCTGCTCTGCTCTGCGGCCTCCACCACCTGGCGGGGAGACCAAGCAAACGCCTGCTGAAAAGCGGCCGGGCGGGCATCAGCCCCGGGTTGGGGACACACACTGAAAGGGGCCAGGGGCGGGGGCCATGCACACACCTGCTCGCCACGGCAGGGGAGCTCATCAGCGCCCACCAAGAGGCCAAGAGGCCACTGGAGCTCTGGGGGAGGAGGGTCTCTGGGAGACCCACAGGGAGCCACAGGCCGGTCGTCTCGCCCTCTCTGCTTCTCCACACACACAAAGCCCCGCTGCACACACAGAAGCCCCAGACAGCCAACAGCTGCGCAAGTGGACACATGGACAACGGACACTTGCACACAGAGCACACAGCGGTGCCCAGGTAAAATGCAGGTGTACACAGCTCGCACCAAGTCACAGCTGCAGGGCCAGGTCACTACAGACGGTGACAGCTGGACCACACACGGGAGCGAGGGGTCACAGCTGCTGCACACTAGACAGAGCACACACGGGTCGTTCACATTCGCACACGGACCCAGGTGGGCGGGAACCGGCAAACACACAACCAGAGGCTCACAGCCCCCCAAAAGTGGCTGGAAGCTGGCGGCACACCGAACGCCGGCGTGCAGACAACACACAGCTCACAATGCGAAGCAGTAGGCCCGGCCCGACAAGCTGGGGCCTCCCTGGGGCGCCCACCACCCCAGGGGCCCCCAGGCGCCGCGTCTGCGGAACCCCGGGCCCCCCAGAGCCAGGGGCACACACAGGACAGCCCTGGGGCCGCCGGGAGTGGGGGGGCGGCCGGTCTCCCCCAGCGGCCGCGGTCTCCCCCAGTCTCGGTCACCCCCCAGCGGTCTCCGTCCCAGGCCCCAGGCCCCAACACCGGTTCTGCCTCGGGGC
>NW_004567129.1:25937089-25939757 GCF_000260355.1 Condylura cristata | reverse complement strand
TGGCTGTTCCCACTGCTCACAAGTTCCTTCCCCGAGCGCCCTGGCTTTTCCTGTGGCTGTCTCCACTCCCACCCCATCTTAGAAACACCCTCCTCCTTCTACCATCTCTCCCCTCTCGCTTTTCTCTAGTTCTCTATTTCTACTTTTGAAATCTATTCAAATTTTTAATTAGGGACTATTTATTTCAAACAAGAAACGATAACAGCCCTCCATATACCATCCCCATATACAACAGACATGGGCATTATACCGTTTTTATGTCCTATTCTTTTTTTTAAAAAGGAAAGAAAAGAACAGCTGAAAGCCCTGTTCTTCTGTCTCTGTCCCCGGGTCCTCACTAGCCGAAGACCCCATGTGTCCTGTCCTTCTCTGGGTGGGGAGGCTCTCATCAATCCAGCCTATTGTTCTGTCTTTGAAAACGATAACAGTCTTAGCTCTACTGTATCATTTTGCAACTTGCTTTCGCCCTCATTGTTTCTGAGATTTCTCCAAACTCTACAGCACTGGACGTCATAAGCTTTAGCTGGCAGGAGCCACTGTGGATATTTCTATCCAGGGCCAGTGGAGTTCTTCCTCTTTTCCCCGAAGCCTTGAACCTCCCAGTTCCTGTCTCCTTGTGCCAGAGGGAGTGTTTCTTTGCAGAAGTTTAATTTTTTTTTTGCCCATGAGCTGCAACAGGAAATACCTTTCCTGCTGGCTGCCAGTACACACGTGGACATACAGGCAGTGTTACAGATGGTGCAGGACAAGAAATCACACTTACTCACAGTGTCTCATCCACAGCTACTGGCAATTCTATCTTTTTCTGTTTGGGGGATAAAAGTGCTGATTTCAGGCCCGCCCTGGCGGTGCAATGGGTTAAAGCACAGCACTATAAAGCTAGCAGCAGCCACTGCAGCCTGAGTTCGATCCCCGGCCAGAGAGCTGACACACAGGACGCAGCAGACCTCTCCTGTCTCCCCGCTGCTCCCTCAGCAGTGTGTGTCAGTAGATCTGCCTGTTCTGCTCCTCACTCTGTCCCCTGCACCTCTGGCCTGCACCCCAGCTCGTCTGCATAAATAAATAAATCTTTTTTAAAAATAAGTGTTTATTGCAATCCATTGGAATCACAGCCCTTGAGGGGGTCATGACCCCCAGTTTGAAAAACCCCAGGCAGATGGAAGGGGGTGTCCGCCTCCAGGCTCTGTAAGCAGCTCTGAGCGGGGCTGCACCACTTGTCCACAGCAGGCTCCCAGCTGCCTGCTTCTGCTTGTGCATCTGTGTCACAACTTCCAGTCAAGAACCCGTGGGCTCAGCCCCTGCACTGACTCTCCTGCACCCCACCACCCCCGCTCACGACAGCCACAGGGACCCCACCCTCGAGCCTGAGTCCCGCCAGAGGCCCCCTTCCCCATGCCACCCCCCAGAGCTGACCTGTCCCAGGATGAGCTCTCCAGGTCGGGGGTCCTCAGCCGCTGCAAGCGCCGGGGAGTTGGGGAGCAAGGGGGTGACTCCCCATCACTGGACGGCGTTATGTGAATAGAGGGCACTGCCAGGAGCCTCCAGCGCTCAGGAACCAGGCCGTCGGCCCTGCCACCCTGTGGCTGCTGGCTCTGCCACTGGGCTGGGGGTGCGGGCGGGTCCTGAGCACCCCCCTGAGCCACGGGAGGCGCCCAAGGCAGCAGGGGCAGTAGCTCGGCCATGGGGGGAGGCTGCTGCCTGTTCTGCGGGGGTCCTGGGCGACAGCCTGGTCTCTGGGGGCGAAGAGAGAGCAGTGAGGAGAGAACCCCAACGAAGGCTTGCCCCTCACCCCCCTGCCCCCTCATGAGCCCAGTCTCGGTTTCCCCCTCTGGAAACTGGAGTCTTGTCCCCACATCCCGTGGTGGCTGGCAGCGCCCCAGAGCCAGGACCTGGCACACAGTAGGTGCACAGTGAAGGCGCGCCCCAGTCCTGGGTCTGGGGCGGGGGGGTGGGGGGGGTGACGCCTTTTTCTGAGCTTTCTCCAAGGTCAAGCGCTGGCTTTGCTGCCACCGGTCACCACCGCTTCCTTCCTCACACAGAACCAGGAAGCGGCCAGGCTGAGTGGGCCAGCGGCTGGGGCCCCTTAACGGCTCTGAGCAAGTGGTGAAGAGGCAGAATCCAGGATTTCCCTCCTGTTTGCTCAGCGGCTGCCCCTCCCAAGACACACAAAGGGAGGCCCAGCGGTGTCTTGTCCTCAGCCGGGAGGCAGCCAGGTGGTCCTGCTGAGGCCACCAAATGCAGTGGGCCTGTGCTCACGCAGCCAGGGCACCCAGCACCCCAGGGAGGAGGGCCGGAGGGCCCTGCTTTGGGAAAGACCCTACAGGCCAGACCCCGTGCCCAGAGTCCTCCCCCGGCACCCCAATACCTTACCTTATGGCTTCCTCTAACTCCTGTGCTCGCAGGGCTCAGGTTTCCAGGGTAAGAGCAGCAGAGAAGGCCCTGCCCTCCCCCAGGAGTCCAGGCTGGGCCAGAGAGTCACGACCTTGCAGGCCAGAATAGCTTGTTGAGCTGGAGTCCAGTTTCCCCTCTGGCCAGCTGTTCCTGGGAGAAAGGACAGAGTGGGGGTGGGGGCGCTCAGGCCACGAGGCCTGCCTGGGCCATCCTGCCCTTCCCTCTAGCCAGCCCAGTTGAGGAAAGGGCTGTTCTCACCCTGGGGCCCAGCTGGCCG
>NW_004567129.1:25934022-25936314 GCF_000260355.1 Condylura cristata | reverse complement strand
CTCCTCGGGTCAGGCGGGGATCGAACTCATGCGGAAGTGGCTTAAGTTTCTTTGTGCTGTGCTTTAACCCGCTGCACCACCAGGGAGGGCCCCCCTCACGTGTTTTTATTTTCTTACATCACTGTTAATTTTTGGACAGTGTTTGATCTCTCCCCTCAGGTGGGGTCCCTCTCCTACACCACAGCACCTGTGATCCATCTCCCTCATCCCTGTGCTCTTCCGTCCCAGACTGGGCCCCTCTCCCTCTGCTGCTGTGGGCCTCAGATCTATGGTCAGCTTCCTCAGATCCTTGGTTCAATTTCCCTATAGCCCACCTATAAATGAAACCACCTGATGCTAGTCACAGAGGGTTACGGGTCTTAGAAGATCAATGCAAGCTGATGGCAAAGGGACAGTTTCCACAACTCCATCAAAGAACATTATGACAGAACACCCGTGTGGCCAAAAGCAGTTCTTGTTCGTCACGACTGCCCGTCCTGTCTAAGCACGTGTCTCTCTTTTCCCTTTCCTTGTAAACTTGCCATGTGCGGATAACTGGGAGCATCTGCTGAATTCCTTCTCACAGGGGCCCGAGAACCCCATGCACTGAACCCCATCTCACCTGAACTCCAGCAGAGCCAACAGCTGTGTTTGCTGCATTCTTCAGACTACCCAGGTCCTAGGGATATTAAGGTTACTCACTGTTTGTGTGCTTAGGTGATACGAAAGTTGTAAAACTGGGCCCCCTTGATGCAAGGGGTTAAGTCCCAGCACTACAAAGCTGTCATATCCCCGGCCAGGGAGCTGACCCACATGGCCCAGCAACCTCTCCTGTCTCGCCCGCTGCTCCCCTCAGCAGTGTGTTTCAGTCCATCCACCACTCTACCTCCCCACTCTATCTCTGCTGAATCTTCTCACCCTGCCCACACTTCGGTTCTCCTGTGTAAAAATAAATCTTAAAAAAAAAATAGCAACATCTACTCGCTTTGTACTGTTTGATGTTATTTCCATTGATTGGATATGAACTGGTGCTGTTCTAGAACCTGTAACTTTGCCACAACCTACTTACCTATCATAGAGATATAAAAGTTACTCTATAGCCACCCAGTTTAAAACACAAACAAACCATAATTTTGTAAAGCCCTAGTAAATGTGGGGGAGGTTAGGGTAAATTGTGGGAGGTTGTGATAGAAAAAAGTATAGGTTGATTTTTTTTTTTCTGTGAAGCCGGAACTGTTCTTAAAAACAAAGTCCAATTTAAAAAAAAAATTCCAAACTCTGACACACCAACACACATCACTGAGCCCTACACCCCTGCTCTTGCATGCATGAATAAATAAAACAACTCTTAAAAAAATTGAAGTTGTGGTAAAATGCACCTCAGTGGAAGCTGCCCAGCCAGCGAGGCCCTGCTTCGTGGTCTAGGCTCATCGGAGCTGGGTGGCCTTCGCACAAGCATCGTGAACTTTCTGTCCAACTCACGCATCACTTTGCCAGATGTTCTTCCTTCGGCGTTTCACTTCTTTTAAAACCGTTTTGTGTGTGTGAAGGCGAGAGCGCCTTGCCAAGGAAGCTTCCCCTCCCTCCCGAGACGGGCTGCGTCCCACGCTGTGAGGACCTCTTCCCTTGCTTTTTCTGGGGTTTCCAGTAGCTAGACTATTTGAACATGCGTTTCCAAACACCTTAGTTTAGTTTTGCCTGTCTCGGGGCTTCCTATCAGGGGAATAACACCCTTTCAGTGCGTTTGTATTTGGCTTTTTTCATTGAACATTATGTGTGCTATTGACCCACCTTATCTGTGTGGAGCTGAAATGTTTTCATTTTATTATCATGTCATAATCCACGAGGGAAAACACATGCGGATAAGTACCACTATTTAGTTATCAGCTACGATGATGGACATCTAGCAGCTTTTCACTTTGTACTATTAAAAATGGTGCTGCTATGAACATTCTTGTATATGTGTCCTGTTCCTGTCTTCCTTCCTTCCCTCCTCTGTCCCATCATCCACCCACCCATCCACCCACCCATCCATCCACCCATCATCCATCCACCCATCCACCCACCCATCCATCCATCCACCCATCCATCCACCCACCCATCATCCATCCACCCATCCATCCACCCATCATCCATGCCATCCAACCATTCACCCATCCACCCGTCCATCCCCATCCATCCACCCACCCATCCACCCACCCATCCATCCATCCATCCACCCATCATCCATGCACCCATCCATCCATCTACCCACCCATCCACCCATCCATCCATCCACCCACCCATCCACCCATCCATGCATCCATCCATCCA
>NW_004567129.1:25932155-25933092 GCF_000260355.1 Condylura cristata | reverse complement strand
TGTGGGTGCTTGGCGTGGGCTGGTACATCTCTGACCAGTAGTAACCTGCGATAGGCTATCTGCCACTCCTCAGAAACTTCCAGATTTCCTGGCTGCCTGGTGTCTGGTTGCCATGAAGCGTGACCTCTGGTTGCTTTTCTGCGGGTGTCCATGTGGTTCTGGTAAGTGCTGGCCTCTTCCCAAATCTCGCTGCTTTCTGTCTGCAGAGGGTTTTCACACCAGGGGCGCCTGATTTGAATAAGTCCCTTCCCCTATGCACTCTCCACCCTGGGCAGCCCCTGCTTCTCTGATGTCTCCCCTTCAATGCAGCACCCTGGGGCTGCAGTTCTCCAGCAAACACACCCAGTGCTTCAACCTTCAACCTGGGGTTGTCTGGGGAGGGAGCTCCAAGCACCTGGGTTCCCAAGTGCCCAGGACAGGTGAGGGTTTGGCATTTAGGCAACCACAGCCATAAAGACTGGCTCCCCGTGGTTTCTTTCTTCTTCTCAGTTGCCTTCCAAGACCCTTTTTTCCCCCTGTCTTGCCTTTACTCCCCACCGTAAGAACTATAAGGTGCGGCCCAAGACACCAGCCAAGGAAGATGACCTGATGTGTTTCTGCAAAACTTCTTCTGCCTCAGTGGGTTCATTTCCACAGACTTGTCAGCACCACATGTCATGTTCTTCAGTAGAAAAGAACTGTTTGGGAGGGATTTTATAAAGCTTGATGGAACTTCTAGCCCATACTGCACCCAGGCTGGGCACTCTTCCAGGAAACTTCTAGATACGGAGGCTTCATTTCAGCAGGCCAATGGGGAGCCTCTTGATAAACATCGATGATTTTCTAGGCTGCCTTCCCTCCCACTGACACACACATTCTTGGCTGCTTTTTATTTTTTTAAAGATTTATTTATTTGTACATACAGAACTGGGGTACAGGCCAGAGGCTCAGGGGCGGT
>NW_004567129.1:25901762-25930335 GCF_000260355.1 Condylura cristata | reverse complement strand
TGTTTTTGATGCAAAAATGTGTTATGGCTTATCAGACAACCCAATACACAGTGTGAATATTTAATATGCATCTATTTTATATACATATGTGTATACCTTATAGACATGTGTATATAAAATATTTATGGATGTTATACCTCAATAAATAAATAAAAATTTAATCACCAGTCACAATCCATCATCGATATCAAAACTAGTTAACAGCGCATTGAAGAGTAATTGATGCATGAGAAATCTCAAGTTACTGAAAGCACACAGTTGCTCTCTGATGTTGACATCACCTCCAAAAGTTTCCCTCTGCCCCTGTCCACATTCCCTCCCTCCCAACAACCTTAACAACTTTCTGTTTAAATTTCACACAAATGAAATGAGTACCAGGCTCTGTGCAGGAATTAGGCCAAACCAGTAAAGAGAACCTAGAAGCCTAAATGCACACGCTGCTTCCGACATAACACAATCTCTTCTGGAGAGATCAGACCGAGGAGGGAGGCAGGAGCAGCCAGCCCCCCGCACAGAAGGCCCACTCCGCCAGCTGCCATTCGGTTAGAAAACAAAGGTGGCAAGAGGTAGAGCCTGGCGGCGGGCGCTTTGCTGGAACTGCTGGCATTGAGGTCGGGGCAGGAAGCAGGAGGCAAGGGTGACTGTAAGGTGCATTGTGAGGCCTTCCTGTCGCCGCTCCTGGCCCAAGCTACCAGCCTGCTAACTGGGACACTTCGCTGGAACCCAGGCGACTTCCTGCTAGACAGAAATGAGAGCCTTCCCCTCCCCCACAGCTCTCCTGCCACTGAAAATCCTCCTCACTCGTGGGTCCACACCACCAGAAGCAGCGCAGAGTTGCTGGACCAGCAGCAGAGATGTGACGTCTGCAGCCTACTTTCAATGCATAAAAAATAAAAGATGGGGGTTGGGGGGGTGGGAGGGGAGGAGAGTGGGGAAAAGAAAAGAAAATACAGTGAAATGATCAGCAGCAGGATCAAGGCGATGGCGACACAGGCATTTGCTGTACTGAGCCTCTGATGCTGTGTCTGCGTGTTCTGCTAAAAAGCTGAGCCGAAAAATAAGTGCAGGAGCGGGCCCTCCCTGGTGGCGCAGGGGCTAGGCCTCAGGACCATGAAGCTGTCAGCAGCCACTGCTCCCCGAGTTTGATCCCCGGCCAGGGAGCTGACCCACGGGGCGCAGCAGACCTCTCCTGTCTCCCCGCTGCTCCCCTCCGTAGTGGGTTTCAGTCCATCTGCCTGCTCTGCTCCTCACTCTGCCTCTTGCGGATTTTCTCACCCCCCCACCTCTGGCCTACACCCCAATTCTTGTATGCATAAGTAAATAAAAACTTAAAGGAGAAAAATGTTCCTCACAGCACTCAACACAGGTCAGAGCTGACTAGTTTTCTCAAGTTCCATGATATAACCACTGAACCCTGATTTCATAAAGTCATGAAATGACAACTTGGGGAGGAAGAAGGAAATGTGTGGGAGAGGAGTGGTAGGCGTCCATTCCTCATTATCTAGTAAAGAGAAAATGGGTGATACATAAAACTAAAAATCAAGGCTATATATAGAGCTGCTATTTGTGAACATGAAGCTTGAAACAGAAGGACGCTCAAGAGCGGCTGACGCTGGAGAAAGAATCGGGGTGAGAAGCCTCGAGGTGCAGAGGATGACTGCTTTTGCTTTTGGAATTATTCCCCCCTTCTAGCACGTTGCGTGAACTCGATCAAAATGAAAATTGGCAAAGTCTGCTTTTGCAAGATCCAATAATTTAATTCTAAGAATCCAAGGGCTGGAACTACTTACACGTGAACATCGTTGCACAGGTCACAGGCTGTCGACGGAGCGCAGTTTGCGGTGAAGACAAAGGAAAAGGCACCGTGTGACATTTACACGCCGTTATTAACAGGACGTTATCACTAGTTGTTTTACTTCCCGTTTCCGAGATGCTCATGTGAAAACGCTACCGCTTTGAAGACTTGTAATACACTTCAGGCGTGATAAACACTTAATGAACAGGTGTGGGATCAGTATGAGTCAAAGAAGGGGTGCATTTTATTATGTGAAATTGTTCTTCATTACTGACCAGAATGCAGAGGAGTCAGGTGGGGCCACTGATTGAGCAGCATGGAGGACTGTCAGCGGGCTGAAAGGAGGGGCGGGAAGCGAGCGGGGGGAGGGGGGCGTGGGGGGGGAGCACAGGGGTGACTATTCAGGTGCATGCTGTGAACACTGTCATGTGCAATTCCTCTGCCGTAGAAACCGTCAGAAACAGCTTTCCTCTGGGACCCCAAACAGGGCGCCTCCCCCAGACGTGTAGGAGGAGGGGAGCCAGGAAATGATGCCAGGAAGTGATGCACCTGCCTTCACGCACGCAGAGACATGTACACACACAGCGACATGTACACACACTTGTGCGCACAGAGACATGTACACACCTGTGCACGCACAGACATGCACACACACTTGTGCAGAGACATGTACAAACCTGTGCGTGCACAGACATGTACTCCCACTTGTGCACAGACATGCACACACGTGTGCGCATGCACAGACATGTACACACTTGTGCATGCATGCACAAGCATGCACACTTGCGCACGGGCACACTTGCGTTACTGCATTGTGCGTTACGTACAATGCTGCGCTATGTATACGCCACGCAGCCGGACCTGAGCCCCAAGCGTGCGCCGGTATAGACAAGCCTGCTGCACGTGCAGCCAGACCTGAGGCCTGGGCTGGGGCCTTGCCCCTGGCCCTTGTCACCCAGGAGGGGCACTGTAGGCCCTGGGGGCTTGGTCTCAAGCAAGGAAGTGGAAGGTGTAGGAGGGAAGCGTGGCAAAGGCAGCCCACCAGGGGCAGGGGCTGGGTCGTGGCCTCATCCTGAAAGGGCAGGAATGGGATGTGTGTGTGCGCGTGCACCTGTGCGCTCGTGTGTGCGAGCCCAGGTGTGCGTGTAAACGTTTTGCACAAGTGGGTGTGCACTGTGAAGGCAGGTGTGTCACTTCCTGGGTCCCCTCCTCCTACACATCTGGGGGAGGCTGTTTGGGGTCCCAGAGGGAAAGATGTTTCTAAGGCAGAGGAATAGGGAGGTGGGCAGGAGCCCTTCAGAGAATATGGACATTGCGTGTGGGCAGAAAAACCCTCCAGACTTTACCTCCCTTCTTCTGCGCTGAGGAGAGGAGCGCAGCAGGGTGGGATGCACTGCAGCTGAGCTGGGCATTGCTGGACAGCATGAAGCCTCTCCCAGTGGTGCTGACGGGTTTCACAGACGCCACACTCACAGCGGTGGGTTCGGGGTGACAGTACTCCCCAGCAGCCCCCTGCATGTATCTGCACCCCTTCCTTCCTAGATTTAATTTCCCAAAAGCCTTCATTCTGTTTACCATTCATTCATTCCACAGATATTTTGTTAAGAGTTTAGAAAAAATTCGAGACAAACCCTCATTTGGTGGGGAGTGGAGAAGGAAGTACATGCAATAAAATAACTAGCTCCCAGACAGGAGGGAAGAGCCGTCAGAAGTTGGTTGTTGCCATATCTGAGAGAATCTGGAAAGTGTTCCCTTGTTCAGACACCGCCCTGCGCTCCCTGCAATCTCCAGCATCTCCAGTTCTCCGTCAGGGCTTTGCAGGTCTGCACCCTGCCTGCTCTGGTCTGAGCAGGGGGATGGCGCAGATGCCGGCGTGCACATCAACACGCAGGGGAACTATTGCGCGCTACCAAAAAGGGGAAGGATAAATATTTCTGAAAATCCCTGCTCGCACGGCTGAATTCCCCTGTGCTCCAGGTGCCTTCTTTCTTGACGTCTAACTTCGGGAAGTTCTTTCTCGAACTTTCTGAACCCATGTGGGGCAGCCCCGTGCATGCCGCAATTGTGAAGAGCATTTTCTGGAACGAATTCCGCAGGGGAGTATCCATGCGTTTTCCCCTCTCCGGGACGCCAAGGTGGAGAGCAGGTGGCAAGATAAAATAGCGGGGCTGCACGGGGTCGGGGAGCTAGAATTTCAGTCCCGGCGCTGGTGTCGACCTTGCCTCTGGAGCATTTCCAGACTCGGGCCGTTCTCACATCTGTCACTCTAGCCCGGAAGTCCCTGGGATCTGGGATCTGCGGGGAAATCCCTGGGCGTGGGGCTTTCCATCTTCCCTGGGGCCACGGCCCGCGGTGTGGACAGGCCACTTCTCTGCACAGCTCACTTCTTTGCAAAGCTTGCAGAGTGAACGAGCTACATTCGCGGTGTTCTCAGTCTTAGCTGCAGATTAAAATTCCTAGGGGAGCTGATAACAGCCCCACCCCCCACACACCCCCACACCCCCACCCCGTTGCTAAAATCTGGGGGGGGGCCCTCAATTTTTTGGAGGTAACTTTAACTCAGAATCACAGTGGTGGGTGCCTCTCAAACTTCAATGTGCACACAGGGTTCGCTGGGGCAGGGATTCTTGACAAAAAGCCGATTTTGATTCAGCAAGTCTGGCTTTGGGGTTTGGGATTCTGCTTTTCTATTCAGTTCCCTGGCCAAGAGATGCTGCAAGGGCCTGGCCATGACGGCAGGATGGTGGCCCTTGCGCCCTCTGGTGGTTAAAACCTCTCTCGCAGCGTCCCGCAGAGAAGTAGGAAGGTCCAGTCTAACAATTCATGCCTCCCCTGGCTCCTGACCCACAAAACACTGAGATAAAAAAATGATATTTGTTTAAGCTACCAAATGCTGAGGCTTCCATAGGCTTTCTGATAACAGCCCAATTGATCCTGTCGGTCTTTTAGTTCGGGATGATGGATTTACTTCTAGCCTCCTGCTCCAATGAAAGCAGCAGCAGAAAGAATTAGACCTGCAAACTTTGTTCCATCTTATGCTGTGCCTGTTGTTACTGAGCCTCGGGAAAGTTTGAGGTTAGGGCGGGGTCTCTGTGGCAGATTGTATTCTCCAAAATTCCATCCCTGTGCCCTTCTGATGACATGGCCTTGACACTCCTCCTTCACCAAGATATGGGTCCACATTCCTTCCCCTGGTATCTAGCAGACCTGAGGCTGTGGTGGGAACAACACTAGGTGACGTTCAATGTCAAGTCATAAAAGGTGATACACTTCTGACAGGTCTTCTCTGTCAGCGTACCCAGCCTTGGAGCCCAGCCACCATCTTGTGAGGAAGCCCAAGCAGCCCCATGGACACACCACCTGTGGGTGTCCTGGCCACAGCCCCCGCTGAGAGCCAGCACCGACTGCAGATGTGAGAGACTTCAGAAGACAGCCCCTGTCTTCACATGCGCCTACTGACGCCCACGTGGAGCAGAGACTAGCTACTCTCATGGAGCCCTCTCCAATCTGCAGGTCTGTGAGCAAAATCGACATTGTTTTACATGATTAGCCTTTGGAGGTGATTGGTTATGCAACAATACGGAACACTTCCAATCTCTCGAGGATAATATACTGGGCCTGACCCTTTTTTTATTTTTTGTTTTGCAGATATATTTACTTATGCAGATAAGAGCTGGGATGTAGGCCGGAGGTGGGAGGGGGTGGAGGAGTTACCAGAGACAGAGTGGGGAGCTGAAAAGGCAGAGCTTCTGAAAAACACTGCTGAGGGGAGCAGCAGACAGGAGAGGTCTGCTGCGCCATGTGGGTCAGCTTCCTGGCCGGGGATTGAACTCATGCTGCAGTGGCTGCGTAGGGCTTCACAGTGCTTTCAACTTAACCCCTTGAGCCACCAGGGAGGCCCGGTTACCATTTTAAAAGGGAAGTCTCACTAGAAACTAAGTCTAATGCTTATAAACTACTAGGAAATCATCCCTGAAATGTTTTAGAAAGATTGGCATTTCTATAACGTTTCTTCTTTGACATGTAATTCATTGAAAAGGTTGTACAGCTGAACATATTTTAATTTTTATTATTTTTTTTCCCATAAGGCCAAATTAATTCCTGGCTTGCTTTTAGTTTTAACTTAAAATGTAACCAACCAGAAGGCACAGATGCAAGGAAAGAATTCTCTAACAACTGTTTTAAATTCAAATATTATAATCTTTGGAGCAAAATGGTCTCTTTACTTTTTACAAAGTTGAGCCGCCAGAATTCCTTGTTTTGGGCTTGTATTCTCCCATTCAATCGTGGCTGCCAAAATCAGAGAGACAGAGAGTGCGAGGACACTTTTTTCTTGCACCTCAAGTAAGAATATATTTTTACATACAAATAAACCTACGTACTCACTATCCAGATATAGAGCATCTCCAGAATTCCAGAAAATTGCCTCGGCTCCCTCATCATCTCTCTCCAAGGTAATCAGTATTCTGAGATTTGCTTCATTATATAAATCTGCCACAAGTAATTTCCTCACCTACTATTGAGGAATTTTTTTTTTATGCACACAGAACTGGGTATGCCAGAGGTGTGGGGGAGTGAGAGGAGTCACAGGAGATAGAGTGGGGAGCAGAAAAGGCCAACTGATGAGGTACACTGCTGAGGGGAGCAGCGGGTGGGTCAGGAGAGGTCTGCCACGCCATGTGGTCTCCTCTGGGGCAGGCGGGGATCGAACTCATGTGGAAGTGGCTTTAGCTTCTTAGTGCTGCGCCACCAGTGAGGGCCTGTTGAGGGATTTATTTAACTGTTACTTTTTCTCTTTACTTTTAAGACTAAAATTGCTATGAATATTTTAAAAAATAAAACTAAAAGTGACACAGGGGTTAAAGTCTCAGCACTAGCAAGCTATGCCAGCCACTGTGACATGAATTCGATCCCCAGCTGACCCCCAGGGCACAGCTGACCTCTCCTGTCTCCCCTGCTCCCCTCAGCAGTGGATTTCTGTAGATTCACCTGTTCTGCTCCCCACTCTGTCTCTGGGGAACCCTCTCACCCCCCCACCTCTGGCCTACACCCCAGCTCTTGTATGCATAAATAAACAAAACTAAATCTTAAAAAAAAAAAAAAAAAAGGTTTCCGTAAAGCATGCTCAAGGACAGTCCAGAACAAAGGGAAGGACAATTTCAGCACATCCTTTGGAAAGCACCTGTTTTCCCCACCTGCGGGAGAAAGGCCTCTCAGCGGCCTCCATCACCCCACTCCTGTATCTCTGCCCTTGTAGAACTTTCTTATCTTCAGCACCAGCCTCCCTTTGCCTCCCTTGCTTCTGACTGGGAATACTGCAGGTTGAGGGTGTCACTAGCACGACTAGGTGACTTCAGGTGGCTGGTGACTCGCCACTGTTCCCTCGGCTAGTGCACAGCGACAACCCAAGCTACCATCAAAGCAGGATACGAGGCAGCCTCTGGCCTCAGCCAATAGCCCTTGAGAAGCTGGGGGACCTGGAGGTGTAAGCACCTTGCAGGTGAGCAGGAGGTGAGACTTCAGCCTGGCCTCACGCTCATGGCAGCAAAGCTGGGTCTGAACTCCTGGCCCCCAGAAACTGAGGGATCCCACTATGAGTTGTCCCAAGCCCCTCAATTTGGGGTCATTTGGTGATCAATGAATGCACCACCCCTTCTCTGGCTGCCGCGTGTCACTGCTTCAGCAGAACCCCGAGTCTTGCTTCGACAGCTCATGTACCTACACTCCCCAAACGCCGGGGTTCCCACCTGGGTGCACCCCTTAGTTCCTCTGCCCCGCCCTGCCTGCTGTCCTGGGTGTTTGCTGAGTCTTCCGGGGACATTGGCGACCCCTCCCCAGCCCTGGAAACCCCCCAGAGCCTGTGTTGGGTCCTTCGCGGGGCCTCTGACACCCTCAAACCCTTTAACGCCATTCTCCTCCTCTGCCCCAGCGCGGGCTTCCTCAGGATGCTGCTGGGGCTCCGTCGGGAAGAGCCGCTTCCTGCAGCCATGAGCTTGCTCTCCTGGGGAGCACCAGCCTCCTGACAGTGGAGATGGAGCCCCAGGGGTGCCCGGAGGCCCTGCATGCTTCTCGGGAAGTGAAAAGTCTGGCCCGGTACAACTGACTGGGAAACATTTATCTTTTATCCGCTCGAAAGCCTTTTTTTAAATTTATTTTTCCATTGGAAAAACAGTGCTTATGCTTTATTTGCTCCTTGTTGAGTCTCCTCATCGCCTGCACTATTTAAGGTCAGATGGGGTGAGGGGTTCTTGGCTGGAGGCCTCGTGAAGACAGGAGGGACACAGCACATTTCAGGCTCAGCCTTGCTGGAAGAAGAACATTTGGAGGCAGAAAAGTAAGCGACAGCTGGGGCCACCGGGTGTTTTGCGGGGTCTCCCTGCTTCCCCTCTCTGGTCTGCATCCACTCGCTGACTGCTCTGGCCACACAAGCTGTTTTCCCCACAAGAAAAGTAGATTAGCTTTGGACTTCAAACACTACAGGAAAGAGCATTTTCCTAGGACACTTGGGTCAGCAGCAAAGGATGTGAGGACCGAGAGGGGCGGTCTCTGATTCTGGAGCCAGGTGCAGTGCAGGCCTGCAGTCCCTGCTGTCAGGGCCTGGGGCTCTGCCCAAGGCCAACACCTGAACACAGAAGGTGGGCAGTTCCCTCTCCCTCTGAGAAATGTCAGCATACACCACTCTACAGAGATGCTTAGAGATAGTTCTTCCATGAAAAACAGGAAAAACAGGGCCCTCCCTGGTGGCGCACCAGGTTAAAGCACAGCACTACCAAGCTGTCCACAGCCACTACAGCGTGAGTGAGTGAAGATTCCCCAGGGACAGAGTGGGGAGCAGGACAGGCAGATCGACGAAGTACACTGCTGAGGGGAGCAGCGGGAGAGATGGGAGAGGTCTACTGTGCTGTGGGTCACCTCCCTGGCTGGGGATCGAACTCAGGGCTGCAGTGGCTGGGGATCGCTTCATAATGCTGCACTTTAACCCACTGCACCACCAGGAAGGGCCCACTTATATATGATGTCATATGAATTTTAAAAAGTTATTATTTTTAAAATGTTCAAATCAAAGCAAACACAAGTGATGCACTGATAAAAAAAAATACTTGCTATTCATATGACAAAAAGATCACCTTTCCACATACTTAGTTTTCTAAAAATTAAAAAAAAAATAACCATCCCCTTTTTAAAAATGATCAAGTGCTATGAGATAGTTTATGGAAAACACTAGAGTGTTTTCAGTAGAAAAGCTACTCACTTCACTCGTAGAAGAAGTGCAAATTTAAAGCCTAATGCTTCATGGCTTCATGCATCAATTGGTTATGATAAAAACAAGCCTGATAACACTGCTGCTGGAGTGTGGCAAAGGCATCGTTATTTGTTACTGGTAGGAAGGTAAGTTGACATCAGGTCTCTAGAAAGCTTTGGAAATATTAATTAAAATTACAGCTGCTATAGATGGGAATCGCTAGCAACATTCTTACAAATATAATGAATGCCACAGATACAAAGTTACTCACATCAGCATTCCTCCCCTTGTGACACAAAAAGATTAGAGGCAGTTTAAATGTTTGCTAACAGAGGACTGGAAAGTGAATTACAGTAAACATGTAGCAACCAGATCTCTAAAGGGGAAAAAAATAAACAGACTTAATTTGGATACTCTGTCTATGTAAGCACAGAGAAGCAGACTCTACTTCCTAAAACACAAAATGTACACTGTTTAAATAACATTATTCCTTAGGGAATAAGAAGTCTGACCACTCCCCTCTCCGCCCACTCCCTGTTCCTCCTCCTCACTGCCCTGGTGTTCATCACCCCACAGAGACCTCCAACTTCAGCCCAGTGCTCAGAGCTGTGTCCATCTGTCTCCTGGAGGGCTCCCCAGTTCCTCCTTACTGCTGACCTGGTTAGCACCTCCTAACCAGACTTCTCCCGTGGCCACGCCCCCGGTCCCCCCAGTCCCACTTCAGATGTCTCAGCTCTCCTCCACCCACAAACAATTCTGAAATGTTCTGTTCCTGCATCTATCTTTTGTAACCTTTATTTTTTTTAAGTTCCCCCTTTACAGAAGGGGAACAAAACTGACTCTGAGATTCCCCATGCACTTTCCTTCAGTGCCCCCTAATGTTAACGTCTTGCAAAACTAGAAACCACTGTCGGAAAGAAAGCGGAAACTCGGGTGTGGAGCGGCAGCTAATCTCTAGGCCTGACTCAAGATTTCGTCCGCCGATGAGGCTTCTGTGGCCTTCATCGCCAGCACTCAGACCTGAGTCCACATGTATAAAGAGCTTTAAAAATCATGAAGAAAAAGTAACCATCCACTTAAAAAAAAATGGCAAACACTGTGAGATAGTTCCTGAAACCACTAGTGTGTTTTAAACAGGCAAAGTTACTCACTTCACTCTTCTTAGGAGAAATGCAAATTTAACCTATAGGGAGGGCCCTCCCTGGTGGGGCAGCAGGTTAAAGCACAGCACTAGGAGGCTGTCCACAGCCACTGCATTGAGTTTGATGCCGGCCAGGGAGTGACCCACATGGCACTGCAGACCTCTCCCGTCTCCCCGCTGCTCCCCTCAGCAGTGTACTTCAACGATCTGCCTGTTCTGCTCCCCACTGTGTCTCTGGGGAATCCTCTTACCCCACACCTCTGCCTGTTCCCCAGTTCCTGTATGCATAAATGAATAAATCTTAAAAAAAATAATAAACCTACAGGGAAGCACAGTTCCTCAGGCAACCCTCTGGGAGGGGATGTCTAGGGCAGCCCCCTCCAACTGTGCAAGTGCCCCTGGTAACCCCACTGTCTCCCCCATGGCCACCTGGAGCAGGACTCACGGCCCCCACCAGCGTCAGTGAGGCAGAGAAAGATGGCGCTGGGCCTGTCGGTTACGGAGCTGGGAGACAGTGGCCGTGAGAAATCCAGAAGGCAGCAGGGGCAGACTTTCAGGGCCCGAAGGAACTGTCTCCACTCCCACCTCCCTCTTGAAAGTGCCCACCAAGGCCCCTCCTCCAGGACGCAGGCCTGAGCTTCAGCCCATCTGCTGAGCCCCGGGTGCCAGGACATTTGGGGTACTCTGCAGGCTGGGCACCTGGGTGCCGATGGCTCGCCTCATGCCTGTCCTACGTGCCCACTGCTGCTCTGGCCCCACCCCGCGGTGCTCCCCCATACCCGTTTTGTTCACACACGCTCTCAGTAAATATGCATCAAGGACCCACTGTTTCCGCTTGGATGTGAGGGCATAAAGGACAGTGAGACACCCCAGCTCTGATGGAGCTCGAGGTGGGTTGGATGGGAGACATGTGGGTTAGCCTCCCAGTGTTGAGCAGTTGTAGATTATAACAGAGGAAAAGGGGGGCCCCAACGGAGGGGGATTCCAGCTGGTGGGGATACAGGCTTCCCAGGAATTAGGAATTCCAGCAAGAGACGAGGGTTGCTGGGGCCCCCATAGATGGTCGGTGATGTATGTGGACAAGGCTCCGGTGGGACCTGAGGGGGAGGCGGGGGTAAAGATGGGCGAGGCGCTCTTGGGGGGGGCCACAAAGAGCTAGGGAGCTGCACAAAACGCCCAGCCTGCAATCTCCCCACAGGAGTGGCACCCGATCACTAAATGCTGGCTCTCCCGGGACTAGTTCTGGCTAGTACAGGACTTAAAACTGGAGGCCCCTCCCTTTGCCTGGAATGAGCCCCCCAGGCTTGCTGAAGTTGCCATTGGGCCTGAGCCTGGGCTGCTCCATCCATCTGTTATTAGAGGGGTTCAGAGTCTCGGCTTCCCCTTCTGTGCCCATTTCTCCCTCTCCCCTTCTCCCTGTGTGACCTCAGGCAGGCCATGTAACTTCCAGGACCTGGGAGAAGTAAGTCTTTTCATCAAATTCCTCGGTGGTTTTGGCTAAAGTGTGCTCTGCAATTATAAGAACTGCGGCTGGCCAGAACATTGGCCCTGGTTGGGGGAGGGGAACAGCTGTGGGGTTCGCTGAGGTCATGTGTGGGCTGGGGGGCAGGTGGCTTAGGCAATCCTAGCCTGAACGTGGCCAGCCACCGCCCGACATGCCCACAGTCTCGGTCCTCGGGAAGTGCCTGTGACGTCAGGACCTGGTGACCTCCTGGCTGCCACTGCAGAACAGCTGAATGACAATTCTAGAAGTGCCATGGTGGGGCTGGCTGGCTGTTTCTCAGGGCCCTGGGGGGCTTCAGGGGCACGATGAGGCAGGGCTTTAGGCTCAGGGTCAAGGTAAGGGATGCCACACCCCCGTGATGTCTCTAAGACGTTCAAGTTGAGTTTTCTGAACACCAAACCATAAGTCCATCTTGGGGTCAACTGAGCAAATGGAACCCCCAACCTGGCAGCCCCCTTTCCTCCTGTGAAAGGAAAGGCATCACAGAGATTTAAAACCCCAGGGATTATCTTTTTGTTTTCTCTGGCTTTGATTTAGACCCTGCTACCATTGGAAGGAATCGCACAGAGAAGCCACATGTGGAGAAACATCCAGAGACACTTCAAAGAGATAACTTTGAAGAGCTCATGGTTGAGAGGCATGTGGGAGGCTGTCTGTGGTCTCTGGCTCCAGACTGAGTTTAAGTGCTAGAGGCATCACCAGCCTGGACTTGGTTGAGACGAGGCATAGCCAGGTGTTGTTCTGTCTGTCCAGGACAGAGTCTTACCTTGGGTGTCTGTTCCTATTGTGCTTAAACTTTCTTAGTAAAAACATTCTGGGCCCTCCCTGGTGGCACAACAGGTTAGAGCGCAGCACTGCAAGCTGGCTGCAGCTACTTCAGTGCAAGTTCGGTCCCCCGCCCCGGAGTTTACCCAGCTGGCACGGCAGACCTCTCCTGACCCACCCGCTACTCCCCTCAGCAGTGTATTTTGTCGATCTGCCTGTTCTGCTCCCCACTCCATCTCTAGTGAATCCTCTCACAGCCCCTGCACCTCTGGCCAGCACCCCAGTTCTGTAAGCATAAATAAATCTTAAAAAAAAAATTTTCAGTTGTTCTTTCATTTTGGCCCTGGCTGGGGGAGAGTCTGGCAGGTATCGAGGCTATTGGGAGTCATCAAGGTTTAGCGCAGTGCAGATGAACCAACTCAGGTCATGACAGGCTCCCCCTGAATGGTGAATCTAAAACTGACCAGGGCGAGGATGGAAGCAGGGAAAGCGAGAACTGAGCGATTGAAGATGGGAGACCAGGTGTGGGGTAGGAAGGGGTTTGCCAGCTGCTTGGAGGGGTCACTGCAGGTAGAAGGGATGGGACTTTGGGTCAGTCTTTGAAGTCTGGCTGACCAGGGTTTTGATGTAGTGGGTCTGATGGAGGGATGACTCTGATGCTCCAGCAGCTGGAAGGGCAAATGATCCATCAAAGCAAAGGGCAAGTTGGTGGTAGAAGGAATTTTTTGTGGAAAAGCAAGGCTAGGCTTTGGCCATGTGAGCTCTGATGCCCCAAGACCCCTCGCTGAAACAGAAGAGGGGCAGCTGGACAGGCAGGCGGGCTGTTAGGGGAGCTGGTTAGGATCTGAGAGTCGGTTACAAAAGGGACCAGGGCCAGACTGTATACAAAAACAGACCTCTGACCCACAACCTGCAGCAACCCACAGGGAAACCAGCCCCTTATCTACAGCAAACCCTCCAGGAAGCCGGCCTGTTATAATGCCGGAAGTCAGACTGCTATTGCTAGTGACAATCCAGGAAGTCAGACAATAACTTCTAGAACAACTGACCTCTACAGACCAGGACTGGACTCATCGCTGATAGCCTCTCTGATTTTTTTATTCTGCTTCCAAGTTAGGACCAACCAGAGAAAACCAAATAGGCACCCCTAGCCAATGACCCTGGACCCCACATGCTGGTCAACCTGCTTCTGCCGCCCTGTGCCAGCAAGCCCCAGTCAGGGCGTCCTGAAACCCTCCCTTTTCCCACCAAAAAACATTCCCAGTCTGTTTCCTAAAAACTAAGTGATGGTGGCTGACCGCCTTGCTGTACAGCAAGCTCAGAATAAACTGCCTTTGCTGTTCTCATCTGCTTGGTCTTCACTTCCAGTTGGGTTGTGTACCTGACTCAGCAGGCTAAAACTCCAGGTCACGGCGGGGATGACTCTTGAGAGGAAAGCGGGATCTGACGGGCCTCGGGCACCGCAGCTGGCATGCTGGGCACCACCGGAGGAAGCGCAGGGGGGTGCGTGCAGGCAAAAGGTCTGCAGGTTGCCAGACTTTCAGGGGTGTAGACACGAGAGGTCACTGAGGCTCGGTGGAGGTAACACAGCTATAGCGGTTTCCCAGAAAACCAGACGGCACTCAGGGGCAGAGAGATTTACTCGTCACATTGGTGGGCTCAGAGGGCTATTTCCCAAAGGACTGCACCCCGATAACCTGGTTTGTGGGTTTTTATACAGTGTGGGCAGAAAGCATGCGGAAGCAGTAGTTTGTTGCCCCAGATAAGTTTCCTTTGGCTGCGCCAACTCAGCAGGCACCAGGGGTGGGGTTTAAGGTGGGGTGTGGTTGTCTCACCTCAGGAGCCGGCCTTCAAGCCCCCTGGTGACTTCCCACTTCACTGTTACCATAAAAGTGGGCAGCTGCCTATCCACCCGCCTCTGCCTTCTGAGCAGGCTGACTACGACCTTGGGGCAGGGGAGCTGCGGACTCTTGGCTGGGCTGAGGACTTACACTGGACTCTGGCCTCTGGGGACAGGAGGCTGGAGGGTTGGTTTCTGAATGAGACTGATGAAGGGACAGATGTGGAACACAGGAGAAGGCAAGGGGCACGGGCCTGACATCTTGGTCACATCGGTAACTGAAGCCAGGTGGAGGGCCTTCAAGTCAAGTGTGGGTGCTGTCGTTGGCACCCATGAAAAGTCATGGACACTCCGGGGCATGATAATAGCTGTGCCTGCCAAGAACGCCCCAGAGGATGCCATGTGCAGACTGGCACGGGGGCTCCACGCAGAAATCTATGATGGGGGTCAGGAGGCGGGAGGGTGAGGGCCAGGTTGGGGAAGGTGGTCCAGCAGGTGCTGTGCACGTGGGAGTGGGAGCTGTTGGCCCCATGGCGTGGAGTGGGACTAAGGGAGGTCAATCCCCGCTCTGTATGAGGCCTGGCATGGTGGCACTGCGGGCACCCACAGCAGAGGGGTTTGGCCGGCACCCCAGGTGCAGCGCTTAGCTCCTGTGGGCCGTGGGCTGACCAAGCGCTCATGCGAGGAGCGAAGAAAGAGCCCCGTGCCAGTGGAGTGGCCTGGGACCTCCTGTGGGGCAGAGCAGGGAGGAGGGGAGCAGGGACAGACAGGGACTCACGAGGGGAGGAGCTGACCGTGGACCGCACTGTCCCCACCAAGACAGGACTGCGTGACCTGTGAGGACGTGACCACTAACTTCTCCCAGAAGTGGGGACTCCACGATGAGGCAGAGGCGCCTGTACTGCGATGTGATGCTGAAGAACTTGGCACTCGCCCGTGGTCTCGCTGGGTACGGCCTTCACCCTCACCCCCAGGGGCTCCTGAGCTCCACTCTGCAGCTCTTTCCTTCCTGCACCCGAGCCTCGGGTCCTGCTTCCTTCCCCATGTCCCTGGTTACATGTCGTGGGGCCCAGGGCTGAGCTGTCAGCAGGGCCCATCCCCCAGAGTAGCCTGAAGACCTGCTGCCCCAAAGCCTGTGCGGAAGGGCTCAGGTCCTGCCATGAGCCCGAAGGGTCCCGCCTGACTGGATGACTCCCCATCTGGGTGACAGACCACCTCTGTGAAGTTCTCCTGCTCCTCCCCTTTAGCCAACACCTCCTGTGTCCCAGGAATGTAGGGAACAACGTGATTGTTGCTTGCTGTGACTTCTGGGGTGCTCTTCTGAGACCTCCCTGTATATTCTATAATATTTCATTTCCTTCCCTGGGGTCTGTTGTGGGGCCAAGCTAAGCCCTCACCTGCTCTGTCTTTCCTCAGGACTTACCTCTCTCAGGCCACACACAGTTGCCCACCCGGAGACAGGTGCAGAAGCCTAGGTGCCTGACAGAGCAGACCCACCTTCAGCCATGGCAAAAGGGGCACACAGTGGACCTGGCTCTGGTGAGTGGGCCATGGAGAAGCAGGGGTCATCACTTCAGCCTTCACGTTGTACCTGCAACTTTTCTCATTCTCATGGTTACTCTGGTACCAAATCCAATGGCCGCTTTCGTGACACACTGCCCACCCATCTTATCTACTCCAACTTGGAACCTCCATCTGGGCTCCAGCTGGGTCTCCAGCTCTCACTCTTTCCACAGCTCCCTCTATGGCACTGGTATTCATCCAGGTGTACCCCAAAGTGGGGTACACTTAACATGCGGTGAGATGTGCACATGTCGTTAGTAGCCTTTAAACACCAGCTACTAGGATGTAGTCAGCTTTTCCTGGGACTGAACAAGCCCTTCTTGGAAGCACTTTCCACAGCAAGGGCCCTCTGAAAGCCTTCATAGTGAAGTAGCCACTCACCTGAGACTGTACCCCATATTTGTGTCCTTGGTCTTGGTAAGACCACCCCTATTTTTGACTTTCCCAAGCACAGTACTGTAGAGTAGTCCCTTCCTTACCCTGACCTCGGGCTCCTCATCCTGCCACCAAGCCATGGACTCACTCCTGGGCCAGACATGCATCTGTAACAGGGCTACTTTCTTCTCTCTGAGTTAACATGAACTTCAGCACCATTTCTCTGCTTTCAGAACTTTGCCATGGAACAGAGAGAAAGGTGTAACCTTCTGAGCATAGTGTTTCTGCAGAAAGGCTGCCAAAGAACAGGAATCCCAAGACTGCTCTGTCTACCCAGAAAGACTATCCTTGTGATATGTGTGGCCTACACTTGAAAGACATTGTGCACCCGGGTGAACACCAGGAAACCCATTCCAGGCAGAAACCACACACATGTGAGGCTTATGGGAGAGAGTGTGAGTTGAGTACAAACCTTCACCTGCAAAAGATGCAGCAGAATGTCGACAAGTCGTCCAGAAGGGATGAGAGCTCGACCTCATGTGTAAGATCTGCAGAGACAACACATCAGAGAAGCCTTTCACATTCAAGGCAGATGGGAAAACCTTCATGGCCAGATCCAGCTTTCTCCAGCCTCAGATCTCTCCCAGCACTGAGGAACCACAGCAAAATACTGAAGGCATGGTGCACTTTCACACTGTGCAAAGCCGCGATAAGTGCAATCAATTAAGGGTACTTCCAGCAACAAATCCACATTTGTTCAGCATCAGAAAACTCACACTGAAGAAAGTCTGTATGAGTGCAGCAAATGTGGGATGTTCTTTAGCGATGCTGCTGGCCTCAACACCAAAGAATTCACAATAGAGGAAAGCCTATGAATATGGTAAATGTGGGAAATTCTTTGGCCAGCACTCGAGCCTCATTAAACATGAGAGAGTTTACATAGGTGAAAGCCCTCACGTGTTTAGTGTATGTGGGAAATTCTTTAGCCAAAGCTCCAACCTCATTCAGCATAAGAGGGCTCACACTAGTGAAAAACCTTACAAGTGCAGTGAATGTGGGAATTTCTTTAGTCAATGTTGCAACCTTATTCATCATAAGAGGGTTCACACTGGCAAAAGTGCTCATGAGTGCAATGTATGTGGGAAACCATTCAATGGCAACTCCAGCCCAATTAAACATTGGAGAGTTCACACTGGAGAAAGACCTTATAAGTGCAATGAATGGGAAATTCTTCAGACACACTGCCAACCTCATTCAGCATCAGATAGTTCACAACAGTGAACAAACTTATGGGTGTAGTGAATGTGGGAAAGCCTTCAGTAGAAGCTTTGACTTCATGAAACATCAGAAAGTCCACACTGGTGAGCAACCTTATGAGTGTAATGAATGTGGGAAATTGTTTAGTCAAAGTTCCAGCCTCAACAGCCATCAAAGACTTCAGATGATAAGACTATATACCTCATCAGTGCTTAGAATGTGGGAAATTCTTTACACTAAGCTCCAGCCTCAATAACCATCAGAGAATTCACACCAATGAACAACCTTATGAGTGTGTTGAGTGTGGGAAAACTTTCAGACAGAGGTCTAATCTGAGGCAGCACCAGAAAGTTCACAAACCAGACAGGCTATATAAATGCAGTGAATGTGGAAAAGCTTTCAGTCAAAGGCCTACCCTCATTCGGCATCAGAAAATTCACACCAAAGAAAGATGCATAGAGAATGGGCTTCCTCCTTCAGCTCAGCAAGGCACACTAGAGATAAACTGCAAGAGTAATCATGAGGGAGTCCTCAGCCAGAAATTGAACATTGTTCATCCAAATATCCACACTGGGGAGATTTCCTATGAATGTTAGATATATGGACCTAAGTTGTTTTTTGTTTTTGTTTCTATTTTTTTTAATATGGAATTTATCCACTGGCAGGTCTCCAGAGTGCATGCCAGCCACATCCTTGCTCAGGGAAGGCAGACACCTTTCTTTCAAAGAGGGAATCATGAGTAGTCTGAGGCTATCAGAAGATGCCATTCCCACCCCTTATGACTGTTTTAGGTGTACACATACCCATCAAAGACCTGAACTGGGTTCTGCTGGCAGCTTGCAAAGTTTCTCCTTTTCAAGGAGAAACATCCTTGAGCTCATCTGATGCTTGTGATAGATTTATTCAGCTTCCACATTACCTATCCCAGCAACTACCTACTTTACATCATTCTGGCATGGGTGATAATAGGACCTACTGATAAGAATACCTTCAGTCTTCTGTGTTACAACCATTGTGTGAAGTGGGGGAGAACAGAATTAAGATCTGTCAAACTAAAGGGTCTTGATTTTTACTTCCACAGAGGAAACAGCAAGACAGCAGAGAACAACTTTCGGTACAGACTTTGGTCTCATTTGTGTTGCTCCTCAAAGCCTTCCAGGAAAGACTATAGGGTTTTGTGTTCTGAATGACATGAATTTTTATGACCTGAGATCACTCTAAGGAAGAGGCAGTTCTAACAGCCTCCTATACATCTGGAAGCAATATAAATTGTGCCCCTTAATTCTAAGGGGTGTCCCATATTCCTTATGGAGCAGATACTCTTTCCTTGGCATATGCAAAGGAGTCACAAGCCTTGAAGGCTAACATCCACTCTACAGGTTTCTCAGCTGAAGACTGGGCTCAGGTGGGAGCAGAATATACAGGATACTGGGGGACACTAACAGGGAGCAAGTGAGACAACTAGAGGGGATGTACCTATGCTAAGAGGATATTCACAAGTGTTCCCTTGAATATGACTGCAGGATTCAAACTAAGAAGGTCTCAGGCCCTCCAGACCTATCCTATGACGAAGGCTACTGTGGAGCAAATCACCTAAAGGCTTTGTGGTTTTCTGCCATTCTACTCTTAAGGCCACTGTGGAGCAGGCAGGAAAAGGACTGAGAAAAGTAAATGTTGCATTGCACAAGACATGGCCAATCACTTTTGCTGCCAAGGCATGAGAGAGATGGACTACCAAATCTTCCAATTTTCTAAAACAAATGGGTGATGAGATTTTTGTGTAAAATGTCTAATGCTGTGCTGAGAAACAGCTGCCATGCAATCATTGTATATAGTTGATGTATTCAGTTTCATACATTTTAAAACATGTGCTTACTCAGGGAACCCATAATGCAATTATGATAATGACTACCCACAGAGCAACCTCATGGGCCTTTCTTATCACTCCACACCTTAGCCAAGAAACCATTAGTTATACCCTAAGGAAAGATGTATTTGTCATTCCTACAATTTTAGACAATTGGATTCATAAAATATTTATACTCTAGTTTGAGCTCTTCTTTCATGCAGCATAATTACCTCAAGAATTACCCACACTGTGGTTTTTTTTTTTTAAAGATTTATTTATTTGTGCATACAGACCTGGGGTACAGGCCAGAGGCTCAGGGACAGTGAGGGGATTCACCATAGAGTGGGGAGCAGAACAGGCAGATCTACTGAAGTACACTGCTGAGGGGAGCAGTGGGCGGGTCAGGAGAGGTCTGCCGCTCCATGGGGTCACCTCTGGGGCAGGCGGGAATCGAAAACATGCAGAAGTGGCTTTAGCTTCTCTGTGCTGTGCTTTAACCCGCTGCACCATCAGGGAGGGCCCCACACTGTGTTTTTGAGTGATTTACTCCTTTTTCTACTGAGCAGTGCTCTATTCATGTACCACAAAGTTTTTAAGCTTTATTTTTAAATAAAACAATTTGGTAAAATACCTACAGTGCACAGTGTTATCACCTTGGCCATCTTTAAGTGTACAGTTCAGTGGCATTAAGTACACACTGCAAACATCACTACCATTCATCTCCAGAACAAAATTCTCTACCCATAAACAGTAATTCCCAACTCTCCCTTCCACAAGCTCCTGGGAACTATCATTCTGTTTTCTTTCTCTGAATTTGACCACTGTGGATACCTCATATAAATGGAATCATACACTATTTCTTCTTGTAACTTCTTTAACATACCATAACGCCCTCAGAATTCATTCATGTTATCGATGTGTCTGAATTTCCTTCCTGTTTAAGGCTAAATAACACCCATTGTACACATAAGGTATGTTTTACTTATTCATCTGTCCTTATTCATCTGTCCGTAGATACTTCTGTCACTTTGATCTTTTGGCTGCTGTGAAAAGTTTCCTTGAAGTTGTTTTTTATTCTTTTGGGTAGATACTTAGATATGGGTTTACTGGGTTACATGTAACCGTATTTTACTTTTTGAGGAATTGCCACACTGTTTTTCAGGGTGACTGCACCATTTTACTCCCAACATCAGTATACAAAGGTTCTAGTATTTCCACATCCTCACTAGGTTGCCTTTTCTTTTTCCTTCAGTAGCCTCTATCCTAATATGTGTGATGTTTCACTGGAGTGTTGATTTGCACTTCCCTAGTGACAGTGGCATGGACCCTCTCATGTATCTTCTTTAGAGAAATATTTATTTAAGTCCTTTTTGCATTTTTGAATTGGGTTTTTGTTATCAAATTTCGGATAGTAATCCCTTATAGATGTGTACTTTGCAGTTACTCTGTGGTTGTCATTTTATCCTGATGGTGCCCTTGATGCACAAAGGTGAATTTTCATGAGGCCAGCTGGCCTAATTTTTGGTCCATGCCTTTGGTGCCATATCTGAGAAATCATTTCCAAATCCAATGTCTTCAGCTTTTGCTCTGTTTTCTAAGTTTTATAGTTTTAGGTCTTACATGGAGGTCCTTGCTGCATTTTGAGTTCATCTTTTATATGGTGTTAGGGAAGGGTCCAGTCTGTTCTTTTCCATGTGACTAAGGAGGGGAAGCTGTCCTTTCCTCATTGTTTGGCTTTAGCACCCTTTTAGAAAATCACTTGGCCTTGTATGTAGGGTTTATTTCTGGGCGCCACTCTACACCATGGTCTGCATGTCTGCTTTTATGCCAGTGCCATACTGATTTCATCACTGTAACTTGACACTAAGTTTTGAAATCAGAAATTCTAGGTCCTCCAAAAAAATTTTATTTTTTCATGATTGCTTTAGCTCTTGGGGGGTCCCTTGAAACTCCATATGAACTATAGGGTAGAATTTTCTGTTTCTACAAAAAAAAAATGTCAATGAGATTTTGATGGGGATTATATGAAATCTGTAGATCACTTAGGTGTCCTCGACACCTTAATATTCAGTTGTCCAATTGATGCACATGGGGTGTTGCCATTTACTTATATCTTTTGTAATTTCTACACAGTAATGTTTCATAGTATAATTTTTTTACCTCCTTAGTTAACCCCTAAGTATTTTATTCTTACTGATGTTACTATAAAATGAAGTGTCTTGACCTTCCCTGGTGGCATGACGGGTTAGGACACAGCTAGTATCACTAGTGCAAACTAGTGACAGCCGCTTCAGCGCAACTTCTATCCCAGCCCTGAGGTGACCCACATGGCGCAGCAGACCGCTCCTCTCTGGCCTGTTGCTCCCCTCAGCAGTGTACTTCGTCAATCTGCCTGCTCTGATCCCCACCCTGACTCTGGTGAAGGCTCTTATCACCCATGCACCTCTGGCCTGTACCCCAATCTGTGTACATAAATAAATAAATCCTAAAAAAAATGAAGTGTTTTCATAATATCCTACTCTGTTCATCGCTAGTGCACACACCTGATTTCTCTGTGCTGGTTTTGTTTTGTGGCGTCTAAGGGTTTACTATCTATGCCCTATGTTTTGTTCACTATTCTTCAATCAATTTTCCAGTCTTCAAGTTCACTAATTCTTCTGCTACTCTATTTCAATTTTCAAGTCTTCAAGTTCACTAATTCTTCTGCTACTCTAATCTACTTTTGATATTTCTAGTGAATGTTTTTAATTATGTCAATTTTAGCTCCAGAGTACCATTTCAGTTTCATTTATGTTTTCTCTTTTGTGATATTTCCATTTTCTTTACACATCATTCTCTTGACTTTCTCCACGTCTCCTTTTAGTTCTTTGGGGATCTGTAAAAAAAAAAAACTGCTTTAGAGTCTCTGCCTGGTAGATATGGCACCAAGTCTTTTCCAGATTTATGTTAATTTTTCCCTCCAGTGGGCCATACTCCCCATTTCTTTGTATGCCTTTGGATTTTCTTATTAGACACCAGACATTTCAATCTGGCAACCTGGTGATTCTGGAAATAAGATTCTCTACCTTGCCGAGGTTTTACTATTTTTTTTTTTAAATTGCTGTGGTTTCTCTGCTGGGGATTGGCCTAAAATGTAAATTCAAGGTCTTCCTCTCTTGTGAGCTTCTGCCTTTCCATGGGTATGTATAGTGACTCTCTAAATTCCTCCCAACTGCTCTGAAATGCCTTCATTCGAATTATCTGGCTCCCTAAGAGGTTAAAAGAGAAAACTGAAGCAGGGAATGTGCTGGTGCCTTAAATCCCCTGGAAGTGACTTTCCCAGAGAGAAGGGATTTGCCACAATGAGAGGAGGGCTGCAGCAGCCGCTGTCCATGTCCACATCTTCACCTCCCAAACTAACCACAATCAGAGGTCAGAGCAGAGATCCTTGATATCTGGAGGCCGGGCTTCCACAAACTCATGAGTTGCTCCAGCAACATGCACACAGCTGTGTGCCTCAGGCAAGGAAGGGGGGAGGGGGAGGGCTGCTAGTGAGCTAATGGCTGAAATCAACCAAAATTAATTGCAATTTAATTTTCCCAGAATCCTCACTCAAACATACCATTTAAAAAACCTTTTATTCTCTTAAATGACACATAGGTACTGGCTACTACAAATTACACCACTATGGCCATGAATATATAGGTCTCAGCAGTGTATTTCAGTCAATCTGCCTGTTCTGCTCCCCACTCTGTCTCTGGGGAATCCTCTCACACACCCCCTATGCCTTTGGCCTGTACCCCAGTTCTTGTATGCATAAATAAATAAATCTTTAAAAAAAAAACCAAAAATTTAAAATAGTGCAACAAATTATTGAGGACACCAACCTACCTACATGCCCAAACCTACAACCACAAGCCCAATTCTTTCTAAAACCTTGGCAGGGAAGGTGTTTTTTTCATTTGTTTACTGAACTATTAAATTGATTTCAATCTTTGACAATGAAACCTTGGGGGAAGGTTCAGTTTTCCAGTATGTGTGTGACACCAACCAAATGTGAACAGTATTCTCCTTACCAAATCACATTCTAAAATAGACCCTAAGAGCAAACATCTGGAGCTGTATTTCTAATCAGAAAAGCTTAGAAAGAGACCGCAAAGGAGGACTTGAACACTGTAATCAGTAATGCGAAATAGTAGCTAAAAAGAGAAAGAATGAGGGGCTTCTGGGAAGGGAGTCCATCTGTAAGGACCCTATCGACCATTGGAAAGAAGACCTAGAGTGGGCTCTTACTAGAGCATTTCAGGCAAAAGACATATTTTAATAATAATAATTTGGCCCCTCCCTGCACAAAGTACTGTGAAGCTTAGCCAGAGTCGCTTCAACACAAGTTCAATCCCCAGCCAGGGAGGCGACCCACATGGCACAGCAGACATCTCCTGTCTCCCTACTGCTCCCCTAAGTAGATTTCAGTGGATCCACCTGTTCTACTCCCCACTCTGTCTCTGGTGAGTCCTCTCACAACCCCTGCATCTCTGGGCTGTACCCCAGTTCTGTATGCATAAAGAAGTAGATCTTTAGAAAAAAATAATAATTTTATGAGCAAAAAGGTAACACAAAACATCCCTAAATCTTAATGTGTATTGCAACAACTATTATTTCATCCTCTTTGGGGTTTTCTTTTGCAGAATAAAACAACTGAGGAAGAGACCTGTGAGACCACCGCCCTTCACTGGACTTTAGAAATTCTTAAAACACTCTCCAGGCCAAACCTACCTCGACTTCACATGCATTATTATAAGGACAAGAAGGTGGAAACAAGGCAAGAAACTGAGGTCAGCGCCCTGGGAACGCTGTGGTTCTCAAGAGGAAAGAATCCCCTCCTGGGGGATTCCCATGCAGCCTTCCCAAAAGCTTTTCCTGGAGGAACCTCAAGCTCCCAAATTCTCATCTGAAGGTCAGCCCCGTGCCCGGGAAACCGCATTCCTTCCAGGGCTCAGGAACGGGCGTCCCTCTGGGAACACTCTCTGGGGCAGACCCACGTCGCCCTGAGAGGACAGGCGCAGGAGGCACTCGAACCTAGAGCGTGGTCACAGAGGTACACCCCAAGTTCGCAGGGACGTCAGGCATGCCGGCTTCAGGGGCCCACACGGCACTCCTCGTCCGTCCCCAACAACTCTCCTTGCCACCGCTACACCCTTATGCACTGGCTCGGGACTTGGGCAGAGCCAGCCCAGCCCTGCCCGCGCGCAGGGCATCCCCGCCTCGGGCGCCCCGCCCCGCCCCGCATGCCCCGCAGGGCAGGTGTCGGGGGGGTCCACGCCGCCCGACTCGCGCCCTCTGGCCGAGCCCCCTCTGCCTCGCCACACGCCCTGCGCTCGTGGACGTCCAGACCACCCCGAGGGGCCGGTCCGAGTCTACAAACCTCTTCCTCTGGTGTCGGGTGTAGAAGTTTGTCTCTTCAGCAGTCCAAAGCCGCGCGCCAACAAGCACAAACCCGCACGAACTAAAAAGGCGCAGGTCGAAGTTGCCCCGGTGGCCGCTGGGAAATGTAGTCTCAGGCTAGCTGAACCTGATCGCAGTGGTCTCTGGGAAATGTAGTCTGGGTGTAAAGCTGCTCAACGCACCGCCCACAGTTGTCCCCAACTCCGGAGGTTAGAGGTTGTGCTTGAAACCTTTTAGGTCGATTGCTCAGAAGTTGAGGTTTCTCCAAGGCGTTGTTGGATTGCGTTGGGTTAAAGGCAGCAGTAGCTAACGTGACAAGCAGGAGTCCATGTTGTTGGGTAAATTTACTGTCTCCCTCCACCATGTTGAACATGGACACTTCATTCATGTGACCGCTGTGCTAATGACTGGGGTGGCTGACACCACCAGAGTCTCTTTACCTATTTGCTTGTTCAGTGCCTATTCCATGGTGGGATGCTTTATGCATTCATTAATGGTGCATGCTTTATGCATTCATCCATGGTGGATGCTTTATGATGGATGTTACCCTGTGACACAAAAATCTTCAGACTTTATATCCACTCCCCTATTTCAGCCAGTTGTCTCTACCCCAAACCTCCTTGCCTCCAATCATCCAATCCTTTTCTTTCAAGGTCTCTGCTAGACATTCAGACCTTAGCCACTGCCCAGCAATCTACATATATCTTCACCTCGGGCATGAGGTGAGTGAACGAGGTGCCCTGCATGAGGTGAGTGAATGAGGTGCCCTGTCACAGCTCAATTTAATGGGAATGTTTTTTTCCTCTATCTTTCAAGAATGTTCCCGAACATGACAGTTAAAACAACATATTGAAATATCCATCTGCCTTCTTCAGCTGTGTACTGGGAAAAGACCTCAGTGCATGTACGTGTACACTTACATCCTTTGTCCGTTTTATTAAAGTGGGTCCAGTTCCCTAAACTTTTTTTTTAAGATTTATTTATTTGTGCATACAGAACTGGGGTGCAGGCCAGAGGCTCAGCGGTGGTGAGAGGCTTCACCAGAGACAGAGTGGGGAACAGAACAGGTAGATTGATGAAGTACACTGCTGAGGGGAGCAGCGGGCGGGTCAGGAGAGGTCTGCTGCACCATGTGGTCACCTCAGGGTTAGGCAGGAATCAAACTCATGTGGAAGCGGCTTTAGATTCTCAGTGATGGGCTTTAACCCGCTGCGCCACCAGGGAGGCCCCTCCCTAAACTTTTTTTAAGCATAATGTTTTTCCCCCTGTCTAAGTATTTTATGTACTCACTCCATATTAGGTCTTCTTTACATTATCCAGATATAACTCTCCATTTTGGTTCTTCAAACATATGCTTTCAAAGAAACTTAGGAGGCTGGAGCAACTCACCTCAATCCCCAAATAATGGTGATGGCACAGGGAGAGGGAGGTATTGGAGTCTTGTTTAAAGATCCTATAACTCTGACAGCTTATCTGAGACCTTTCTTCCCTACCTCTTTTCTGTCTTCAGGGAGGTTGGAGATAAGGGCCACTGGCTTTCATCAGGCTCTTCCTTCACTAAACTTTCTGGCAGCCAGTCTTTGAAAGAAGTAGGCGTTGGCCAGCAGGGCTGCGGAGCCAGTGATGGCAGAGCCCTGCGTGAATGAGCTCATATAAAATATTTCCACCTTCTTACTCCAGGTGTCTTCCGGGTAATTGAAAGGGAAGAAAACCCCTCAGAGGTTTCCCTCCAGGACTACAAAGAGAGGAACGGAATAGCAGTGGTATTATTGGTAAGCAGAAAGAGGAGGGACAGGAAAGAGAGTCCAGACACTTAGGCTAGCAAAGGAGTCTTTATTGGCGCGCTCCTGGGTGAGGTTCAGCGACCCCCAGAGGGGTCAGAGAAGTCAGCCAGGGCCAGAGTCTGGGGGTTTTAAGGGCTTTCTGAGATTCAGTCAGGCATGTGGGAGACAGGAGCTGGGTGCAGCTGGGCGGACGGAAGAGGGGAAGAAGTGGTTGGGTATTTTAGATCCTTATCCGTCTGGTTCTACATCTCTGTCTCCAGTGTCAGTCAAAGATTAATGCAAGGTCAGGTCTCAAGACCCCCTTCCGTGCCTCCCTGGGATTCCAGGAACCCAAGTGTCTCTTGGGTGACCTTTCAGTTAAGACTCCATGGTCTTCAGGGGGTGGGCGGGCTGTGACTGCAAGCCCCCCTTCCCCTGATCATCCCAGCTTCCAATCACTATCTGCTTTCTCTCCACCTTCATATCCCTGCCTGGCCACAGTTCGGTCTCCTGTGGGCAAAGATCTACAGTATGGGCATGACACTGTGTGCATAGAGGAGACAGCTGTTCACGCGGCCACTGTAAGGCCAGTTTGCACCTTGGGTGACACATCTTAACTTTCCTGAGTGGCTGAACTCTGGACTTAGCAGCCGACAGCACCCGTTTCATTAGAGTGTTAGCCTACACACGCAGAGAAGGAGCCCAGAGGTGCCCCGAGGTGCCCAGAGCTAGCCCATCAAGACAGCGATTGTCCACTGCCACAGAGCAGAGGGAAACGCAGGACCTGCCTAGAGGCGGAGATTTCGAGAAGCTTGCTGAGAAGCTGCCTTGAGAGAGCAGTGATGCAGTGTGGGCCCCGGGTGGGCGGGGGAGCTCAGCGATGTCTCCTGGCTCCCAACCCCCACCCCCACCCCCGACCCCCGCGCAGAGAAGCTAGCTCTGTCCCTGCAGGGGACCGGGAGCGCGAGGGCGGGATGCGAAGCAGCGAGGGCAAAGGGCGAGATCTAACGGCGGCGCCCCGCAGACCTGGGGGTCAGCCGACACTAGCTGCAGCCTGGCGCGGAACAGGCCGCCCGGTGGGAGGACAGGCGGGGACTGCGGGGCGTCGCTGGCCTCCGGCCCGCGGGTGAGCCTGGCGCCCAGAGCGCTGAGCCCGCCAGCCTGCGCCCCTGCGTCGCGGCCCTGATCCCGCGGGCAGAGTTGCCGCCTGGAGGGGGCAGGCCGGCGGGAGGCCCGGAGGCAGCTCCTCCCTGGACAGGACGACTCGGCGCAAGCCGCCCTCAGGCTGCCACGGACCCGGGACTAAGGCGGCGAGGACCGGAGCGGTGGCCCGGCTTCTCCCCGCCTAAAGGATGCCCATCAGCTCCTCCTCCACCCCCGCAGGTAGCCCCGAGCTCCCGCAGTGCGGAATTCCCTCGGCGCCTCTCCTCCGTCTGGCGCCGGGAAAGGCGGCCAACCGCAGCCTCGGTTTCTGAGACGCCAGCCTGCCTGGATCCCGCTTTCCACAACCGCGTTCTTGTCACTTTTTTTTTTGGTAGAAGTGCACATAAGCCTTAAATTTTGTTTACCAGGAAAACTACGGAAAAAGGAGCATGCAAATTACTAATCTATGAAATTAAAGAGGAGGCATCATGACAGATCTCCTGGGCATTACAAGGATTTGTTTTATTTTAAAGGAACATTAAAAGAGTAAGAGAGGAGCACTGAAGTCTGAGGCCGCAAACTGGATGCCCTGGATGATCGAGATGGTCCTAGACAGGCCTCTATCTATCACTAACTACCTCACATGTAAATGTGTTGCATTCTCCAGTCAAAAAACAGGCAGCGGCCAGTGCCTGACTTCCTTCTGTGATCTGATCTAGGCGTATCCAAGAGGCACCCACTTCAAAGAGTGCTAATTCCAACTCCCTTCCAGCCACCAGACTAGCAAGCATTGCTCTAACTCCCCCACCCCAATGGAGCTGCCTTTTGTTTTACAGGTCCTGGTTGGTTGATGTCCTATCTCTCCTACTTCCATATTGCTCTATTTTTCTGTCTCTCCCTCTATACCATAA
>NW_004567129.1:25889662-25901432 GCF_000260355.1 Condylura cristata | reverse complement strand
AAAAAAAAGACGCTATGACAGTAGACCCCAGCACAGGGCCTAGAATCATCACTGAATAAATATTGAATAAAACACTTGCTAGAAGGGGCCCTCTCTCGTGTGCAAGGGGTTAAAGCGCAGCACTATGAAGCTGTCCATAGTCGTCACGGCATGAGTTCCATCCCCAGCCAGGGAGCTGACCCACATGGCTCAGCAGAACCTCTCCTGTCTCCCCGCTGCTCCCCTCAGCAGTGTACTTCAGTAGATCTGCCTGTTCTGTTCCCCACCCTGTTTCTGGTGAATTCTCTCACCACCACCAACTTCCCATACCTCTGTCCTGGACCGCAGTTTTTGTTTGCATAAATAAATAAATCTTTAATACTGGACTATGGTGAGTGCACATGGGTGATTTGGTGATGAGAAACTCAAGGGGATTGCAACTGAGATGGGAAAATGCACAAAAATATGTAAAAAAAATATATATAGAGAGAGAGAGAGAGAGAAGCTGAGGTAAAGGCTTGTATCTTTCTTTTCTTTCCCCCAGCTTCAGATAGTTCTTATAGCATAAGAATTATCTTAGAAGGTATTGGACTTTCAAGAACTAAGTCCAGGGGAAACAGAGCGGCTCTGTTTCTATATGGTTAGGCCTATCTTTGAGAAATTATAATTACTGTGATTTGCTAGTTAGAGGTTTAGAGTAATGCCAGACCATTTTTTTCCCAAATGGGTCTTACCCAGTTATTCCCTTTAAAAGAATGACTTTCCTCACCTTTTATGGAACATAAAAATACTTCTATATATTGGGTTGTCAGCAAAGTCAAAGGAAAAATACCTCATGACTTTGCCAAAAACCCAAAAATATGTGACATCCTAGACCTCAAATTTCAAATAAGTACAAAACATCTGTGAGCTGTTTCTCCCTCAGTGCCTCTCAGCCCCCAAAGCTAGATGCCACATACATCCTCTCTAGTTGTCATGGATGCATGGAGAATGTCTGCTAAGTCTAAATTAAAGAGAAAGACATAAATGAGGCCTTTATTTTTAAATGTATTTTCCTAACACCTTAGCAGTTGGGAAATCAAATCAATGAAATCAAAGCAATGGGGGAGAAACATAAAGGAAGAAGCCAGGGGACTCCCCCATTCCTTTCTCCTCGAACGTCACTTCCTCATGGGATGTCGCCCTTGACATTACAAACCTGGAGATCTCAGATCTGAGCAGGCGCAGCTGGCCAGTGCGTTCATGCCACACCCAAATAGAGGCCCATCTACAGACACATACATACGAGTGTGTATCTATCATGTTCGTTGAACCTGTTTATCTGTTCTTCCAACCTCTCTCTTTGATGGCATTTTGGAGGAAGATCTGACTTGCATGAGTGGTGATGTGTTGTGTCAGACTTGGCTTTTCAAAGTTCATGGATGTGGTATCCTGTTTGCTGAACCACACAACACACACACACAAACAACTATATACCTGTATGTGAACTATATACCTGTATGGGAACAATCAAGGCAACAAAGGAAAGGACCCACGGAGGCCAAGTGGGTAGGTCAACGGGGCCACCTTTAAGCAGCAAGGGGCCCTGCCCATCCAAGACCAGAGGACACCTGACGCACGCCTGAGTCTGCCGGGCTAATGGCGGGTGGCAGGTATGCCATGCTTGATACTTACCAATCTCTCTCTCTCTTTCCACAGTGATGTGCTAGGTCCAGCCTCACTTGAAAACAAACTCTTTCACACACCCACCGCCCCCGAGATGTGGGGTCTGCAGCTGCTCTAGGACAGAGGGCCGGTTCTGTTTGCTTGACGTAACGGGAAGGGACTAAGCCTCTTCCCAGAAGAGCAAAGTCTGTGCATAGACCAAAGTGGCCAGCCAGCATTTCTAGAGAGTTTTCACTTATATTTGATGAGTTATTTCCTTTCAGTGATAGAGAATGAGCTGGCGACCCAACCTTGCTGTCTCCAGGTTGAGGAAGGGGCGCCAGAGACAGGTTGCTGCTTGCTGCGCCCAGGCTGGAGTCCCTCTCAGCAGCCAAGGAGCTGAAGCTTCCAGAGTCCCTCATGGTGTTCGCTGCCCTCATCAAAGGGGGTATGTGTCTAGATGGGTCCCAGGTATTCTGAGCGATGGTAAGAATACAGGTGTCTCCCTCAGGGTGTATGGCATTGTCCCACGAGACTGCCACAGATGTGCTCTGCCCCTGACACCCCCGGGTCTTCTGAATGATGGAGGCAACAGACATAGAAATTGACACAAGCTCTGCGGTGGTGTTGCTTTCCCCCCTGCGCCCCTGTGCTCTGCCCTGTGCCCTGGTGCTCTGACAGTGGTGTTTCCAAAGGCAAATGGCACTAACCCCTCAAACTGTAATAGGTGTGCCCTGGCCTGGTGGGTCTGACAGAGGCAGGGGCAGGAGCCTCTCGGGCACAGGTTTCTCAGGGCTTTCAGCTTCTCCAATAGTAACAGCACTCTTCTGGCCAGGTGGGTGCCTGCACTGACCAGATGCAAGCAGGGAAGACTGTCCATCACAGTCACAGTCCTGGCCCCTCCTGTTGCGACACAGGAGTTTGGACACACGGGGCTCAAGGGCTCTGATCACAGTTGGGGACACAGTGGCCCCTTCACCCAGGTGGTAGTCGGCTTTGCCCATGCAGCTGATGTGCTCTGGCCTGCTGGTTCCCAGGCCCTGCACACCAGATTAGCACGAGGGTCCCCTGGCTCCTGGGTCCCCAGAGGGGCTGTTGCCTCCGGTAGTAACAGTTGTGCTCTGGCAGGGGCGGTCCCGAGTGGTCTGACTTTAGTCAGTGAGAAGAGCGTCTCCCAGGAGAGTTTTGCTCTCCAGAGCACTGGCCCTTTCTGTTTCAAAGCAAGTGTCGCCCAGGAGCTCGACTGTTGGCAGGAGCACAGAGGCAGTGAAGGTGCTGGCCCTTTGGTGCAGACAATGGGCCCCCAAAGAAGACTCCCCAGCACAGGTGAGGCACTGTCCCTTTCCTGCAGTAGCTGGGTCCCGGGTGATTTGAACAGCAGGAGGAGTAGCAGTGTCTATGGCCCAGGTTCCTTCTCAGTGACGCTGTCTCCTCGTAGGAGTGTGTTTGGGCTGGGCAGGCCCTACGTTCTAGGCAGGAAGGAGTTCCTCAGGACACATTAGTTTTCAGAAGTACTGGCCTCTCCAGTTGCAACAGGAGTATAATCGGCTGACAGGACCTCAAGGCTGTGTCTGAGCTCCCCCCGCCATAGGATGCGCTGCTGGCTATCCTACAAGGCCTTGCTCCAAAGTTGCCTGTTCCGCATGTACAGGACTTGAGTCCTACAGTGACCCTCCTAAACTGCCGCTTCCCTACTATTACAAGGCACTAAAACGCCCATAAATCTGCATGGGTCTCCAGTGGTGGCGGCAAGATTTGAGCAACTGTCCTTGGTGCTGAACATGGTGGTGGCAGGGAAAAGTGGCCTCGCCAGTCAACCCCAGTGCCACCAAGAGTTGTCTGGGTGCTGTCAGGGATGCCAGAGCTGAAGCATGGAAGAGTCAGAAGCCAAAGCTCATCAAGTTGTGCTGCTCTTGGGTTACAGGGTCTCAGTAGAAGTCAAGCATGGAGCTTCTGCTGGGACTAGCAGGTTCCCCAAATTAAAGGCTATGAAGAGGAGGCCAGAAGATGGCAGGCTGGGGGCAGAGCATGATCTCCATACCAGTTTCATTGGAGTCAAAGGCAGGCTTGGATGCGAGTCTGAGGAGGTGCTGATTATTGGAGTGGGTGACGCTGGCAGAATCAGTGCCCAGAGAAGACAGAGGTGCTGGAGAGACTGGCTCCCTGTGGTTGCCCAAATACAGGACCCCACACTGTGGAGCAAGGGCAGTTTTGCCCCAAAGAGAAGGTTGAAAATGGAGGTAGGGATACTGGTCATACAAGCAGGTGTGCTGGAGGTGACTGAGCTTTGCAGGAGGCATGTGCTGCAGGCCAGGGTCACCCTGGCCAAATCAGAAGGGCCAGCACTGCCTTGTGGTGGATGCCTGAAGAGGAAAGCTCGGGAGACAGGGTCGCATCGTGTCAGTTACCTCAATATCTAACGCACCCAAGACGTCCATCTGCAGACAGGCTGACTGGCAGTGAAAGCTGACACAGTGATGAACGAGCTAGCTACGGAAGAGGGGGCTGCCTGAAGGGGACTTCAAGAGAAATCTGTAGGCAAAGGGAGTGAAGTCGCACAAATAGGTGTGGAGGACTCAGCCCTGAGGAAGGTAGGCTTTAAGTAGAGGGGTGGGTGCTAGGCGGTGCTGCCAAGAGGCGTAGAAGGGATGTCTGAGGGGCTGGAACGCAGAGGGTCTTTTTTGTCATTACGTAGAACCCCCAAATATGGGTTGGAAACAAAAGTGGAAAACAGCAGGAGCCCTGAGCATGCCACCCCTCACAATTTCTGTCTTCTAATTTCTGGATGTCTCTCTTGTGTCTTTTTCTTTAACTCAGACTTGGGCCAGGTGTTCCACACAGCCGCACGTCACCCCAAGAGGGTGTGCATGGCGCCAGCTTCTCAGACCTGGAGGAACAGTAACCAAAGAGTGTATGCAATCCTGCAGTGGTGGGAACCTTCTAGACTAGGATAGAACAACATGACTTCTCTCTCTGGCATTGCGTCTCAGCTTCGTGAGCCTTTGCTCACTGCTTGCACTTCCGAGACCTTCCCGCACTCGGGAACGCATCTGTTTTGATCAAGTGATTCTTTCCCAGGTTGTCTTACATTTTCTTGCTTCCCACCCTGTATGTGCGTTTTCACTGGGTGCTAGACATTGATGCTATGTTGTGAGAGTTTAGCTGTCTTTTGTCTTTTTGTAAAGCATCTGGGGCTTGGCTTTACGTGACAGGTATCCCCATCGATGGATCTGATCCGTTTCAGACCTGTTCCGAGAACTTTCTTCTGAGATGGTCCAGAGTAGTCTTCACCACAAGGTGCTCGCAACATTTTAAGAAAGCCTGACCTACTGGGTCTCCAATCCATGTCCTTGGACCCCAGAGAGCTTGTGCATTGCCCTTCTGACTTTCCCCAGCTTGGTGTATTTCTTTAACTTGGTGCATGGAGCTTAGCACTATGCTTAGATGACCTTTTACTCAGCAGAAACTAAAGGAAACACCTATAAAACCCCAGAGTTCATCTCTTCCACCATGCCTTCCTGAGGATGCTGCTATGCTCATTTTTCTTGTTTTTTCCTGTTTCTTTTTCCAGCTGAGGGAATGACGAAGTAGCCGGCTAGGGAGCCGGCCTGCAAGAGCTGGCCACAAGCTGGCTGGCAAGGGCTGTTGTAACATAGCAGACTGAGGCTGGTGCTGGAGGGAGCAGAAAGCTGACAGGCAGAGGTTGGTTGCCACAAGAGATGTGTCAGGAAATTGTAGCAGGGTGGTCCCCAGGAAAAGTGGAGGTTCCTGCCCCACCCAAAGGAGGGTGGAGCTGCGCAGGGAGAAGAATCTGGAGAAGAGACTGAGGAAGAAGGAAGCAAGAGGACGCCAGGAGGCCTGAGGGAGGCACAGGGAGCAGAGAGATGTAAAGAAACGGCTCTTGTTTCTTGGCCCTGGGCTGGTTGAAACAGATATGTGTGAGACCCATGGGGAGGGGAGTATGGCGGGTTTATCTTGATTTTGCTCTTTTCCTCCCATATTCTCTGGCCATTTCTGACCCTTTCCTATGAGTCCTGGCCAGAAGGTGCTTTAGACTTGTGGGGGGCTTTCAGGCCTTGCTTTGGGCCAACTCCTTTTGGGTGTTTGATTTAGAAACTATATTCTTTGTTTGCTGTAGTGCACACTAATTGTATTAAAGTTCCTTTCCATGAAAGGTCTGATATGTTTTGTCTTGTTGCAGCAGATGGCAGAACCTATTTAGGTTTGAGGGATCAGGGGTGCCCCTTTCCCCACCCTATAACAAAATAACAGTAGCTCAAGGTGGCTTCACACCTCTGGGTGGCAATGTGTGGCAATGAGGCAGACAAGGGTAGTGGAGTCCTAAGAAAAGGAAATCTATCCCCAATAATAATGGGCTCTTCCTTCTGCTGTCAGGAGTCTCTCTCGCAATAAACCTGAGCTTGCTAACTTCAGTCAGTGTGTCGGTGATTATTCCTCAGTCACTAGAAAACAGGAACTCGGCCAGGCAGCAACATAGCCACCTCAGATTCCCCAGTTTTTTCACAATGCTGGTGCGCACCAGCCGGCAACAGGGCCCAACATTCTGGGTGGCTCCCCCAGCTCAGAGCGAGAGCCGGAGGAGGGTGGGCGCGCTCCTGGGCACGCACAGCGCAGCCAGGCCACATTGCCCTTACCCAGAATGCTCCGCGCTGAGTGGCAGTGGCACTGGCCCAATGGAGGCGCAGGAAGACGGGGCTTGTTTGGCGCGAAAGATAGAGGTGGGACTACCGGTCTCACTTGCTTCGCGGCTGGTCCACCCGGTCAGAACTTCCAGAGCGCGCAGGGTCCGGCCTGAGCCACCCCAAGACACAGCCCAGGAGGAAGCGTTGTCCTCACCACACCCACGAGAATCTCAGGTTCGGAAGGGGCGCCGCTGGGGTGATCCCACCCCAGGACTGGGCTGCAGGCGCGAGGCGAGAGCCCCTGTCACCGACCTCCCGCGGGCTCCGATTCAGCGGTCACACTGGCCACAGCAGCTGGCATGGCGTGGTGCTTAGTCCTTTGCGCCCTCTCCCACCTCCCATCCGATTTTTGTCTCCTAAAGCCCTAAATTAAAGGGACCTGCTCCTGATCGCTACAGGAGGCCTGAGGGGGGGGGAGGACGGAGTGGGGGCCCGGGGAGGGGGCGGGTGCACCTGGGTGACGTCTCACTTCTGAAGCAATGTGAGGAAACACGGGAGGGCGGCTGTCCCAGGAGCCAGGGGTCCGTGCTGTTTTAATGGAACGGGGTGTAAAGGGGAGTCGTGCCTGGAACGGCAGGTGGGTGCTCCGGACCTGCCTGCGGCTGGCGCTGCGATCCAGAGGCTTGTGAACAGAAGAAGGTTTTTAGGGTTTTTGAGCTGCTCAACGGAAGAACAAAATGAAAAGGGGTGATACGCCACGACGCACAGGGAGCGTGAGTCCTCGTCCAGAGACACACAGCTGATAAGAGGCAGTACTGAGCATTGGGCTAGCGAGGTTGTACATCACCTGGTTCCGGGCCAGGAGAGATGCAAGGGAGCCCCGAGACTACGGTGCCCTTCAAGTTCTCATGGCTCCCCACTTCCCACAGGTTCCATGGCTACTGGAGCAGTGAAGGAGCCTCGTGCACAGGTAAGTACGCACTGCCCCTCCCCCCACCTCAAAGCTGGCCGCAGCCGCAGTTCATCCCAGCCAGGGAGTGACCCACACGGGGCAGCAGACCTCTCCTGTGGCTCCCCTCAGCAGTGTACTTTATCAATCTGCCTGTTCTGCTCCCCACTCTGTCTCTGGTGAGTCCTCTCACTCGCAAACTTCTCGGACACTCCAGTTTCTTATGTGTACAAATAAATAAAATACATCTTTAAAAAATAAAAAGAAAGAAATTCCTGAGTCTGACAACCAACGAAAAGAGGTGTGGGAAGTTATTCCAGGCATAGGTACCAAGATTCACAAATACTTGAAGTTGAATGTGAACCGAAGCATTCAGAGAATCACAGGAGCGGGGGACGGTGTTGGTTTTTTGAAAAAAATAAAACAAAATCCTCGTGACCATTTATCATACCTCCCCACCCTTACTACCACCCCCTACCCTAATTACCACTGGTTGCCTCAGCTCAGTTGCCAGCGTCTACTAATTATTTCTGTTCTGTTGTGTCTGCTTATCGGCTTTCTTTCCTTATATTGCACATTTTGGTAAAACAGTCCAATGTTTGTCTTTCTCTTTCTGACAAGTTTCAGCCTCACATCACCCCCGAGGTCCTGTCACCTCCCCTGTGTTGCAGTGGGTAGAACCCCAGAGTGTGTAAATGCCACGCCTTCACCCAGCCCACTATCCTGCGGCTGCTTCCCTGTCTTAGCTGTTGTGAACAATGCTGCAGGGAGTTGGGCCTGGGCCGTGGTTAGGCAGGCGGAGGAAGGTTGTGACTGAGGAAGCAGCAGGTGTAACACAGAAGAGGACCAGCGGGAGCTGAAGTTCATAGGTGGTTCCGAAAGACGGAGGTTGACACAAGCCTCTGAACAGCCAGGGAGGCTGCCAGAGTGGGGTCAGGCTGCGGCTGCAGGGTCGTTGGCGGTGAGGAGCGACACCGACTCCTGCTTGCAGGTGCCTATCACGGTCATGGTGCTGTGTAGTGAGCAGCAACAGGGACACCAGGGAGAGGTTTATGGCGTGGGGCCGGGAAGCAGTGTGGGGCGCTGGGGTAGGACACGAGAGGTGCTGTCTAGAGAACAGGATAGGGAGGGGATGGCAACAGGCGTTGCCGGTACCCGTGTACTAGGGACGTAGGGGTGAAAGATGGGCCCAGATGTGTTTCGGGGAAGCACCATCTGGGAGACTTCCGGGAAACTGCCTGGCAGAAGAGGTGAAGCCCTGCACAAGGGCCAGAGCTTCTGGCAACCATGTGCCCACCTGCCCCAAGGCTGAGCGTCAGACATGGAAACTGAGCCATAAGGAGGGACCAGACGCAGATAGAGGGCACCAGGATCTGACCCCTGACCCAGCTTATGGAATGGGGGGGCAGAGTGAGCTTGAGGTGGCTATGCGGGGAAGGGAACTGGGGTCCTTGGAATCCCCTCATGGGCTCATCTCCTCTGACAGGGCCCAGTGGCCTTTGAGGACGTGGCCGTGTACTTCTCCTGGGAGGAGTGGGTACTTCTCGATGCGGCTCAGAAGCTCCTGTATTTCGACGTGATGCTGGAGAACTTCGCCCTCGTGTCCTCCCTAGGTAAGCCTCTCAGGCCTCCAATAACTCTGCCTTTCTCTTTCTTCCCAGGACGGAGCCTCCTCACACAAGGCCCTTGAGCTTGGCTTCCTCCCCCAGTTTCCCGGATGGAAGATCTTGTTCTCAGGCTGAGCGGTTACACTCTTATCCCCTTCCCACACAGTCCCAACTCCTGCCAGGGAGGGGTCAAGTCTTGCCCTCCTTTCGCACTGCCCCTGGCTTTCCCGCTCCCTGACCAGGCCACCCCTACCCAGGCTGGACCCCTGCGCCCTGCTCGCGCATCTGCAGCCGCCACAGTTAGAGCAGCAGTCACTGACAGTCGCTGCCTCTGTGGACCGTGGCCATGGGTTGTTCCTGCAAGGTCCCCCGTGAGGTTTCTGTGTACTGCTTTTTCTTTCCTCTGGCCTGTCGCTGGGACTTGCTCTGGGCAGTAGTCACCACACCCTCAGTGCTGTGCCTCCCAGGTGCCGTGGGGGAGGGTCAGAGGAGGGCCATGGGAATGCTGGGGGAGGGGGAAATGTGACTCCAGCTACACAAAGGTCCTGGCCCTGCTGAGCAGCAGGTGAGAGACACGACATCAGGTGAGTTCAGGGGGGCGTGAGTCGCAGGCCCTGGCTCTCTGCGCCGCATGCCTTTCTCATGTCCTCTGCCTGGTCCCACCCTGTGTCCTTCATTCCTCCATGTTGAGACTTTGCGAGGCCCACTGCGGGCGTCGCAACTGCTCCCTCAACCCGACCTGACTTCCGCCTCACGGTGGCATCCTGGTGGACTCAGACTCAGTTTCGGTGTAGCTGTCCCTTTCCACCAGCGTCAGCGTGCCCTTGACTTGCCTTTCTTTACTTTTAGGTTATTTGCATGGCGTGAGAGAGGAGAAGCCACCTTTTGAACAGAATGTTTCTATAGAAGATATATCACAGGTCAGGACGCCCCAAGCAGGTCCCTCAGAAAGCCCACTGTGGGAGACGTGTCTGTTTTGAGAGTCCACAACAGAGCACACGTACCAGGCAGAAACCAAACATGGGTGTGTGGGAAATGACGCTTTCATATAAACACTTTGCAGGCGCAACACAGTAGAGAGAAGCCCTCAGAAGAGATGTGGCCAGACCTGGGGTGTGCAGAGCTGCAAACTCCGCGCGCACTGGCAGTCGCTCGCATGGGAAACAGCCATGAGGTGTGGCAAATCCAGGAAGCCTTCCGGCACAAACTCCCACCCAGCTGCAGAGTCCATACTAGGGAGAAGACCATGAGTTCCGCTGACATAAACACCTGTCCTTGCCTGTGAATTCATACTGGAGAAAGGCTTCATTGGTGCAGTGAATATGGGGGAGACTTTCCTTAAAGCTTCAGCCTACTGAACACCAGAGAATTCTCACTGAAGAAGAATCTTATGAAATGCAAAAAATGCAAGAAATTTTCTAACTGCAATTCTAGCCTCATTCAACACCAAGGAGTTTCTGTCTGATGGGTCAAGGTCTTGAAGGTTCAGCAAATGTGGGAAATTCTATTATCCAAATTTCTTATGGTACTAAAGAGAATTCATACTGGAGCAAGGCCTTCTGGATGTAAGGGGTGTGGGAAAGCCTTAAGGGAAAGCTCCATCCTCATGAAACATGAGAGAATGCAGGTTGGAGGAGAGCCTTAGGAGTACAAGGAATGTGGGCAATGCTTTAACAAAAGCACCTACCTTATTCAGCCCCAAAGTTCTCACACCAGGAAAGACCTTATGGAGTGCGGAAGGTGTGAAAAGCTTTCAGTTCAAAGTCTGCTCTGATTTACCACTAAAAGCTTAATAAGTTAATAGGAGAAACCTTTCGCCAAAGGCCTCTCTTTACCTTTGTGCAGTGGATAGGCAAAAATCCACACTGGGCAAAAGTGTTACAGTGCTATGCCTAGGAGCGCCTTCAGCCAGAGAATTTTCTGAATTAGCACTAAATGTTCACTCAGAGACGGTATGAATGCAGTAAATTCAGAAAATCTTCACCCTCAAGTCTAGGCTCATTCTGAAACTCAAAGTTCTCGATGCACAAAAACCTCCTGAGTGTAGTCATACGAGAGGCTTTCAGCTGACAGCTACCTCATGCAGCACCAGCAAATCAGCATAGAACAGTTACGTTACACATACACAGGATGTCCGTTTGCCTTGTTCAGGACATGGTAACCCTGAAGGGAGCCTCGGCGAGAAATGCATCGGCCTAAACTTCAACCTTGTGTACCTGAACACCCACACTGAGGATGATGAAAATAAAGAGTGAAAATACAGGAGAATATTCAAGACCTGTGGGCCAATTACCAAAGCTATGATAGAGATAAAGAGGGACTACCAGAAGGAAAACAGGGAGGAGCAGCAGAAATACTAAAAGTGGCTAAGGGTTTTCTGAAATTAATGACATACATAAACCAAAGATCCAAGAACCTTAGAATACCAAGCACAACAAATATCAAAGAATCTATACCAAGACCTACCTGTTCAAAATTGTAAAAAATTAAGAAGACGGCCCTCCCTGGTGGCTGAATGGGTTAGGACTCAGCACTGCGAGCCAGCCGCAGCCGCTTCACTACGAGTTCAATCCCCGGCCCTGGAGGTGACCCACATGGCGCGGCAGACCTCTCCTGACCTGTCCACTGCTCCCCTCAGCAGTGTACTTCGTCAGTGGGCCTGTTCTGCTCTCCACTCTGTCTCGGGTGAATCTTCTCACCACCCCTGTTCCTCTAGCCTGTACCCCAGTTCTATATGCATAAATATCTTTAAAATAAATATGTTTTAAAAAAGGAAAGCAGAGCAGCTATATTAATATCATGAAGCAAAGAGCACTTAAACTCAATGGTAGGAAAATGACCCACTTGAAAAATGGGTTAAAAGTCTGAAAAAGGGCCCTCCCTGGTGGCGCAGCGGGTTAAAGCACAGCACTGAGAATCTAAAGCCGCTTCCGCATGAGTTCGATTCC
>NW_004567129.1:25872839-25889534 GCF_000260355.1 Condylura cristata | reverse complement strand
GGCCTAAAGGTAGACAAAGCCACTGGCCCCACCTTCCCTCTACCCATACTTCAATTCCCCTTTCTTGGTCTCCATGAGGGAAGTGACATCACAAACTAATGAAACCAAGCCCATGTTCTCATAATCATGGGTTTCATAAGAAAATCCCATAATCATGGGGAAAAAAACAGTTAACAAATTCCACTAGATGGACATTCTGATATATACTTCACCAATGCTCCTGAGATTTTTCAGTAGCACAAAACAAGTAAGGTTTGAAGAACTCACAGCTGAGAGCAGTATAGCCCTGACCCAGAAAAGGGACAGCAGATAGATGCTGGCCAGTCTGAATATAGATATATAACATTTAATAATAATGGGTCAGTATCGGTTTATTCATTGTAACTTACCCATAAGTACCATACTGCGATACTAGTATCTCAGGAGATTTCGCCAAGCAAGAAGTCAACTAACTGGGTGATTCTAAACAGGTTTTGTGAATGTCTCACTGACTCACCTGTAGGAGAAAACAATTCTGCAGTGAGTCCTGCAGTGCTTGAGACTTGGAATAAAGATGGTCTCCACATAAAACAAACAGTGACATCAGGGAACTTTCTTGATGGCGCAGTAGGTTAAAGAACAGCACTATGAAGCTATCCGCAGCCACTGCAGCATGAGCACCCAAGTTAGATTCTGAGCCAGGGAGCCGATCCACAGGGCGCAGAACTCTCCTGTCTCCCCACTGCTCCCCTCAGCAGTGGATTTCAGTCCATCTGCCTGTTCTGCTCCCCACTCTGTCTCTGGTGAATCCTCTCACCACCCCCACTACCACATACCTCTGGGCCTGTGCCCCAGTTCTTGTATGCATAAATAAATCTTTTTTAAAAACAGCAACATCTATTTGCTTGATACTGTTGGACATTATTTCCATTGATTGGATATGAACTGGCGCTGTTCTAGAACTGTGCCACAATCTGCTTACCTATCAGAGTTATGAAAGTTACTCTATAGCCAGTTTTTAAAGTTGTAAAACCCTTATAAATGAAATGTGTGGGGTGGGGTGGTTAGGGTAAATTGTGGGAGATAGTAATAGAAAAAAATATATATTTTTTTTCTGTAAAGCTGAGACTGTTTTTGAAAGTAAAGACTAATTTAAAAAAAAAAAACAAACTCCAAACTCTTACACACAAATACGCACCGCTGAGTTGAGTTCTTTATCTAAACCATCTACTCTGGAGCTTGCTTTTGAAATGTCTTCTCTTTAATTCCCGCAATAAGCCAGGGACGTGGAAATAGTCTTGAATCTGTGAGAAAGTTGAGGCTCCATCAAGTGACGTCATTTCCCCAAGATGTGCACCTAGCAAGGCTTGTTTTTCAGAGCCTGGACTGTCCTGGGAGTCTGGGCCCACATACTCTAGACCCTTTAACGCCGACTGAGAAGGCTTGAGATGTTGCTAATAGCATCTCGTAGTCCCTATAAACTTGTCCTGGCCTTGTATCATTTTCTAGTGGTTTCCCCCATGACAGCTTTTCTGTGATGTGTCCATGATGCAGCCTCCACTCCACACTGTGCTACTCAAGAGTTTGGCTCCCTAGAAGAGCACGGTGATTAGATCTCAGGTCTCTGCGCCTTTAGCAGAGACCAAGCAGGTTCTAATTCCTGCAAGAGCCCCAAGGCCAAAGTGACTGTCTCCATTTAACTTTCCAGATCTTAATGACATTCAAGTACTTGGCCCTGACCCTCACATGGGAGGAATGGGATCAGATGGCACTAACTCAGGGGACCCTGTATCGGGAAGTGATGCTGGAGACCTACAGGATCCTCATCTCACTGGGTAAGTCTCAGAGCCCTCCCACGTGGGGAACCATGTCCTCCTTCATGTCACCCTCTCACTCTAGGCCTAAAGGTAGACAAAGCCACTGGCCCCACCTTCCCTCTACCCATACTTCACTTCCCCTTTCTTGGTCTCCATGAGGGAAGTGACATCACAAACTAATGAAACCAAGCCCATGTTCTCACTCCAGTACCTAGCACAGGCTGGCCTTGGCCTGTGGACCAAATTCCAGATTCTCACCAGATGGAAAATAAATGGCCAGACTTGGTTGCGCTGTGTCCATAAAACCTGATTGACAGGAGCTGGGCCATTCACCAAGCCCCTGGGTCAGGCAAACCACCCAGCAGCAGTGAAGCTGCTGAGGTATGTTTTAAAAGCTTCTAATGGAGCTAACAGCATGTCAGGCTGGCTGGGGTAAGCCCCAGGGGGTGACTTTTCCATCTCAGACCTTAAATGATAGCCCACTGCATCCCTGAAATGGTATCTAATCTGTTCTCATATTTTGATTTCTTGATCAGTTCCCAGTATGCTGAGTGGCTGAGTGAGGCTGAGGCTGGCACTTCTGAGCCATAGCAAAGGCAGGATTCTTCCTTGTTCCCATGAGAGCTACTTGGGGAAGTTATTTTTCTATGACTTTGTGTCTGACCCAGAGAGGTCAGAACAAAGAGTTCTGATATTAAAAGTTAGAACATTGGGGCCTCCCTAGTGGTGCAAGGGGTTGTGCATCACTACCAAGCTACCACAGCCACTGCAGCACAGAGTTCAATCCCCAGCCAGGGAGGTGACCCACATGGTGCAACAGATCTCCCCTGTCTCGCCTGCTGCTCCCCTCAGCAGTCCATCTGCCTTTTCTGCTTCCCACTCTGTCTCTGGTGAATCCTCTCCCTCACCAGACCTCGAGTCTGTACCCCAGTTTTTGTATGCATAAGTAAATATTTTTTAAGTTATTTTTTGTCCCATCTCAGCCTATATGTTATTGAGGCTTTTCATGGTGACTTCATCCTTCTAACTTCACCACATACTATTATTCATATTTTATATGGATGAGTTTGTTTCTTTTTTTAACCCACAGATTCACCCATCTCTTGGATCCTCTTTTCTTCTATAATTGGAGATCTGTAACCTGGGATCACTTTACATCATCCTGAAATAGAAAGTCCTTAAATAAGAATTTCATTACCTGAAGGTGAAATTTATATTAAAATTCTCATGTTTGGCTGAAGTAATTTATTTTTCGTTCTTTCTTCAGAGACACCATTGCATGTATATAGGCAGGTTAGCAATTATTTCTTCAGGCCTTTTCCTCAGTACCCCTAAACCATAACTGTCCATTGAGAACAAATGGTGACAAATAATTCACTGTTTTGTTCTTGGCTTTCATTCTGCAGTGAGGTTAGGAACAAATTCTGGCACTGAAATGGGAGTGGTTGTTGGGCAGGATTTGTGTTGTCACATAAAAGGTGGGTGAGAGTTGAACATAGTGCCTGCACCTTGATGAGGACATGATCCGGTCACACATTGCTCTCTGAGGACCAGAGAGGTATCAGGAGGAGGTAAAGCCCTTGGAATTAGAGTAACAACGACTTGTCAACTGCTGCCACATACTTGAAAGCATGTCCACTCCACTTCCTACTTTGGCCAATGAGCAGACCGACTAGATCTTGGCAAGTGCTGAATCACGTGACCTGTAAGCATGCATGTGCTAGGCAATGGGCCTCCCTATAAGAAATCCTCCAGTATGACTCATTTAAAAAAATAAACTTTTGAGGGCTCTCCCCGGTGGCACAAGGGGTTAAAAGTGCAGCACTATGAAACTATCTGAAGCCACTGCTCAACAAGTTCCATTCCCAGCCAGAGGGATGACCCACATGGCGCAGCAGACTCTCCTGCTCCCCTCAGCATTGTATTTCAATGCCTCTGCTTGTTCTTCACCCCGCTCTGTCTCTGGTGAATCCTCTAGCCCCATCCTCGCACCTCTGGCTTATACCAGTTCTTATATGCACAAATAAATAAATCTTTAAAAAATTAAAACTTTTGAAAAGGAGCCAAATAGTACAAGTTATATCACAATTATGTATCTAGCTGTTTATTGGTAAACCTCACTAGGTCTCTGGAACCTCAGGCTCAACTTCGCCAAAACCTAGTGTTCGGATTCAAACTACATTACCCATAAGGCACTGCGTGGGCTGTCGAACGCGAGCCTCGCGTCAGGGATGGCCAGAGGGGCGTGTCCTACAGCAGTGTGGGCGGGGCTCCCGGCTGCTTCTCTAGACGTCAATTATTTGGTCGTGGCGGGTCTGCACCAACCCACCCTACCGGCTGGCACTGGCAAAGGCCGCGTCCCAGAAGGGGCCTCGAGAGCGAGCAAGGGACGGTGGGAGGACAGACCCCACCGCCACGCTTTTGGGCTGGCCGGCACCCCGCGGGGACGGTGCTCCGCGGAGCGCTCTCCGCAGCCTGGCAGCAGCCCTCCGCCCCGCGGAAAGCGGGGGCCCTGATCCGTGCGCTTCACACCCAACCACCCCAAGGCTGGCGTGAGGGGTCAGCTGATCCCGCCGGGCCGGCTTTTGTCGCCACTTCCCGCGGCCTGGCTCCTGGGTCCGGCCACAAGGTCCCATGGCTGCTCCCGAGCTGGTGAGTGCAATGTCACTGAAGCCCACCGCCCGGTGGCTTGGGTCCAACACTGTAAAATGGGGCTCGCTAGTCTTCTCGCCTTCCCTTCATGCTTTTGGGTCTGGAGGTACTGAGAAAATAGGGTTGGGGGCGGCAAAAATCACTTCAATCCCGGTCAGGGATTAGGAGAGGCCATTTGGGCTCTAACCTTGAGCTGGTCCCTTTGCTACCCTTCACTACCCTTGGTCTCCATTCCCCCATGTCTCAGACTGGAATAGTCTGGAATCCCAGAGGCCCGGTGTGCCATGCGGGTCTTCCTCGGTTGTGAGCTGCCGCTGTCTTCTTGGGCTCACTCCTGGGGCATTGGCCCTCTGGCCTCCCTTTGGGGTGGGGGGTGGGGGTCTCTGTCCAGCTGAGCACAGGGAGAAGACGAGAGGGCCTGGAGAGCAGGCAGCAGCGACTTGGGAAGAGCTGCTCCTCTGAGTACAAGTTCCCTGATAGCTGGATGATGAGGCGGGTCACTGGATTTATCGCTGCGGATGCCATCTCTGCAAGAGCTGCTGCCACTTAACAGCAGTGAACCCACTTTCCTTTATTTGCAAAGTGCCATATTCGCTGGTGATAGTGTCCTCTCCAGCACCCACCTATCTGCTCGCATTGCAGCTCTTCAGGATTTGTCTTATTCATCTTTCGTCACCTGGTTTGCTCCCTAATTTGAATCCAGCCTCATTCCCTTGGAGGGGTCTTCCCTGACTTTCCCAATCACAGCCCCCCTACTCTTTGTAATCATGTATCTTTTGTCATTTTTCAAGCCCTCAGTGCCGCAGGGCTATATCTGCTGTTTGATTTCTTGTGAGGCTCCCCTGTGACCCCACAGTGAGCCCGTTTCTCTGCTGTCCCCCAGAATTGCAGGAGCTGTACCGGCTGCCCGTGAGTGAGCCCCCCTCTAGGCTTCCCATCACCTAGCTTAACTCTAAACCCCCACAGGGCTGGCCCTGGGGGCCCTGGCTCCAAATCTTACTTCTGCTCATCAGTGCTCCTCTGGGCCACCACTTTGAAAGTGAACAGAGCCCTGTTGCTGACGGTGAGCAAGGATGATGGCATCTACACAAGACTGCTGCAAGTTCTGTGACCTCAAACACCTGTGGGCCCCTGGCATGTGCTGGGTGCGGCCATGTTTGTGTTATGAGCTAAGTTTTGATGTGGAAAATGAGACTCAAGAAATTAGCATGTTGGCCCAAAAGGCTGGATTTGAACCCCTCAGTCTAGCCCCAGACCTTTCAGTCGCTTTAACACCTCCGGAGCCCTCTGTGAGCGAGGGCCAGCGAGGCCGAGCTGCGATTTCTTCCCCAGCCTTTTTAACTTCCCAGAGTACTGACTGCTCCTCATAGTGTTCATGTACTTCCCACTGGAGGCTGTTCTCTCCCCTACTCTGTATTGTCAAAAGCATCCCTGGCCTCCATCTGCCCAGCACAGAGCTGGGTTCTAGGACATTTGCAGTGGTTCAGACCTTGGGTCTCTCTGGACTCGAGTTACCCAGCAATAGGCACTCATCACATTAGCAGCCATAAACCCACCCTGCCGCCTGTTTGACTTTCCAGGCACTGGTGTCATTCGAAGACGTGGCCGTGACCTTCACCAGGGAGGAGTGGAGACATCTGAACCTGGCCCAGAGGACCTTATACCAGGAGGTGACGCTGGAGACTTGTGGGCTCCTAGTCTCTCTGGGTAAGGCCTCTGCTCTCCCCGTGGCCCCGACAGCCTCTCATTCCCCCACCAGGCTGGCTGAGAAGGCCTCTGGAGCCACTTCCACTCCTCCCGGCTGCCCCGGGCATGCACTCCTGCCCTCTTGATGGGTACCCCCGTCTGCATCAGGGACTGCTGTATAAGAAGCATTCTTCTCAACAAGCGGGCTTAAGTCTGATGCCCTGATTCCAGATTGCCAACAGAGAGAAGGCGACTGCTTCCACCTGACTGTCATATGCCCTCACACGCCACTTTGCAGGAAGGTCTCTGCGAAGGGGAGAATCGGCCAAAAAGACACTTGTCATCAATGCTACTGGTGTCTTTCTAAGCGATACCATCTCAGCCTACGGCTTCTCGGGCACGTGGTGCCTGCAGCTGGGCCTCGTTTCCTGAGACCCAGCCTTGCTCCTCTGCTGCTGTGGGGGGTCGTTTTAGAGGTGCAGGTTCATCACCAGATGGCACTGGCAGGCATCTGACAAAGCGGTTTCTTTTTCCCTTCTCTTTCCTGCTTCCTGATTGCCATTGAGAGTCTGAGCTTAGTGCTGAATCTTTAATGTCCCCGTTGCGGGTGGTTTGTTCCACCTGCAGTAGAAAGAACCACCATAGGACTCAGCCTGAGCTGGCTGGGGCTTGATGAGTCACCCTTTACTTAGCCCAACTGAACTAGTAGCTATGAAGTGCTTCGAACAGGACTGGGGACAGAACAAGGCTACCAAGCAGGGGCAAATACTCAGCAGTGTGTCTGTTACCCAGAATCACGCAAGGGAGGACATGCAGTGTTCCTTTTGGCGAGGGTGAGACGGTTACCTCCTCGCCTGTGGCTGTCTCTCCCCGGTGAGGCTTCACTGCAGTAAACAGCGTTGACTTGGTGACAGCTGTGATCTGTTGTTGAGGCACTTATGGGACTCATCCCAGGAGAAGGCTCAACATGAGTCGAGCCCCCGAGACGGCAGGGAGCCCAGCTCTTAACTGAGAGGGCACCAGGCCTAACTCTCCTTCCCACTGCCCCCTTGCTGAGTTCTGTGCTGAGCAGGAGGTCATTTGCTAAGTGACAACCGCATGCAGTCGGGTTGGCAGTTCAGCGTTTTCTAGTGGAAGTTTCTGAGGCCCACTGCCTCACTCACTGATCTCTCCTGGACCCGTCTTTAAACCTTCACATTTGGCAGTGTTTGGCTGCATGAACCAGAAAACCTCATGCTGGTATCACCCTGAAAAAATGTAGTGCTTCTGGGGCTATGGTGATGGCTCGCGGGTGAACTGGTGATGGGAAGCCCACGGGGATTACAAGGAAGATGGATAACGGCACACAGTGGTGTAAAAATAAACTATAATAATTTAAAAATGCAGTGCTTCACCTAATGAGAAGCTCCAAGGTGATGCTGTCTCCTCGGTGGGCAGGAGCCACAGCTGTCTGCTGTCTGTCCTCGTCCTCAGTGCGGCCAGGGATGAGGCAGCAGCCTACGGCCTCCGGGTTGGGCTCGCCTCGCTCTCCAGAATGCACTGCGTTACGTCACCGCTACCTCGCACTGCCTCAGCAGACCCGCTCCCCAGGCGGTTCAGCCCAGTGACTTTAGCCGCTTTTGGGTGCCTGGGAAGCTTTAAAAAATGCCGGTGTCCAGTCCAAAGGCCCTGGCGTTTGATTTTAATTTTTTCTGTGTTCAGAATCAGACATTTCTAGGTAGTTCTAATGACAGGGAGGTCGAATCCCGCTGGTGCAGACTAGTGAAGCCTGTTGGGAGGACAAGTCCCCTGCCGGGGTGGTCCCGTGGCCATGTGTACGGGCTTGTCCTCCTGTACATTTGCTGATATATCACACCCCATTTATTTCTCCATGTTCAGGGCATCCTGTCCCCAAACCAGAGCTGATCTATCTACCAGAACTTGGGCAAGAACTACGGACAGTGAGGAGAAGCCGCTCCCAACACGCCCGTGGAGGTAGGTGGCTGAGACTGGCACGTGGAAAATCACGGCGGCTGCTCGCAGGAAGTTGCTGTCGTCATTTCTTTTTGTGGCCTTCCTGAGGGCACGCTGCTCACAGAGCACCTGTCTGTCTGCTGTCTTCACCTCGCTGCATTCGTCCCAGGGTTGAAATGCGGTGTATTAGGTAAATGTCCACTCGACGGCCTCACGACCCTGGGGAAGGTGTATGATTTCCCTGCATCTCTGGCGTACAAAGTAGGCTGGGTTAATGCCACCAGCTATAAAAGCTAAGCTCCAAAATTGAGGGGGGTCAACAGATTCTTTTTCCTCATTTGTGCCACAAATTAACATGATGGTTCAGCAGCAGAACTCCGTGCTGCGGATTTGTCCAGGGACCGAGGCGTGCTGTTGTCAGCGTGTGGCTTCAGGACTGCCCTGGTATCACCCAGCTAAGCAAGAGGAACAGGAGCCAAGGCGAGTCACCACGGCCGCTGGCACAGTCACCTCTGCCACTCCAGTCCGACAAGGACTGGCCACTGGGCTCTGTGTCGTCTCACGTTGGGGAATGTCGTTTGTGTCCTAGGAAAACAGGCCACAAGGGTAATGAATATATTCTCAGTCTGCTGAACTCAGCCGACATTCAAAAAACGTAGTGATAGTTTCAGCATCGCCGGGCTGTTCAAGAAGGCAGAGCACGCTGTCCAACCCAAGGTTACCCACTGGGTACCTTCATGTATCGTTTTGGCGTAAGAGTAATGGTATCATTGAGATGGGAAAAGGCACAAAATGATGTAAAAATAAACTATTGTATTATTTAAAAAAAAAAAAAAATAGTGCTATCTTCCACTTCCTTCCAAACTCGGGGAGGACGGCCCTTTCAGGGATGCTTGCTGCACACCCTCTGCCACCTTCGGCATCCAGTCCTCGGTGTATCTGTCCGCGCACCCTCCCATCGTGAGTCAGCTATACAAAAGCCGTGCCTGGCCATGCCATCCTGTAGGCCTGCCGTCCTGTAAAACCGCAGGGGCTATCTGCTTTGTTGGGGCCACTCTGGGGCTGCGCATGGCAGCTGGAGCCATCAAAGGTGTGGACCGGCACATAGCAAAATTCCATGGAAACCTTTCTGAACTTGCAATTCTGCTTCACCCTTTGACCAGAGACAGTTTATCTTTCATCTATGCCTACTCACGCTTTCTTGAGCCACAATGTTCACATCAATATAAGAGTTCATAGATAATTTCACCATAACCCGCATTTTCTTTTTCCTGCACAACTGTTGATTTGCCATTCATCTACAAAAACATGGCAGTTTGAGAGAACAACGTCACACCTCAACATAGGAATGCTTTACTCACTTTCCACCGGAGCTCCAGTGTGAATACACCCTCACCTTACCCATCTTTGCCCTCCCCTCCGACACACACGCGCACACACACACACACACACAGGTAACCACCTAGTTTCCATACAGTCCAAGAATTATTTTTGTTATGAGTAACCCCAGTTTTTCAAAGGTCCACCCCCCCTGTTTTATTACTCTTCAGAGATATCCAGTCTTTGTTCTATGTAAATTCTACCATCAGCTTATTATTCATGGAGTCCCCTACTGGGCATCTGTCTGAAGTTACATTGAATTTATAGATGAATTTGAGGAGGCCCACCCTGGTGGTGCCGTGGGTTAAAGTGCAGCAAAGTGAAGCTTAGCCCTAGCCACTGCAGTGCAAATTCGATCCCCAGCCAGGGATCTGACCCACATGTGCAGCAGACCTCTCCTGTCTCACCCGCTGCTCCCCTCAGTAGTGGATTTCAGTTGATCTCCTGTCCTTGTGAATCCTCTCACCCCCTCCACACTTCTGGCCTGTACCCTAGTTATTATTGCATAAATAAATCTTAAAAAAAAAAAAAAAAGGATGAATTTGAGAAGAATCAATACTATACCTTATTCTCTTTTTATACAGAGCTTCATTAAGTTCTATCATTTCCTCCACCTAGCTGTCACCTAGTCAGTGTCTGACTGTCTTCTTCCCTCTCACTTACAGGCCATTCAGCATTCTCTCAAAATGCTCAAGCTTTAGCTTTCTGTCTGTTGCAACCTCTCTCCAGTATCTCTCTCTGTGAATCCTTACTCTCACAAAGCTTATATCTGTTTATTCTAGGGAATCTCCACTAACCAATTCTCTGTCTCCCACCTGGACCATTTAGGGGCACCTTCTTATGCTGTCACAACATCATGACACGTCATCTCAGCCTTACACACAATGCATTCGTAACCTGCCCACCCCATCTTGAGGGTGAGGAATCCCTGCTCCAGATTCTGTGGCCCAGCTCTTCCTCATGGCTTTCCTTTTAAGATAACAACCGAGGGTCTCCCTGATGGCACAAGGGGTTAAGTGTCAGCACCATGAAGCTGCCCACAGCTAATGCCACATGAGTTCAATCCCTGGCCAGGGAGCTGACCCACATGGTGCAGCAGACCCCTCCTGTCTCTCTGTCACTTTGCTCAGCAGTGTATTTCAGTCAATCCGCCTGTTCTGCTCCCCACTCTATCTCTGGTGAATCTTCTCATCCTGCCTCCCACACATCTGGCCTGTACCCCGCTCTTGTACATATAAATAAATCTTTTTTTTTTTTTTGAAAGATAACAGGAGACCAAGGATTAGTAGAAAAAGAAATTGCAATCCAGGGTTTAAGAAATATAAAAACATGCCTCAGGGAAATTATTTTCTTCTTCATTCTTCCACTCAAGTGATTTTATTTGTTCTGTGTTGCTATCATCTTTTTTGTAATTGGTTTCCTTCAGGTGACAGAGTGAAACCCACAACCACAGAGCCTGCTGCTGCCCAGCAGGCTTCCACCAAGGAAGCCTCCTCTGAGGAATGCGTAACAGACAGCGCCTCGAGGGAGGTGATCCTGGAGCATGTGAGAGATCAAGAAGAGCGATCAGAAAGGCAGGAAGGGAAGTTGAGGCCAGGAGCAAACACCCAGAAAGAGACATACCCTAGGAAGTTGGACCATAAGCATAACTTAGAGGTTTTACAGGAACAAATAACTACACCAGATGCCCTGCAAGAACATGGTTCCCAGGAACCAGGAAAAGACCCTGTCACTGATACAAGGAGCACCCTCTATGAGTGCAAGGCATGCGGAAAAGGGTTTAGCAAGAACTGGGCCCTGGTCCGGCACAAGCAGATTCATACCGGGGTAAAACCCTATGAATGCAGTGAATGTGGGAAAGCCTGTCGCTACATGGCAGACTTTACTCGCCATATGAGGCTTCACACTGGGGAAAAGCCATATAAGTGTATGGCATGTGGGAAGGCCTTCAAACGCAGGTCTCACCTCACAGAACACCAGCGCGTTCACACTGGAGAGAAGCCCTACGAGTGCCAAAAGTGCAGCAAAGCTTTCACTCACCGTTCATCTTTCATCCAGCATAACATGACCCACACAGGAGAAAAGCCCTTTCTGTGCAAAGTCTGTGGGAAAGCTTTCTACTACAGCTCTTCCTTCGCTCAGCACGTGCGGATCCACACCGGAAAGAAACTCTATGAGTGCCATGAGTGTGGAAAGGCCTTCACTCATCGTTCCACGTTTATCCAGCATAACATGACCCACACAGGAGAAAAGCCCTTTCTGTGCAAAGAATGTGGGAAAGCTTTTTGCGTTAACTCATCCTTCACTCAGCACATGAGGATTCACACTGGAGAGAAACCCTATGGATGCAGTGAATGTGGAAAGGCCTTTACCCACCATTCCACTTTTATCCGGCATAAGAGGACTCATACTGGAGAGAAGCCCTTTGAGTGCAAAGAATGTGGGAAGGCCTTTTGTGACAGCTCTTCCTTAATTCAGCACATGAGAATCCACACTGGTGAGAAGCCCTATCAGTGCCAGCAATGTGGAAAGGCCTTTACACACCACTCTGTTTTTATCCGGCATAATGGGACCCACAGTGGAGAAAAACTCTTGGAGTGTAAAGAATGTGCAAAGGCCTTTTACTATAGCTCTTCCTTTATTCGACACATGAGGATTCATACAGGAGAGAAGCCCTACGTATGCAGAGAATGTGGGAAGGCCTTTACCCAGCCTGCAAACTTTGTTCGGCATAGTAGGGTCCACACAGGAGAGAAACCCTACAAGTGCAAGGAATGCCAGAAGGCCTTTTGTGACAACTTTGCCTTAACTCAGCACATGAGAACTCACACTGGAGAGAAACCCTTTGAGTGTGCAGAATGCGGAAAAGCCTTCAGCCACAGTTCATCTTTCACTCATCATCGAAAGATTCATACCAGTTTGAAAGATTAGGAAGGCCTTTGCAAATGTGTTCACCTCACTCAATTTCAGTGAACTCATACTGGTGAAAGACCTTTCCTTTTGAACCTAACCATTCATGAAAATTTTTGTTTTTTAGCGTTTACTGAAAATAGAAAAAATAAATGTAAATGTGGGTAAGAGCAGAGATGTTCCTGATTTTATTTTTTAAGTCATTCATTTGGTGCAGTTTTCCATCTTAGTTGTAATCCTCATGGGCCTCCCATCACCAATTTACCCATGTGCCATCACCATCATCCAGTGCACTCTTCCCACCTCAGTTCCAATCCCATTCTCTCTCCCACCCCCATAAAATGTCTCTGGTTTATAGTTGTTCATTGTTTTCATTTTGACTCTATTACATTTGTTAGTCTCTCTCTTTTTTCTTCTTCCCTGATCCCTTATGCTCCTGCTATGAGTGAAACCATCCAGTATTTTTCTTTCTCTTTCTGGCTTATTTCACCAAGCATGATCCCTTCCAGGTCCATCCATGTTGATGCAAAAGGCACAAGTTGATTTTTTTGATTGCTGAGTAATATTCCACTGTGTATATGTACCACATCTCCTTAATCCAGTCATCTATTTTTGGGCATTTGGGTTGATTCCACATCTTCCTTATTGTAAACAGAGCAGCAATAAACATGGGGGTGCAGGTGTCCTTTTGAATCAATGTTGTTTTTTTTAAAGATTTATTTATTTATGCATATAAGAACTGGTGAGGGGTGAGAGGGTTTACCAGAGACAGAGTGGAAGCAGAACAGACAGATCGACTGAAATACACTGCTGAGGGGAGCAGCAGGTGAGACAGAAGAGGTCTGCTGCACCATATGGGTCACTTCCCTGGCTGGGGATCGAACTCCAGCTGCAGTACCACAGTGGCTACAGTGACTTCATAGAGCTGTGCTTTAACCTGCTGCACCACCAGAGAGGGCCCCATGAAAATATTTTGACCAGAGAAATATCTTAGTATCTGATAATTCATACTGAAGAGAAACATCATAATTACCATCTCTTGGAAAGTGTTTTGTGGCAGGTAATCACTTGTCGTTACAGTTTAGAAATGTAAAATTTCTGAACCCAGCTTAGACCTTTATGTCTATTCAAGCATCATCCACCAGGGAGACTAGATGGCTATCGTGCATTTAGGGAAAACAACAATTTTTGGATTGTTTCCTGCTCTTCAATGGCTACACAATCATTATCATTTACATTACAAATCCATCTTAAGACTATTTTTTAAATTATTTTTAAAGAATATTTTTAAAAACAAGGAGTAGTAGAGATGTAGAAGAGAAAGGGGTAAGAAATGCATGGGTGACTTCCTCCCAATTTCCCAGTCAAGCCTGTGAAAATCTGCCGTTTGGGGGTGGAGGAGTTGGGCAGGAGAGATCAAAGGCTCCGGCCCCTTTCTAGTTTTCGTACAGCCAGGGTTAGAGCAGTTATAAGGGCAGCTCTGCCAACGCTGATTAAAAGTGTAATTTATTCCAAAAAATCTTAATGTCTACTCTTGAATAACAGGTTTTTGGGGAAATATAAAGGCCTGAGTCTTTTACGCAGATAAAGGCAGACGTGCGGTTAGTTCTTGACATTCATCATATATTCTGTCAATTCACTATAAATGCAGACAGTGAGTGAATTCTGAACCACTGCTTCCAGGGGAAATACAGGCCTAAGGTCCTCTGAGCCTTTCATTATATTTCCATCATCAATCAACACATAACCTTTTATGGAATTTTTTTCTACTAAAAACACACCTTCTGTTTTTCATAACATGTTTCTTATCAATTATGTGGTAGCATTTCATTATAATAAAAATGTTTCAGTTGCATCATTTTGTGTAATGTACCCTTGTTATTGTATAAACTTTCACTCAGCTGAACGCATACCAACAGTACACATTTGAAATGCTCATAATAAGTAGTAAACACTACAGTATTACAAACACATGCTATACTATATTGTAGATTCATGCAAAGAACATCCTAAGAAAAATTAAAGATTAATAGAGGGTCCTCCCTGGTGGCGCAACAGCTTAAGCGTAGCACTACACATACACAACATGGCCTTTGTACACTACACTATACAAGTGCCATGTTGCATTGTACCAGGTTCTGAGGTTGGGTATTCCTCTGCTTAAAGGTTATTTGGGCTATGTGGAGTTGCTTGTAATTCCGTATGAACTTGTTTATTTCCCCCACTTTGGCAACAATTAAGAGAAAAAGGCTGTCAGAATTTTGATAGGTTGCATTGAATCTCTGAATCTGGCAGTACTGTCAGACAATAGGAAGACATTAAGTCTTCCTATTTTGGGGGAATATGAGCATCTTTCCATTTATTTAGGACTTCTTTAATGTTATCAAAGCATTTTTTGTTTTCAGAGTACAAATCTTTCAGCTTCTTGACTGTATTTATTACTATTTTATTCTTATAGGTACATTAAAATGGAAGGTGTTTCCTAGTACCTTTTTTTGATTGCTTCCTACTCTTCTATGGCTACACAAATGATTCTGGAATACTGTGTATCTCTACCCGTTCACCGGTCAGTGGGCACTTGGGTTCTTTCCTTATCTGCTATCGCAATACTGCTGTGGTGGGCATAGGGGTACATAGTTCCTTCCCAGCCACTTTTTTCATAATCAAATAAATACCCAGAAATGAATCCTAGGTTTTTACCTGATTTTGGTATCAGAACACTGGTTTCATCAAACAAGGGAGTATTACTTCCTCTTCAATTTTTTGAAGAATGACAGGGATTCATGTTATTTCTGTATTAAGTGACAGAATCCACAGGTAGAGTTAACTGGCCCAGCAGCTTCTTTGTTGAGAGGTTTGCATCACTGATACAGGTCTGGTAAATATTCTATTCTTGCGTTGGTTTAGAAAGTTTCTGATTCAAGAAATTTGCTTGGTTTTCTAATTTGTTGGCATGTAACTAAGATTCTTATTACTTTTATCACTATAAAGTCAGTAATAATAACTCCATTTTCAGTTATTATTTGTTTCCTCTCTTCTTCCCTTAGTCTATGTAAAGCTTTGATTTTGCTAGTTTTTTCAGAGCCAACTTTTGGTTTTATGGATTTTTCTCTATTTTCTATTTAGTTTATTCCCATTCAATTTTTATATCCTTCGTTCTGTGGCTTTTGGTTTAGTTTACCTTCTTTGAAGTTCCTAAAGGTATAAAGTTAGATTCCTGGTTTCAGCTTTTTAGGTAGGCCATTGCTGCTATACACTTCCCTCTTGACAGTGCTTTTGTAGTATGCCAGTATTTTGCAATGTTTTCATTTCCACTGGTCTTTAAGTAATTCTGACTTACTTGTGATTTCATCTGCAACCACTGGCTGTTGTGTCAGTTCACTCAGGCTGCTATAACAGAATACCACAAACTGGGTCACTTACAAACAGCAGGAAGTTGGCATTCTAACACAGCAGGGCTCTCGTCCGTGTCACAAATGTCCCCCAGCTTCCTCACAGTGTAGGGGACTAGCGTCTCGTGATACCTCTTATGAGGGCGGTAATTCCATTTATGAGGGCTCCACACCCATGACCTATGTATCTCCCCAAAGCCCCACCTCCACCTCCTAATACCATCATATTGGGCGCTAGGAATTCAGCACACAATCTGAGAACACATTGTAGACCATAGCAACTGTTCAAGTATGTAGTTTAGTTTCTGCATGTTCGTGAATTTTCCAGTTTTCCTTTAATTTCTAACTGCATCCTATTGTGGTCAAATGAGTTGCTTTCTAGATCTTTTAACATCTATTTAGACTTGTTTTGTGGCTTACTGTGTGGTCTACCCTTGAGAATGTACATGCACGTGAGCACGATGTATGAATCTGTTTGGAGGGAGTGTGGTTAGGTACGGTTGGTTTATTGAGCAGTCTGTCTCATCTACTTCATCTTCTGTGTGGCTTATGACCCGCCAGGGTACTGTGGTCTCCCATTATTAAGCAGGTTGTCTATTTCACACTTTGGTTGTCAATCCCTACCTCTCTTTGAGCGACCATGTATGCCTACAGCTTTTTCAATGACTTTCAACCTATTTGTGTCTCTAGACCTGATGCCTCTTGTAGACAACATGCAGCTGAATCATAAGTGTAAAGATCTTTGTTAAACTTGTCATTGGGACACATTTAAAATAACTACTGGAAAGGAATAATTTTTTGTTTGTGGAGGCATGAGACCTGTGGTTACCGAAAGAAAATCCGGATCCAGAATTGGTAATATTTAATTGCTTGCACACTGCACATAAACCTGAAGATAGTGTTGTATACACCACACAGGTGTCCGG
>NW_004567129.1:25837890-25872414 GCF_000260355.1 Condylura cristata | reverse complement strand
ATCTTCATGCTTCACTTTTTCCAGAACACCCCTATAGGGATCCTCCTTCCTTCCTGTAACTCTGCTGTTACTTTATCTATTATCACCAACTTATTGGTGATCTTTGTGTCTCCTTAGAGCATTTTTTTGGGAAAAAAAATCCAATCCCCCTCAAAATGGCTCAAATACCAAAGTGCTTTCTTTTTTGAAGTCTTGTAATAATGGCAGTCTTGTAAGAATGCCCCCAAAAGTGAAACAGCAAGTAGATATGAATAACAGCGGGGTTTCCTAGTGGCTGATAGGTTGTCTCAGCACTATCACCACTAAGATGTGAGTTCAAGCCCCAGCCCCAGAGCTGATCCACATGGTGTGGCAGACCGCTCCTGCTCGCCAACTGCTCCCCAACTGCTCCCTTCAGTACTGTATTTCAGTCGAGCTGCCTGTTCTACTCCCCACTCTGTCTCTGGTGAATCTTGTCACCACATGTACATACCTTTGGCCTACACCCCAATTCTTCAAAGCAAATTTTAAAAATAACAATGAAATAAACCAGATGGAGAAAAACAAACACCATAGGATTTCAGCAATTGGTGGTATATAGGGGAAAAAAATGAATTAAATGAAACAATTTTAAACTATAAAACCAACAAATGGTTACTAGAAAGGATGAGGCAGGATGAGTAAACTGGGATAAAAGAAACATTATATGATGGATAGAATCTGGACCTTTAATGGTGAAATTAAATGTAGTGTATACACAGGTTGGTTTTCAATAATGTACATGAAACTTAATAGTCAGAAAAAAGTGACAGGTGATTAGAGAAACCTACTAAAAGATGTGATATTTGAGACCAGAACAACAAAACTGCCATATGGAAACAATGACTATAATAATCATTGAATATTTTTGAGATACCAAGCATTATAAGCATCTTTTTTTTAAAGATTTATTTATTTGTGCATACAGAACTGGGGTACAGGCCAGAGGCTCAGGGGCAGCGAGAGGCTTCACCAGAGACAGAGTGGGGAGCAGAACAGGCCAATCAATGAAGTACACTGCCGAGGGGAGCAGCAGGCGGGTCAGGAGAGGTCTGCTACGCCATGTGGTCACCTCCGGGGCAGGTGGGAATCGAACCATGCTTCTTAGTGCTGTGCTTTAACCCACTGCGCCACCAGGGAGGGCCCATTATAAGCATCTTATGTCAATTATTTAATTTCATTAAAATCCTCTAAGACAGCATTACTACCACTTTTAAAAAAAGATTTACATATTTATGCATAAATAACTGGGGTATAGGCTGGAGGTGCGGGAGCAGTGAGAGGATTCACCAGAGACAGAGTGGGGAGCAGAACAAGCAGATAAATGAAGTACACTGCTGAGGGAGCAGCAAGCAAAAAAGGAGAAGCCTGCCACGCCATGTGGGTCACCTGCCTGGCTGGGGATCGAACTCATGCTGAGATAGCTGTGGCTGGATTCATAGTGCTGCGCTTTAACCCCTTGCTCCATTACCACCACCATTTTTACACAGAAACAGAAATTTAGTACCATAACTTGTCCAAGGCCACACAAACCCAAGATACATGCACCTCGCATTTCTGCCAAGCCTATAGGACCCCAGGGCTTATGTTCTGCATACACACACATGCGGGCATGCACTCTGTGGATTCTGATTTATTTATCTGGCCCACAGTAGATGCACAAGACATGGTTACAGGTGGGACTGAGCATGACTCTCCATCAGTGACACATTATCCATAACAAAGTAATATGTTCTTATTGCTGTCTTAAGACCTTCACTGTCATTTAAAATTCTGGTTTTCTTTTCCTAGTTCAGTGTCATTGTGAAGGCACTTTCACTCAAGAAATGCAAACTTTTATCATTTGTGTCCTCAAGCATTTTAAGTGACAAAGTGTGAGTATTTGGATGAATCCTCTCAGTGTAATAAGATGCTATGAAAGCAAATAAAATCTGGGGGATTATCTTTGTAGTACTAGTGCTTGGTAGAGCAAGGGAAAGAAAGAATGGTAGAAAGCTACTGCCATTATCCCACAACTCTGTGTGTGTCTGAGAGAGAGGGGAAAGCATGGGAGAGCGATAACTGTATGTCTGCAGTTATACACCTTGTTAAACTGTTTGATACCATGCCATGCTTCCTCAATTATAAATCTCAGACTCTTGTATTTTCTATGTATTATGCAGCTTTTACAAATTTCAAAATGAATCTCATTACTCATCATAAAAGGAAAGATAAATTTCTGCTTATTTAAAAAACTCACCACCCTGATGCAAACCTGGCTCTATTGAGAACTGCTATGTGCGGCTTTCAGTTAACGTAGCACATGGTCTAGAGTGCAGTGTTTGTCTAATGCCAGAAACCCTATCACTCACGCCACACAATTACTGTACCAGTGATGGAATGTTCTTTTTAATTATTTCACTTGCAAGTATCAAGTCAAAAAACACAATCTGAAATATAAGCCTGTGACTTCCCTCTTCTTGCAAGTGTCTATGCAATCCAAATCACTGCCTAGTGTTGCTAAACTTGTAAGGAGCCATGGGAAGCAAAACGACTACTCCATTTCTTACCTAACCCTCACAAACTGTGACGCCATCTTCCTCACAAAACGTAACTGGCTGCCAAGGTTCAGTGCAAGAAATAAAAACTCACGTATTTTAGGACATCTATTTCAGAAAACAAATGCTTTCAAAATTGATGAACAGGCTGAAGTAATGGGAACAGCTCTGGACTACGGACTTCAAGGTAAACCCATGTGACCATGATCCAGGAATGGGGAGATGACTGCTGCTGTCACTAGTGATCCTGCCAGTAGCCTCAAAGCCACTGGAACTAGCAGCCCCTGGATGAAGGAGCCCCACTGCAGCAAACATCACAAAACACACTTGTCTGCTCTGTCCAGAGTGTCCCCCAATGCTGAGGGCATGCACCCGCACACAGCTGCATAATTAGTACTCATCCTTTAGGATTCAGACTTAAAAGTATATTTATAGAAAAGCCTGTTCTGGTGGCCTCCCTGGTGGTTCAAGGGGTCAAAGCGCAGCCACTGCAGCATGAGTTGGATCCTAGGCAGGGAGCTGACCCACAGGGTGCAGCAGACCTCTCCCAGCCCACCTGCTGCTCCCCCATTCTTTATCTGGAGAAGCCTCTCACCACCCCCCGTACTTCTGGCCTATACCCCAGTTCTTGTATATATAAAATAAATAAGTCTTTATTTATTTAAAATAAATAAACTATGACCTCTCATGTTATTTCTTGGTTATATTCTCACAACATTGGTAAAAATTATGTGTGAATTAAGCCAACTGGACATGAACTGATAATTATTCTCACACACAAACAAAAGATATTGTTAGCATTGAGGTCATTGCACTACTTTCCTCTAGTTTGTTATCTCCCATCCAAGGCTATCCAGGAAGGCTGATACTAATTCTTCACAAGTAGTAAAATAAAATTGTAGGAAATATCGTGTCACAGTGAAAGTTCGTTATATACAAAATGACTTTATTAGACCAAAAATTTCATTCACACCATTTTTGTATTCTTTAACGTTCCATTTTGCAACATTTACTGGATCCATGGTGACCAAGTATTTTGACATGCCCATTAGCTAACGGTAATTTCTATGTAGGACTCCTGAATAAAACTGCTACCAACAGCTACTAAGAAAAAAAAATATTGATTTATAATATGCTATTTGCTCTTCTATAGAACTGTTTATAAATGTCATCATTGCAAAGAAAGATTTACACAGAATTCCTACACAGTTGTTCTAGTATTAACCATCTCCTCACTGGCAAGAAACTTAAGAACTTTGCTACATTCCTTATATTTCCCTCCAGTGTGGATTCTTCAGAATGAGGGCTGCACTGGAACTGAAAAACTTCCCACAACTTTTATATTCATACAGCGTTTCTATGGTGAACTATATGTTTTATGAGAGATTCATGTTGTTTACTGTCTTTTTCATGCTTGTTACACATACAGTTTATCTCCCATGTGGATTTACTAAATGTCAATTAAGGGATTAATACTGGTTTATTTATTGCCTCTACGTTATCTCTCTAGAGCATGAACTATGATGGACAGTAACACTTAAACCATTTCTAAAGACGGTCCAATATTCAGTATATTCTAAAGATTTTCCTACAGTATAAATTTTCTGATGTAGCTTTATGGCTGATGTGTATTTTCATAAATACTACATTTATGCCACAGTTTCTCTCTGGCATGCTTTTTCACATGTATGATTTATATGGCCTGAAGACTTTTTACACACTATTGCACTACTGGGTTTCTCTGCATTATGTCTTTTCTGATGGGCTGTAAGATTTGAGCCTTTGCTAAATGCTTTCCCACATTCATTACATTTATATGGCTTTTCTCCAGTATGAACTCTTTGATGTACAGTAAGGTTGGAACTACAGTTGAAGGCCTTCCCACATTTGACACATTCATAGGGTTTCTCTCCAGTATGGATTCTGTGATGTTGAAGCAGGGATGACCTATGGCTGAAGGGTTTCCCACATATACTGCATTCATAAGGTTTCAATCTAATATGATTTCTCAAATGCATATTCAGTGATTCGAGCTGGTTGAAGGATTTCCTGCATTTCTGACATTCAAAGGGTTTTTCTTCAGTATGAATACTCTGATGCTGAAGAAGGAATGGGAGGCTACTGAAGACCTTCAGACATTTGCTGCATTCAAATTGTTTCTCTATAGTGTGAATTCTTTGATGTCTAGTAAGATGTGAGCTACAGCAAAAGGCTTTTCCACATTCACTACACTCATAAGGCTTCTCTCCAGTGTGAATTTTCTGATGGTGAATGAGAGAAGATCTATGAATAAACGCCTTCCCACATACTCGACACTCATAGAGTTTTTCTTGAGTATGAATTCTCAGGTGTTCGATGAGATGGGAAACACGACTAAAAGATTTCCCACAGTTCATACATTCATACGGCTTCTCTCCAGTGTGAGTGCTTTGATGATTAGTAAGGGATGCGACATGACTGAAAGCCTTCCCACACTCAAGACATTTGTAAGGCTTCTCTCCACTATGGCTGATCTGATGCCGCGTAAGGGATGAGCCATGGCTGAAGGCTTTCCCACATTTATGACATTCATAGGGTTTTTCTCCAGTATGGATTCTCCAGTGGCGATTCAGGACTGACTGCTTGCCAAAGGCTTTCCCACATTCCCCACACGTATAGATTTTCTCTCTATTATGAGTCTGGTGAAGGGGAAGAGATGTGCTCTGGCTGAAACCAGCAACGCTCTCACTAGATTTCAAAGCTTTCTGACCACCAATGATGCTTCTTATAACTAACTTGTTGGGTACAGTCCTCTTAAATGTATCATGTTTATGAGATCTGCCTTCAGCAGACATTATCTGAGGTTCAGAAAGAATAGACTTGAAGTGAAAGATGCGTCTAAATGTGTTGTATTTATAAAAACTCTCTCCAGTGGGACTTTCTCTAAAAGTGAGGGTCACTGGACTAAAATGTTCTACCAGATTTTCATGCTTCCCCACCAACTTTTCCACATATTCCCAATCATTGTTTACACTTGAAAATTCATGACTTTGCTTTACAGATTTTTCTATTAATACTGTCTGGGATGAGTCTTCATCATAAATATTCTCCTTAGTTGATAACTCCTTGTTTTCCCACCTTGATTTCCAATCTGAAATATATCAAGCAAAGTGCTGCTTTTTTTCTGTACTCCTTGATAAGAAACTTCTATCGCAGATATAGGAAAATTAGATTTAAAAAAGTCCCTGAAACTCTCATAGGAAGTAATTACCAAAAACAGTTCAAATGGGACACAGAGAATACACACTTATCGTGGAGGCAGGATATAGTAAGGAAAGCGGGTTAAATACAATCAGAATGTTGGGGGGGGAGGGAATGAAACTAACAGAAAGAAAATATGGAAGAACTTCTGGATTTCAAACCAACATTTTCTGCTTGTACTGATATAAAAGACCAGTTTTGCTCATTGCCTAGGTTCTCCAACTTTCAATTAATCTTAATTTGTTGTTCGGTTAATATGCTTGAAATGAGAATTTACAGACATCCATGAAATATCTAAAAAAACAACAACAATCTAGAGCCTGCCTGGTGGCGCAAAGGGTTACATCACAGTACTATGTAGCTATCTGTAGCCACTGCAGCACCAGTTTGATTCTATGCCAGAGAGCTGCCCCTACATGGTACAGCAGACCTCTCCTTTCTCCCCCACTGCTCCCCTCAGCAGTGTATTTCAACCTGCCTTTTCTGCTTCCCACTCTGTCTGGTGAATTCCCCAACCCTCGCACCTTTGGTCTGTATCCCAGTTCTTATATGCATAAATATGTATTTTTTTAAATAACAATAATCTAGGTCCTCCCTTGGTGGCACAACAGGTTAAAGCACAGGACTAAGAAGCTAGCAAGCTACAGCCACTTCAGAAGGAGTTTGATCCTGGCCAGGGAGCTGACCCACATGGCACAGCAGACCTCTCCTGTCTCACCCGCTGCTCCCCTCATCAGTGTACTTTGTCAGTCTATCTGTTCTGTCCTCCACTCCCTCTGGTAAATCCTCTCACTGCCCCTGTTCCTCTAGCCTGTACCCCAGTTCTGTATACATAAGTAAATCAATCTTAAGAAAAAAACAATAATCTAAATATCCTTTATGGTGTACAAAGGTTTATACTACATGAATTTACATAGTGTCTGTGTGAAATCATATCATTTACTATGCACAATGGTTTACCCTAGTTCTGTATACATAAATAAAATAAATTAGAAAGTAATGTTCTTAGAAAACCTTTTATGCTTTCCTTAGTTCCTCAGACACTAAGATTCTCATTCGATCTTTGAAGTTCAGCCATAGCAGAAAACATTTTCTAATAAGCTATCAGTTCTCGTTAGTATAAAGCCATCAGTACACTTTTCCTTATGAAAACTTTAAAAATTTTTTTAACCTTATTTCATTTCAAGAAAATGACAACTTGAATTACTATGGTGGCAAAATCTCCGCTTTTGATTAAACAACATAAAAAATATAGAAAGATCATTTGTGACAGAAGAGTCATTTTCAAATCTAAGGAACCCTTAATTTTACAACATTTGGAATCTCTGAAGATCATATCCCTAAATATTCTAAAGTATCTCTACATTTTTATAAGCATCTTGAACAAAGTTTTCTTCCGGCTGGTTCACCATAAGTTACCTAGAAACATACCTTCTGCCAGTTTTTTCTTTAGCATGCAAGGCTCTTTCCCGTCCTCCAACAAAGTGATCACAGAAGGCTTAGGTATGGAAAGACCTGCTTAGAAAAAAAATGCAGAACTTGTTTAAGCTGTGGGCCTCAGGAAAGAGAGTCTGATATCAGCAATGGAACTAAAGGAGGGACAAAAGATGTTCACTGAAAGGGGAAGACAAGCTTCAGGCAGGGCACAGTGGAGCTATACATTTCCTCAGGAAAGTGAAACAAAAATCCAGCCATTTACTCAGGAAAATCTCCAGCAATTAAGAGTGGCAGAAGGAAGATCACCCCTGTTAGGGGTGAAGGGGGGTATATGCTTACCTAAGGAGAGCAGGTTTTCATAATTCTGGACCATCACATCCTTATATAGATCCCTCTGAGTAGAATCTAGCCATCCCCACTCTTCGCGAGAGAAGTCAATGGCCACATCACTGAATGTCACCTGAAACAGCAACATCATTTGACTCAATCACAGCCTGGGTCTTTTTAATAAAAGAAAAAAGAAAAACAAAGATTTGTTCTTATTTATTTATGCATACAAGAATTGAGGTGTAGGCCAGAGGTAATGGAAGTGAGAGGATTCACCAGAGTGGGGAGCAGAACAGGTGGATTACTGAGTAGCATGCAGACAGGAGAGGTCTGCTGTGCCATGTGAGTCAGCTCCCTGGCTGGGGATTGAACTTAGGCCTCAGTGGCTGGCCACAGCTTGACAGCACTGAGACTTTAACCCCTGCACCACAGGGAGGCCCAAAACTGCCTGTCTTAACTTTTTATGATCTCTTAATTTTCAGTCTGCCTATACTGTTCAACAGAGTAGCCACTAGCCATATTTGGTTGCACAAATTTACATTCAAATTAACAATTAAATAAAACCACCAATTCCATGTCTTGTTAGGTTAGCCACAGCTCAAGTACCCAAAAGTCACACAGGTATGAATAGCACACATGTTGAACATCCCGAGCACTCAGAGTTCTCATGTTACTGCACTAGATCATGAAGTCTTGCATGTCAGTGTACACCTAGCCTTAGATAAATCTTCCTAAGTGTTTACAAAATAAATTAGATCGACTTTGGCAGTTCACTTTAGCTTTTACTTAAGCAATTTTTTTCTAATACTAATTATATAATTTTCCTAGAAACCAGATTCTACCTAACACACACACCCTCCACTCATATGTTTTCTAAGCAGGTTTCACCTTCCCACCTCCCATGTTTTCATCACTCATTTATTCACTCAATTATCTACTAAGTGGGGACTCCCTGGGAGCACAGGGGTAGCTATCACCAGCCACTACAGCACAAGTTCAATCTCCAGCCAGGGAGCTGACTCACATGGCGTAGCAGACCTCTCCTGTCTTGCCCTCAGCAGTGTATTTCAGTTGCTCTGCCTGTTTTGTTCCCCACTCCCCACCCCAGTACTTGTATGCATATATAAATCTTTAAAAAGAAGCAAACTATCCACTAAGCACCTGTTTTGTGCAAGGTACCATTAACTGAAATAAAATAGTCAACAAAAAAGAAAAAACATCCCTACCCACAGGAGACAAATCACAAGCAGATGCACGTACTACACACGTGACCCATCCACTAGTGAATGACAAGCCCGACAGAAAACAGAGCTGGAAGCAGGGTTGTGAAAGGTGAAAGGAAGTGTCTCCAGCTTTAAACAGGAGTTGAGGGAAGCTCTGCTGGGAAAGCAAGTGGCTCTATGGAGCCACTGAGCAGAGAGATCAAGGAGGTACAATGCAAGCTTGTTTCCATCTGGAAGCAAGAATGTTCCAAACCGACAGCTGAGCAACTTCCAAGGAGGCCAGTGAGGCCGCAGCACACAGAGAACACGAAGACAGAGCAGGGAGCCACATTAAGAGGTAAGAGAAACCTAACTGCTCTTTTTCCATCACTAGGACTCAGACTCTGAATTCTGTGTTCCCAATTCAGGCCACTGAAGAGTTTTAAGCTGAAGAATGATATGATGTTACCTAACAAGAATGTCACTGTGACATCTGTGAGAAAAGACTGAAGAGGGTAAGGGCAGAAGAGAAGAATTGAGCTACAAAGTTCCTGCGAGAATCTGGCTTGGACCAGGGTGGAAGTGATGAGCTACAGGTTCTGTATCTCTTCTGTATCTATTTTGATCCATCTAGAGTGTCTGAATGAACTGGAAGAGGAAGGGGGAATCAGGGAACCCTAAACAGGTCTTAACTTCAATTGGAAAGGCTGACTGATGGGTTCACCCATACCACAGGACACAATTTTGACAACCACAAAGCAAATTACCTAAATTCCAAATGCAACTGTGCATTATAATAAAAAAAGTTTTGCTCAGGACTTTATGGACGTGCCTAAGCAAAATTTGGAAGGAAAAAAGGAGCACTGAGAGGATAGTTTTGCTATCCTCTGTTGTCTATTCTTTCCAATAACCACAGCAATGATAGATCAGTCCCTACTCGATCTTCATTGACAGAAACAGCTACGAGAAGGAAAGTGAACACTCCACAGAGTCCTGACAAGAAAGTGTTTCTGGAAGCTTTGGGGAGATACCAACTTACCTGGAACATGACTTAGCAATTCCCAATAGTCAACAAGGTCTTCGTCCAGGCAGAAAGGCAATGTGCTGAGAAGGCAGCAAGAACAGGAGTAAAGTGGTCACCAGAAAGCAGGCTTCTTTTGCAGCTCCGTGACACGCCTGCGTGAAAAAGGAGACTGAAGATCACTGTCCCGGGCTCCCATGTGTCACCAGGTGGGCTCTGAGTAAATCAACTAACCTCTACGCAAGAGACAGTCTGATGGGGGGGTGGGGGGGTGTAGAACAAAAACCCAGCAATGTTACAGACGTGCTCGTTCAATCTTCGCCACGAGGCACGTTCCCGATTTCTTTTGTAAACGATGAGAAAACTTAAACTCTGCGATATTGACTGAATTTGGTCCAGGAACTTGTCAGACGCTTCATGACTGGAGAATACACACGGCGCACACTCACTCCCACATTTCGCCCGCTGAACACTCAGTGCAGTGAGGTGAGCGCACCCTCCTCCCCTCTCCCAGGCCCCGCCCGGGCAGACCCTGGGTCAGCAGGTGGTGGCAGCCGTGCCCTGCGCCCGGGGCCATAGCCCGAGACCCGCCGGCGCCCTCCCGGTCCCACATTTGCACGAACCCTCAGCAGGCCCTCACGGGCACTGAAGCCCGGGGGGTGTCTCGCCCCTGACCCGCCGGACGTCCCGAACCCGCACCTCGGAGGGCTTGATGCACTGGGTCGCTGCGAGCGGACAATGGCCGCTGCCCTCACCGGAACTGCCCGCCCGAGACCTCCCAGCTGCCAGCGCAGAGAGCCCCGCCCTAGGCTGCAGGCTACCGCGAGCTGGACCGAGGGCGCAGCCCACTCAGCACCAGCATCTCTCAGACGCACGAGCTTCCGGGTACCTCGCGCCGCTGCCTCCCGGAAAACCACGCGTCCCAGAAGCCTCTGCGGCGCGCGCGATCTCGGCGCATCGCGAGAAGACTGTACGTGACCTCACCGCCGGGGGCGGTCACCGAGTGGTTCGGGAGTAGGGTGGGGGAGAGTGAGGAGTGGGGGGTGGGGTAGGGGGGCGGGATCGCGGAGGGGTTTCCGGTGAGTCCTGCGTCGCAGGCTGGGGCATCCATGTCCGCTTCGCATTGCAAGACAGTGGGGCAAAAGTGCCCAGGCAAAAGCCTTTCCGGGTCGCTGGTGCGCGCGCACAAACGTCCGCCTGCAGAGGGCCGGGCCGGTGGCAGCCGCGTGCTGGCCTGCCCCAGCGGGAGGTCTTCCTCGCCCCAGGCTCTGCCTCTCCTGTCCACATCGTTTGGGCCGTGATCCTTTGGCGCCTCCTTGCCCAGGGCTTTATGTCCCAAAAGTGCCCTCCGTCAGTGCTGTCAGTAGCGCGCCTGGACGAATAACACCCCCTGGAAACTCGAGGGATCGCGTTCTGTCACCTCCAGGATGCAACTGTCCCCCTGCTGTACTTTGCAGGACTTTGATGGACATGACACCAGACTCAGTGAGGGCTCTAAAGACACAGCCTCTTGACCCTGGAAGAATCACGCCTATAACCCACAGAAACTAACACGCCTGTCCACGCAATCTACTTTTTTTTTTTTAATGCATACAGAGCTGAGGTACAGTCCAGAGGTGCAGGGGCGGTGAGAGGATCTACCAGAGACAGAGTGGGGAACAGGACAGACCGAGTGATGAAGAGCACTGCTGAGGGGAGCAAAAGGCGGGTCAGGGGAGGTCTGCCGCGCCATGTGGGTCACCTCTGGGGGCGAGGATCGAACTCATGCTGAAGTGGCTTTAGTTTCTCAGTGCTGTGCTTTAACCCGCTGCGCCACCAGGGAGGGCCCCACACAGTCTACTTTTAGTGTACAATGGGAAAGCTTCTTTGATTCAATCTTACTTTTAAATTACAGTGTGACTATGGTATGTCACTTGTATGCATAAAATAAATTCATTAAACAGGGCCTCTATTTTGACTGCTTTTTTTTTTTTTAACTCCTGTTTTAAGTTTAAAACGTGCCATTAGGGGCTTCCCTGGTGGCACTCAGGGTTCTCAGCACAATGTAACAATGAAGTTATCAGCAACCACTGAAGCACCAGTTCATCCCTGGCCAGGGAGCTGACCCACATGGTGCAGCAGACCTCACCTGTCTCCCCAGCTGCTCCCCTCAGCAGTGTACTTTGTCATCTGCCTCTTCTGCTCCCTACTCTGTCTCTGATGAACCCCCGGGCCTCCTACCCCCCCATGCCTCTGCCTGTTATGCCCAGATTTCAAGTTTCCCAAAGACCACCAAGGAACTGATTCTGACATAAAGCACACGAGGGTCTTTATCGCAAGCTCAAGCCTGGGCTCCCAACACACAGCGGCTGAAGTTGAGAGCCCCGAGCTCCGGGAAGGGAGGGTGTATAAGCGAAAAGGGGAGTTCCAGCACAGCAGTACACTCAGTGCATTGACTGGTTAGTGCTTGAACAAGATTGTTGTGTCTCAACCCAATTGGTCCATGCATGTAATCTGTGACCGTTGTGACTTATCTCACATACCTTGGTGCTCACATCTGGTGCTTCCCTACATATACTGGGCACTTGCTGATTGCTAGGGGATGAGCGAGATCAGGACATTTATAGTTATTCCTGGATAAGGTTTCAGGAAACTGAAACTCAGCCTTGGCACCTTCTCGGTGTATGAAACTTAGGCCTAGCTGGAGTAGATGTGTTTTTAAGGCCTATCATAGCGTCTGAGATTTCGATCTTTCTTTCCCCCTTTTGACTAGTGCATAGATAAATCATGGCTCCCTATTGGCCAGCTCTATAGAGTCCAAGGGCTGGTACTGGGATCTCAAAACCGTTTGAGTACAGTATTAACTCGCTCTTTATTAAGTGGTTAAGTATACAGGGCCAAAAGTCAAAATAAGAAGAATTATCAGCGGCCCAAACAAGGTGGAGATTACGGTGGCTAACCAAGGGGAAGAGTTAAACCAGGATTCAAACCAGCCCTCTCTCTGTTCTCTTTATCTTTTTCGTTGGGCTAGGCCCTCTCGGACTTTTGCCATTGACTCTTTGACTACTCCAGAATGATCTGCAAAGAAACAACATTGTTCTCCCAAGGCTGCGTATAACCCGCCTTGTTGTAGGAACGCCAGGTCTAAGCCCCTCCTATTTTGTAGTGCCACCTCCGATGAGGAAGTGAGAGAGTCCTGTAAGTGGCTGATGAAAGTCTCCATTCTCTCTATATCTAAGTCAGTGGAAGCTCGAAAGCCCTTACAGTGCTAGGACCGCGTGGTGAGGGAGGCGATCCCCGTTCCTGCTCCTGATTCCTGAAAGTTTATGTCTGATACTACAGCCTCTCTCTTGGCGCGACCAGTGGGTGCAGTGGGGGTCGTAAACCATCGCTATATGTCCTCATCAGCGTGGTAAATCAACCTAGGGAATAGCTGCACCAACACACAGAAGCCCTTTGTTTCGTTAAGGATGGTGCCATGAGCACAGGGAGTTAAACCAGTTGAGCAAGCCCAATATCCCTCCCCTGGAGGAACATAATAGTCCGTGCTGTTAATGGGTGAGGTCTGGTTGCACAAATAGTTGTACTCAGCGGGGACCTGGCTGATACATGACCCTTGACCAGCCAGTTTGTAATGTTAATTTTGCCTTATGGTGTTGTTGCCATCGGCAGGAATCAAGGCTTGTGGTGGTGGTATAGTTGCTTAGAAAAGCTACACCCTCATTGTAAGGGGGTTGTACGTCGTAACAGAGTCAGCAGGCTTGTGTCAGGCTGGGTTGCGTAGCGTTAAGCATATTATAGCTATTTACCAACAGGTCCCAAAGGGGACTGGGTTGTCTGCCTTAACCTTCGGGGTGAACAACTGATAGGCTGGAGAAGGTTTTACGGTGTTGGTGGGAGACGATAATGATGGTGTAAGAGTCGGCTCCTGTCTGATAGGGTTAGGGTTTAGTATTTGGTTGGGTACGACTGCCGTCACCCATGGGGGTATTCGATTCATTGCAAGGAGAAGATGAACCCAATATGACTGTTTCCTGTTCTATATAATCTTAAACCCCAACTTTTTCCAGCTTCCCAGCCTTGAGTTTTTTTTGCCGTCAGGGGTAAAGTTGATGGAGAGGAGGGATGACTCAGAGGGTTTAGTAATTTTTATCAGGTCCCCAGGGCCTCCAGCCTTCCAGTTGGCTCCTGTATATGAGGTTTCACATCCCCAAGCAGCACAGTAATAACTTTCAGGTCCCCCACATTTTGGAGTTTTTTTACCCCCTGGGGACACATATATTTCCTGAAGCAGCAGTCAGGGTAAGAATCTCCAGAGATATTTTCAGTCTCCCTTTGTGTCCAGGAGTCCTTGGCTAGGATACATAGGTCTACCTGGAGTTGTGGGAACCATGAAGTTTTTGGACCGTTCTGTTAGCTTAAGATCATCCGGCGGCCACTCTCCAGGTTATAAATGGTCCACGTGCGGTTTAAGGGTTGGTGTGGGTTTGTTGCACAGAGTGGTACAATCAAAGCGACAAGCAAAAGAGCAAGTACAATACCATGTCTTAAGAATGAGTAATGCTAGTAGCTTGAGCTTGAGAGCATTGTCTTTATGTCACTCCACCGTCCAGCGGCGATGGGGGTCTCCTTGGTTGGCAGTCGGGTTGGCCAGGCGGGCGTGGGTGTAGTGGACCCAGGAGGCTATCCCGTCAACTTTGAGTGTGGTGGGTGTGGTCAGGATCACAACATAGGGCCCCTTCCAGCGCGGTTCCAGGTTTCCCTGTCGATGGCGTCTGACGAATACCCAGTCACCTGGCCAGAAGCGGTGCGGCTCTGGTGGTGGCCGGGTTTCACAGAGTGACCGCAGCTGGGGCCACACATCTTGGTGGGCGCACTGCAAGGCCCCAATAGAGAAGAGAAGTTCGTGATCATTGTTTTCAAGTAACAGTTTTGTTTGCAGGGTGGGTGCAATAGGGGGTGGAGTGCCAAACATTATTTCATAAGGAGTCATCCTGATTTTATAGGGGGAGTTCTGGACCCTATAGAGTGTAAGGAAGGAGGGCCACCCAGTCCCCGCCAGTCTCCATGGTCAATTTTGTTAAGGTCTCTTTTAGAGTTCTATTCATCCTTTCTACCTGTCCTGAACTTTGGGGTCTACAAGCACAATGTAGTTTCCAATCCGCCCCAAGAATATGTATTAAATCCTGAGTTATCTCAGAAACAAAGGCTGGTCCATTGTCTGATCCTATCATTACGGGAAAGCCATACCTGGTTAAGATTTCTTCCAGCAACTTTTTGACTACTACCTGTGTGGTTTCTCGTTTGGCAGAAAAGGCTTCTGTCCATCCTGAAAAAGTATCTACAAAAACCAGGAGGTACTTACATCCATATTTACCAGGTTTTACGTCAGTGAAATCTATCTCCCACTAGGCTCCTGGTTGCTTGCCCCGAATCCGTTTTCTAGGGTTAACAGGGTTCACTCCCTCGATGGTGTGAGGGGTGGTGATGAACAGTTTTGTGCAACAGTTTATCAGCATCTTTGACTATGAGGGTGGCGGCCACTCTGCAGCCACGAGGTCTGGTTTTTTAGACAGACAGGCCACCAGCCTTCTCCACGGGCCCAGATACTGGGTCAGCACTCCTTTTGGATTGCCTTTTCTTGCATCTACATATAGGTGAAAAGGTTTGGTTAAGCCGGCAATCCCAGTGCCAGGGCCGAGAGGAGGGCCATTTTGATTTTGAGAAGGAATCTTTCATCCGTCCAGGTAAATGGCTGCCCTTCCTTTGTAGCTGCAGAGGGGTTTTGCAAGCTCAGCAAACCCGAGGATCCACTGTCTACAGAAGCCTGCTGAGCCTAAGAACTCCTGCACCTGGCGCTGCTTTCGTGGACTGGGTATTTTCAGCACAGTCATCTTTCTAGCCTCCGTTTGCCATCTGCGTCCCCTTCTCAGCTGGCATCCCAAGTAAATTACCTCTGGCCTGCTGATCTGATGCCCAGTACCCTACGTCTCTGAGTGTTTGAAGCAGACCTGCAGTGCTCATCACACATTCCTCAAGGGTTCTGGTGGTGATTAGGTCATCCACGTACTGCAACAGAGCAACCTCAGGGAAATCAGTACGGTACTTACTCAGGTCTTCATGAAGAGCTTCATCAAAGACGGTTGGGGAGTTTTTGAAGCCCTGAGGCAGCCATGTTCATGTCAGCTGTCCATTGATTCCTCCCTGGGGGTCTGACCATTCAAAGGCGAACATTTTTTGGCTTTTTTCGGCTAGCGGCAGGCTGAAAAGGCATCCTTTAAATCTAGGACAGTGTACCATTCCCGATCTGTTGGCAAAGATCTGAGGAGGATGTAAGGGTTAGGTACCATCAGGTGGATATCCATTACCCATTTCTTACCCTCCCAGAGGTCCTGGACCAGCCTGTAGCCACCGGAGTTGGGTTTTCAAACTGGCAGCAGAGGGGTATTCCATTCAGACTGACATGAGCACAACACTCCCAAATCCAGTAGGCGCCAAATGTGAGGGGTGATTCCCATCCAGGCCTCCGGGGCATGGGGTATTGGTGGACTCTCTCTGGTTCCGCACTTGGTTTTAGTTCAACAAGGATGGACGGTCGATGCTTAGCTAGTCCCATTCCTCCGGTCTCAGCCCATGCCTTGGAGAACTTATATAATCAGAAGTCAGTGTCTTTTTGATAAGGCGTTGGTTGTTCATGTAACCTGTACTCATCATGTAGATTGATGGTTAAGACATGCAGGGGGCGCCCCTCAGAATCAGATATAGCTGTCCCTTCGGGCTTAAACCTAATTTGTGCTCCCATTTTTGTTAGGAGGCCTCTCCCCAGCAGGGGGCATGGGCACTCTGGGATGACCATGAACAAGTGGGATACATGGCCCACACCAAGGTCCACCATCCTCTGGGTAGTCCATGGGTACTGGTGCATTCCTGTGGCCCCCTGTATCCAGGAGGTTTTTCTAACAATCTGCCATGAGGTTTAAGCAATACTGAATGCTGTGCTCCATGTCCACCAAAAAATCTACAGGAGACACCTCCACCTTTAGAGTTACCCTGGTTTCGGGGAGGGGTGCCGAACCCTGCTCCCCCTATTCATTTAAATCATCAGTTCCAGCAACCAGTATCTTGTGCTGGTTCCGCTCTGGAAGGGTGCCCCTCTTGCATTTGTTAGGGCACTCCCTGGCCCAGTGAACAGACTCCTTACAGAAGGTACAGTGGTCTTTTAGTAACTCCCCTCAGGTAGGAGGTTCCTTACCTGGATTTCCAGCCAGGTAGCGTAGTTGTCTTTTTTTGTCTTCTGGAAGACTCCATAGTGGCAGCTAAGAGGATCCGAGCCATGTCTCATGTATGTCTGTCATTTTCCGTGGCTCAAACCTTTTTGTCTTCAGCTCTAATTCTGGTTTCTTTTTTCTTCCAGGGTTTCCCTATTGTAAACTTTATCTGCCACTGCCATTAAGTCCTGTACTGAGTTTTCGCCTAACCTATCTATTTTTTGGAGTTTTTCTTAATGTCTGGCGCAGCCTGATTAACAAAAGCATAATTACGGTGGCCTTAGTCTCTGGCTTTTCAGGGTCTATGGGGGTATATAGTCTGAATGCCTCCATGTGCCTTTCCAAAAATGCAGTTGGGCTTTCCTCCTTACCTTGTTGAACATCTCCTACCTTACCCAAATTAGTGGGCTTATGAGCAGCCACTTTGAGACCTGCCATTAGAGTCTGGCAGTAGACCTGGAGCCTCTCTTTACCTTCAGCCATGTTGAAGTCCCAAGCAGGGCAAGTGAGGGGAACTGTATTGTCAACTGTAGCTGGATTAGTTGTGGGTTGACCATTATCCCCTGGGACCAATTTTCTAGCCTCAATCAAGATCCTTTCTTGTTCTTCAGTGGTGAAGAGGACCTGGAGGAGCTGCTGGTAATCATCCCAGATCAGCTGGTGAGTGAACAAAATAGTGTCTAGGAGGCTAATTAGATCTTTGGGGTTTTCTGAAAACTAGCTATTTTGTGCCTTCCAGTTATAAAAGTCACTAGTGGCAAAAGCCCAATAGTGCATGGGTTGGTGTCCTGCCACATCCAGGGGTCCTGCGGCCTGCAGGGGGAGGACCATGGAGTCTGCAGTTGTGGGGGGAGAGGGAGGACTCATTGCCCTCAGGATCCTTCCCCTGGCACCTCCCACCGGTCCTGCCAATGCTGCCACTGCCTCTGCCACCCCGGGGAGTTAGGGCTGGGGCCGGTGGCAGTCCTAGAAAAGGGGGTTGATGAGGAGGGAAGATGAGATCTTCCTCCGTTCCCCCTTGCAAGGCAGGGTAAAGAGGGGCTGAGGGATTTCTAGAAGGCTTCTTTTCTTCAGCTGCTGGGCCAGCCTTGACAGCCGGACAGTCTTTGCTGCAGGAGAAAACTGAGGAGGCAAGAAAGGTTTTAGCCAGGGAGGTGGGTTTTCAACCAGGTCCTGCCAGACCAGGATGTAAGGAATTTGGTCTGGGTGGCCTTGGCGGCCTGGTTGGAAGATTACTCCTTTTACAGCTCGGACGGTGGGAAGGTTGAATGTTCCTTCCGGCGGCCAGCCAACATCAAAGGTTGGCCATTCCACACTACAGAAAGCGACTAACTTTCCCTTTCTCACTTTTACACTTAAGTCATGAAACTTAGAATCGCCCCAATTTTGTCAGCTGACTACTTCATAAAGATTATTCTCAGATCTTCTTCCTGGTGTCACTCACACTGACCATGCAGACAATACACCATGCACTCCAAAGCTATTTCTCCAGCCTGAATTTCTTGGTAGCAAATGAGGGCCACCCATTTGGCTTAAAGTTGCTTCATGTTTGCTGCACTTGAAGGCTTTTCTCCAAAATGACTTCTCTGATGTTTAATGAGGCTGGACTTGTGACTAAAGAATTTCCCACATTCACTGCACTGGTAAGGCCTTTCTCTAGTGTGTATTCTCTGGTGTTGAACAAATGTGGATTTAGGGCTGAAGGCTTTCCCACATTTGCTGCACTCAAAAGGCCTTTACCAGTGTGAACTCTCTGGTGTACAATGAGGCTAGATAGCTGGCTAAAATCTTTCAGCATTTTATGAACTCATATGGCTGTTCACCAGTATGAACTCTTGATATGCAGTAAGCCCAGAGATTTGGCTAAAGAGTTTCCCATTCAGTGCACTCATGAGGTCTTTCTCCAGTATGGATTCTCTGGTGCCGAATAAGTGTGACTTCACAGTTCAAGAATTTCCACATTCACTACACTTAGGAAGTCTTGTCCCATTGTGAATTCTCTAGTGTTCAGGAAGACCAGAGGTTCGCCTAAAGAATTTCCCACATTCACTGCATTCATAAGGTCTTTCTCTAGTTGGGTTTTCTGATGCTGAACAAGTCTGTATTTCTGGCTGAAAACTTTACCACATTGACTACACTTATGAGGTCTTTCTCCAGTGTGAATTCTCTGATGCTGAACAAGTCTGTGTTTAAAACTGAAGGTTTTTCCACATTCACTACATTCTTCAGGCCTTACTCCACTGTGAACTCCCTGGTGTACATTAAAGCTGGAGTTATGAGTAAACAATTTCCCCCATTTGTTGCAAGCGTAAGGACTTCTCCAGTATGAACTCCATGGTGTTGAGTATGTATTTGCTGCTGAAGGCTTTCTTACATTTGTTGTACTCACAGGCCTTTCTCCAGTATGAAGTCTTTTATGCCAAACAAAGTGGTTGCTTCTGCTATAGGTTTTCCCACATTCACTACATTCATAGGCCTTTCTCCAGTGTGAACTCCCCACTGTTAAACAAGGTGGGAGCTTTTCCTGTAGACTTTCCCACATTAATTACAAACATAAGGCCTTATGCCCAGGTGAACTCTGGTATACAAGTAGACTAGAGTTATGACTAAAGTCACTCATATGGTCTTTTCCCAGAGTGAACTCTCTGGTGCTCAGCTTGTTTCTGTGGCAGAAGGTTTTCCCCTATTTGTGGTGTCTGTAATGTTCATCTCCAGTGTGAAAGGCCTTGCTGTACTCAATGCTTCTGAATAAACTGCCCTTGCAGAGTGTGGTCTGGTGCTGGAAAAGGTCCAAGCTGGGCTGGGAGTCCTTCCCATCAGCCCCATATCTCTGCAATTCTTCACAAATACAGCCCAGCCTTCATCCCTTCTGAGGTATTTCTCTCCACTGTGCTGCTTCTGGTGCTGGTGAATACTTCTACTGAATCAGAGTGGTCTGTCACAGGCCACACATATGTGCAGCTTCTTCTCAGGGTACATTTGCTGATGTTCAGTCAGGTATAAAATGTCTTTCAAGACTAGGCCACACATCCCACAAGGGTAGACTTTCTGGGAAACTGGGCCTGCCTTGGAAGTCCCCACCTGTGACACTCCTTGAGAAGTCACTTCTTCATCCTCTATTAGAAAACAACCTAGAAAAGTTGGTAAAGAGTATACAGACTTTGGCAGGAGGAGTCAGCCCCATCACAAATATAGGAACCTTGGTAAATGAGGCAACGTCAGGGGAGAAAGGGTCTGTTATGAAGTACTGAGGCTGGCAATGGGGAGGCCACACCAGGGGCAAGCCTAGTGGAGGCAAGGACAGGGAAAGGATAAGCAACACAGTAAGGAGAGCCCGGGTGACCAATCACTTCTCCACCAGGGGCTTTCAGCAGGGACTTGTCTGCTGGTGACACCAGCCCTGGACAGAAGGGTGTGCCCAGACTCTCAAAACACATTGTGACTGAGTAGCTAGTGTTGACGGAAGATTCAGGATAGGTGTGCATCTCACAACACAGTATGGATAGCTCAGTGCTGGAGAGCACAGTAGACAGGAAGAGGGGAAACCAGATAAATGTGGATTAGCCCTGGCCAGAAATCAGAATCGAAATGAAAAGCAAACAAAAGATTAAGAATGGGGATTGAGGGCCGGCCCTCCTTGGTGGTACAGAGTGTTAGGGTGCAGCACTGCAAGCTTGCTGCAGAGGCTTAATTGTGAATTGGTTCCCCTCCCCAACCCGGTGACCCACATGGGGCAGCAGACCTCTCCTGACCTGCCCGCTGCTCCCCTCAGCAGTGCACTGCAGTGGATATTCCTGTTCTGCTCCCCTCTCTGCTCTAGTGAATCCGCTCACCACCTCTGCACCTCTGGCCTGTACCCCAGCTCTGTATGCATAAATAAATAAATCTTAAAAAAAAAAAAAATGTCCTAACTGATCACGTCTCTCCTCTTTGCAGTCACCACTTTCCCAGACCCCATGGTGATCAAAGTGTGGCAGTAGCCTCCACAAGTCCTTTCCACCTCTACTTTTTCTTTAAAAAATTAATTTACTTATGCATACAAGAACTGGGGTGCAAGCCAAAGATGTGGCAGCAGGGGTGGGGGTGGATCCACCAGAGACAGTGCTGAGCAGAACAGGCAGATCAACAAAGTACATCACTGAGGGGAGCAGTGGGGAGACAGGAGAGGTCTGCTCTGCCATGTGAGTCAGCTCTGTGGCGGGGATCAAACTCACTGAAGTGGCTGCAGAGAGCTTCACAGTGTTGCAACTTAACCCACCGGGGAGGACCCTCCACCTCCACTTTTAAGCTGCGACCAGTCTGGTCTCTTCTGAGCAGCCTTTTAAAACTTAACCTCAGAGCTAGTCTCTGTTACAGGCCTCCACACCAGGGCGTCCTCAGAGGAAATCCAGGGTGCTCAGGTGACTGCTATCCCACCCAAGCACAAGGGCTCACTCTGCTTCCAGCAGAGAGAGGTACTGTCCAGGTTTCCCTATGCCCACGAATCACCTCTCAAGCCTCCGCACAAGACACTCTGCCGCTCATCATGCCGAGTGTCAGAAATGGGCCCCCACCCAAGAATGCCCCAATGTCCTGAAGAAGACGTGACGAAATGACCAGATCAGGCGCCCCTAATTCGAAGCTTCGGGATTCCAAGATGGGTGTCCCTCACCTCCCAGCAGGTGGGGCTCGGGGCACGAAGCATCGGCCTTCGCTGGGTCAATCAGAGTGTGGCTGTGGATGAAGGCGGGAGAGGTGGGCGGCCGAGCCAGGGTGGCGCCGGCTCACGCCACCCCGGCCCATCCCCACGCAGCGTCGCCCCCAAGAGGCCCACTCTCCTGAGACACAGACCCGTCTCCGCTGACCTCCTCGCATTCACCTTACCTTGGCGCAGACCAAGAGTTCAGAATCTAATCTAGCGGACAGACCCAGGCACCAAAACGAGCGCCGCCATGAGGCCGCCGGAAGTCCCGCCTAGACACGCGCCCCAAGGTAGAAGAACGCCCTTCTCATCTCATTGGCCCAGCGCCGCGATGCGCCGCGCAGAGGCACCTGGGTGTTGTAGTTCCACCGGGCAACGGCCCTCGCTGGCCTCTGGCTTCAGACCACCCGGCCAGAAGGAAGATGCCCGCAAGGGGCGTTGGGGAGTGTGCGCCAAGGTAACAGGAGAGAGGACTCCCCGTCCTTTTAAACGGGACACTAGGACATGTGTGTGGAGAATAGCCTGCAAATTATCACAGAAATGTTTAGTGATAGTCATCGGCTGTTCTCCAAATCAAATATATGTGAAACCATGTCAGTGCAACTGGTGCATCCACCCGTTCCCTGCAATTTAATATTGTTATTTCTCTTTAAATATGCATAGACCGAGTCAATTTTTGTGAGCTTCTTTATATTTGGGCAATAAGAGGAAAAACTCGAGTCATAATAGGGAAGAGGAGGTTCAATATGCGTTGAAGGACCTGAGCAGGTGCAGGGGGGGGGCACTGTATGACTGTTCTCACAGTAAACCTCTCTGTAAAATATTGTATTAAACCCAGGCGCAGCACTCTGGTCACCGGTCCCGACAGCAGGCATCAGGGCCCTTCAGACCAGAGAGAAAAAGTAAAGTATGGCCTGAGACAAAGCCACGGCCCCGCGGGGATGCCCTAGTTTTGGCTTCTGGGGAACTCCATTCTGATGCTTCAGTGCTGGCTGGGTTGGGGGAGCATGGTGACCAGCATGGAGCTGCTATGGAGGACAAGGGTGAGCCCCACGGCTGGAAGATCATATGCCACCTCCGCAGCAGACTCAGAGGAAGAGACATGAGAAGGGCAAAGCTTGCACAAGGAAAAACCAAGAGCAAAGCACCTTTGATGCAGAAAACAAAAGGGCAATCAGAAACTTTGCAATAATCGGCTAGAAAACAAAGAAGTCCAACTTGAGAGGAAGAGAAAGTTAGAAACAGCCTCCTATTGCTGGAACTTACTCTCCTGCCCTGTTGGGACCGCTGCAAGTAGCCACTCTGAACCCACTGAAGTTCCCTTCTACAGACACCTGTACTTCCTCCACCTCAGCACGTAAAACTCTGGAAACCTGGACACCATGTACTGCATGTAATTGCTGCACTGCCCACCAGGGGGCCTCCCAGATCCAGGCTTCAATCTCGCGGCCAAGCTCCACCCACCCGTGCATCCACTGGGCACTCCCCAACTTCTGGCTCGACCCTGGCTTCCCCAGTAAGTGAGGCTTCAGGCAGAGACCTAAAACTAAGAGGGACGGGGGTGGGGTGTGCTGGAGCAGCAGCCACGAGGTGGAGCTTCAGAGTATCACAGGAATAAATGGACTTGGGTCAAAATATTCCACGTAGACCACTTGTGATCTCTTGTGGCGACCGGGGCCTCTTGCTGCAGGCCCCACCCTCACCTGCAGACCCCACGCAAGCCGTGGGTGAGCAGTCTGAGCTCCCCAATGCTGCCGTGCCTCAGAGGAAAAAAAGCTACATTTCCCAAGTTACCTTTCACTAAGTCCCCGTTCTTAAGACACAGACACAAACAAAAGCCACACCATTTTAAAGTCTGAAAAGCAGACACATTTTTAGATTTTTAGACAAACTTATACAAAAATAATTAAACTACAATGTTTTGACCGCCTTGAAAACTAGCTACATGATATACAAATTGGACATTTGTGAGTTGCTTGTAATCTTCCTAAGAAATAACAACTGTGGCCCACGTTTTTAGAAGAAACTATATTCTTTCAAAGAAAATGAAAATATTCTCAAAGGAAAAACTTAATTTAAGTCAAATCATATCCTTTTGTCGTGGAGCCCGATACACAGTGCTTTCCTGCAGCAGGTGTCCCGGCCACGCGGGCAGGGCGCCCCCTGGCGGCCTCTCTCGGCGGAGCCAGGGGCTGGAGGCGGCCGGAAGCTTCTACCCCAGAAGCTAGAGGAGAGGGCGGGGAGTCAGAGCCCCAAACCAGCAGTCAGAGGTGGCAAGTTGGCGGGAACTGTGACTGAAGACACCCATGAGAATTCGGGTGGCCAAATCCGGTATCAGCCAAAGGCAGGGCTTCTTCGCCGGCCCGGGGGGCCCAAGGGTGTCACCCATCACCCCCTCCTGTGACCCTGCCCATCCACTCACACAGGCACCCTCCACCCAGCAGCGGGCCAGGCGCTGACGAGACACGCGAGCACGCCCTCTGCCGAGTCCCGGACAGACCCCGCCCCACTCAGGCAGCTCTCTTGGAGGGGGGTCCCAGGCCCTCCGAGTGGACCGGCCCCGCCCCCAGGCCAGTGGGGAGAGGAGGGAAGGCACACACACGCGCACACACACACGCACCCCGCCTTGCCCCACCACACCCCTCGGCCCGTCTGGGAACCAGTCCCGCGGCGGAGGCTGCGAGGTCCAGGGGCCCGGGAGAGGCCGGGATGGGTGGGCCGGAGGCAGGCGGAGTCCGGAGAGAAGGCAGCGGCTTGAGGAGGCACAGACGTGAATAAATAGACATGGCTTCTCCGCGGGGCCGGCCCCTGCGGACAGCAACTCCACGAGCCGGCGGGCAGGCGGGCTGGGAGCCGGAGGGGCCCCACCGCCCCTGCGCCCGCTCCCACCCGCGCGACGCCACCCCGCGGCCACTCAGAGCTCCGTGACTTGCACGGCAGGTGGGGGGTGCGGGCCCGGCCGGAGGCGCCGCAGGTGGCAGCGGCGGCACAGCAGGTGGCCCTCCAGGGGGTAGCAGCGGCGACCTTCCTCCCCGCTCAGCTGCAGCCCGCAGTCCTACGGCAGAACACAGCGCAGCCCCGTAAGGGCGGGTTGTCGGGCGACCTGAGGAAGGGGGTGGCCGCAGACCTGGGGGTCTGGACAGCTTGCAAGGGTGAGCCCTTACTCCTGCGGTGGGCGTGCGGAAGGGGCCTGCAGAAGGGGCCCAGAGCCGGCCTGTGCTTGGAGGAGGGAGGTGGCCGAGCTGGCTGGAGTCGGGAGAGGCTGGGCAGTAAGTGGGCATCAGCACAAACACAAACACAGACCCTCTCCCGAGGGTCCAGATAACTGGGGTAACTGCGGGGAGAGGGGGCGTGCAAGTAAGGAAAACAAAAAATGGATGGCTCTAAGGGAAAGTGATGGGGAAGTGGGGAGAGTCGGGGTGGGGAAGCTGCCCAGGGGCTAAGGCAGGGTGGCTGGCTTCCAGGGCTCCCTGGCGTGAAGGGTTCACAGAAAGGAAGGACTGAGACGTGGCTAAAGACCACGTCCTGCGCAGGCCCTGCCCTGCCCGGTCGCCCCGCGGTGCATTTTAAGGCTGCCTTTCTGTTTAAGATGAGGTGGCTCCCTGGCCCTTGCACCTCACTGGCGGAAGAGTGCTGGAAGGGACAGGCCAGCTGGACCCTGATGCAGGGCTGAAGTCCCACCAAAGCCTTGACACTTGCTTCCCAGAGGCCAACCACTGCCCACCCCCCCACCCCCCACCACACACAAGGAGCTGGGGGCTGTGAGGGCCCACGGCCCAGGGTCCCCCTCCCACCCCGCCACAGACCCGACCAGGCCCTGCCGCTGAACACCACATCCGTCAGAGAGGGAGCGAGCAAGGGGGTCAGGAGACCCAGCTCCTGCCCGAGGGTTTCCCTGCCAAGGAGCACAGGCTCACAGCTGGGGCCGGCCCTGCTCCGGTGTGCAGCTTTCCCTGAGAGGTGCACTCAGCAGGCAGACGCAGACGCCGCTGCTGCCAGGGGCGCGGGGCCCCGGACAGCTCATGCCCGCTCCTGACCCTCCATCCCTGGTCCTGGCCTGGCAGAGCGGCTGGTCCCCTTGCGCCACTTGGCCCCACCAAGCCAGCCTGGCTCCACAGGGGCCCGTGACTCCTCGGAAGTCCTCCCTGTCGCTCCCTCCTGCCCTCCTGGGCTCTGAGCGCCTCCTTCAGGGAGGGGCCGCCCGTGCCCAGCCTCCGGGGCCCAGCTCACCTCGCAGTGGTAACACTCCACGTGGTAGTCTCTGTCCATGGACACCACACGGATGGTGGTCTCACAACCCTGGTGGGACATGGGTTCACGCACGGTGAGCACACTGGGGCGTGTGTGGGCCCGCAACGGGCATTCCCGCCCGGGTAAGCGTGACCGCGGCGCCCACGGGCACACAATGGAAGTGCAGCCCGGGCTTCTTCCCACAGCTGCAGCCCCCCAACAAGCATGCGGGAGGAGCACCCCACAGATGCTATGTGCCCCCTGGCGGCCTGGGAGCGCTTTTTACTGCACGGGCTGTGGAGCTGAGGACGCTGGGGGCAGCCGAGCCCCAGGGGTACCACCACCCTCTAATTCATGCCAACGACACTTGCACTTGCACTCACGGGCTCAAGACACATTCCTCAGCCCCAAGGGATGCGAGGCGGGCGCCAGCTCAGCCCTCCCGCTGAGCCCAAGACTAGGACAGACCTGGCAGTGTGGGGCAGGGCCAGGCTGGACCAGCACCCCGCCAGTGCCAGGCGGTGGTTCCTACCTGTGCAGGCAGGATAGGACGGGCACAGGAGGCGCACTTTGGTGCAAAGACCCTGGGGGGAAGGAAACCAGCTGAGTGACGGAGGCCAAGGCCACAGGGCGGCACCCGCGGCCTCCTGGCATAGCCACCGATCTGGCTCCCAATTCACGTCCACGTGTGGACATGGTCTCCACCAAGGCGGTTCGGAATCTGCCTTGCCCTCTGCCTCACGCCTTCTGTGAGTTCCCTGACCTAAGGTCCAGGTGGCCACCCCTCGCCGAGACCTCTGAGAAGTCTGCTGACACACGAAGTGCACCATGTTCCTGAGAGGCAGCATCAGTGACCAGGGCTCCAGGGCTGAGCCTGGACCCATGCGAGGGAGAGCGGGTCAGCCACACATGTGGGCACCAGAAAGGCAGGAAAAAGCTGGCGGAGCCCCAACTCCTACCCAGGCAGAAGAGGCCTGGCTTGGTCCTGGACACAGAGGGACACGTGCCAGGAAGGGCAGCGGGGAGCCCCATCACCCAGGGGGGAGCATGCAGGGCAAGGCGGGGAGCTGGGCGGAACACCTGCGGGCCGCCGAGTCGGCCCCATCACTGTGCTCCCAGGGAGGAGGAGTGAGGCCAGGGCCGGAGAGCACGGCCAGGCCGGACGCGAGCCCAGGAGCAGGAGAAACAGCCAGAGCCGCCGGCCCACGGCGCTACTCACGTGTGATAGTCCCGGACGCAGTAGATGTTGTTCTCCACGTCCACGGTGAAGGGCACCCCGTCCAGGCACTCGTTGCACACGGAGCACCGGAAGCAGCCCGGGTGGTAGGACTTGCCGAGGGCCTGAAGGATCTGGGGGCGGGAGGCACTGAAGGGTCAGTGCAGTGGGAGGCTCGGCACAGCCCCGGAGGCTCTGGCTCGGAGCCCGGGGCAGGTCTGGAACAGGTGAAGGGGGGCCTCGGACTCTGCCTGGGGGTGTCTCACCATCTCCATGATGAGGTGTCCACACACGCTACACTTGTCGGCCGTCTGCTGGAACCCGGAGTACTGCAGGGGACACGGGACCCAGCACGTTAGGCACAGGGGCCACTGCTGGCCTCAAGCACCTGCCTCCTGGTCTCATGTCCATGCAAACCAGGGGGGCCCAGGCCACCCCAGCGCCCCCGGGGCCATGGCCATCCTCACCAGGAAGTCCTCCTGGCAGTACACTTTCTCGCCCACGTTGTAGAACGCCTTCCCGCGAAGCCGTCTCCCTGCAGGGATGAAGGTCATGAGGGTCCCGGGCCACCAGAGGCCAGGGGAGAAGCCCCCACCTCCAGCCCTCAGTCTCCTTTCCAACAGATGAGAAGCTGACTATGAGCTACATTTTAAAATTTGTTTCAAATGCTATGTAATTGATATTATGCCAATTAATATTTTTTTTCAAAAACCAAACTGAGTATATTTATAACAGCTTAGATCTGGAAACAGCCTAAATGCCCAAAATAGGTGACTGGATCAAGATGTGGTCTATGTACACAGTGGAATATTACTCAGCCACCAAAAAAAGAAGATAAACTCACGCCCTTTGCAGCAACATGGATGGAGCTGGAAGGGATCAAGCTCAGTGATATAAGCCAGAAGGAAAAAGAAAAATAGCAGACGTCACTTTTGGGGGCACTATAGGGAAACCGGGGAAAAGGTCAGATAAAGGAGAAAACTTACAAGCTGACCAAAGACCTAAAGAACACAGCAGGGGAGGGGTCAAGACGTGAGTGAGCGCAGGGGACTGTGGGAGATGACGTTTCACCGGTGATGTGGTGGGAGGCTTATGGGGTCTACACCCGAGAGAAGTCAAATACCGTCCAAAAATGAACAACAATGTAAGAAAATTAAAAAGTGAAAAAATTAAACTGAGCATATTATCAACAGCACTATGGCAAGAAGTTGTCAGAGAAAATATATGAAGAAGTGTTTTACGGGTATCAGTTGATGTTCTGGTCACTAAAACACAGTCACTTCGGCTGAATCCAGGGCGCACTTTTTAGACATCTGCATGGCCTGGAGCGTCATGGCCCCCACCAGCTGGAGGCAGCCAACAGACAGTCCGTGGAAACGCAGCGTGGAAACGCAGCCCAGGGGCCCAGCAGCGCTATGCAGGCACCTCTGTAGGAGCCAAGGGGCATCTGGGAGCCAGAGGGCAGCCCCTCCCTGGGGGGGCCCACTGCCAACATCAGACCTGCTGGTGAAATCATAGCTGCCTTCTCCTAGAGGACCAAGCCCTGCCCAAACGGTCCAAAGCAAGACAGGTGGACAACCAAGGACTGGGAAGGCTCTTTAATCACAGAGGCTGTGGCTGTGCTCTGTGGGAAGGCAGCAGGAAGGAATGTCCCAGAAACCACTGACAGCAGGGAGTTTAGGGCCTCCCTGGTGGCTCAAGAGGGTAAGTCTCAGCACTTTGAAGCTCCCGAAAGCCACTGCAGCATGAGCTCGATCCCCAGCCAGGGAGTGACCCACAGGGCGCAGCAGACCTCGCCTGTCTCCCTGCTGCTCCCCTCAGCAGTGGATTTCAGTGGATCTGCCTGTTCTGCTCCCCACTCTGTCTCTGGTGAATCCTCTCACCTGCTGCACCTCTGGCCTACACCCTAGTTCTTCTATGCATAAATAAATAAAATAAAACTTAAGCAAAAGATGTAAATGGCCAAGCAATAGGTAAAAAGATGTCCCTCAGTCGTCGCTAAAGCAATGCAAAGTAAAACGAGATAACACTTTACAGCCATTAGCGTGGGTAAGTTACAAAGAGCAAGATGCCCACTGGAAAGTATGCAGCGTGACCCAACGTTCCTACATTTCTAGTGGGAATACCACTTGGCAGCGTGTGAAGTTAACCATACACTTCAGCCTGTGACCCAGAAATTCCACTGCCTTGGAACTCGCCCAAGAGAAATGAACACACGTTTGTCCACAAGTGACCTGTACAAGAATGCTCATGGCACAACCTAGTGTCAATCAACAGCTAAATGGGTAAACAAATTCTGGTATATTCACACCAGGGAACCCTGCTCTGACACAGGCCGCCATGCTGCTTAAGAAGACATGTTTAAAGATTTTTTCAATAAATAAAAAGACCTATTTAGCAAAAAAAAAAAAAAAAAAAAAAGTGCCAAAAATTAGTACACATGATTTGACTGCATTTGTATGAAGTTCTGGAAAAGATAAAAGTAATTGCTAAAAGAGTTAGAAGTCAGAGCACCGTTGGGCAGGTGCAGTGGGGAAACACAGGCGCAAGTGAAAAGGACCAGGCGCTTCTGGGTGTCTGGAATGTTCTGTCTTCGCTAGGCATGCGAGCTGCAGGCATTTCCCGCACACTTCTGAAACAGACTTTTTAAAAAAAGATTTATGTTACTTATACATGCATGCAAGAGCTGGGGTGCAGGCCAGAGGCTCAGGGAGTGAGACGGTTCACCAGAGACAGAGCGGGGAACAGACAGGCAGATCGACGAAGTACACTGCTGAGGGGAGCCATGTGGGTCAGTGCCTCCCGCCTGTACCCCAGTTCTGTGTGCGTGAATGGGTAAATCTTTAAAAATAAATAAATAAAACGTCAAAAAGGCAGCGACAGCACATGCTTGTAAGAGGGAGGCGTTCGCCAGGACGCCAGATGCTTCCTCTGGGGATGGGGTCAGGAGAAGGAAGCTAAGTGGCTTTTTCTCATTTCAAGAACAGCTCCTCAGGCCTATTTAACTCAGCAACGTGTGTATCATACTCTTAAAAAGCATTAAAAGTTCTGCTGAAAGTGACTGAAAGATGCTCATGTAGGATAGAGCCTGAAAGGACACTGGGAAAATCAAGGGTGCAGATGTATGATGCCGGCTGGCTTACAGCTGCATTTTCCTTTTTGGCATTAATTACCGTTGAAATACTTTTATTAAGTGTGCACGGCGGCGACACAGCTTTACAAGGCGGGCGTAGGGTGCAGGCTCCCCCACGCCACGCCACACCCACCCCCCGGCCGCCAGGGCCTCCTCCCCTGGCTCCCAGTCACGCCCTCCCCGCGTTCATGTTTCTTTTCATAACTCTGTCTAGGTTAAATGCTAAGATTTATAGCTCATACTATGTGTGAAAGTGCGAAAAAATAAAACGCAGGGGAAAGCAGGACTCGCCCCACGTCCACCCGGGCAGAAGGCTCCTTGCTGGCCCAGGTGGTCCCGCCCCACGCGGCTGGAGAGGCCAAAGCCGAGGGCCAGGGCCACCCCCTGTCCAGCCAGCAGCCGGCTGCTCCAGGGTCTGGTGCTTCCTCCCCAGGGCCCGGGGGCCTCAAACAGGCCGGGCTCCTGGAAAACTGTGCGGCTTCCTCCACTGCCAGCCTGGGGGTCCATCCACCTGGCGCAGGTGAGGCCAGGAAGCATCCACCTACCGCAGGAGTCGCAGGTGAAGCAGTCGGTGTGATACAGGCTCCCCATGGCCTGGCAGGCCTGTCGCGCTCCGTAAATGCCAAGGCCGCACTTGATGCAAATGCCTGTGGGAGGAGAGGGCGGTCAGCTCCAGGGGCCTGGGCCTGGCTGAGGCCTCCAACCCCCGCGCCCACATGACCTGGCGCAAATGAACTCTACAGTTAACTCAGGGACCGGAGGCCTCCTGAGGGCTGCCTGCTGCTGCCTGAGAAGTCGGGTCAGCGGGGCAGGGAGAGGAGCAGTGGACAGGCCACTCCCGACTCTGACTGGCTGAGGCCCGGCGAGCCTGAGGCCCGCTCCTGAGCTCTGGGCAAATCCCTCTGCAGTCTGTGACAAGGACTGCAGACCGCAGGCGCCATCAGCGGCCCTCCCAGCCGCTTCCCTCCGCGCCCACCCGGGGCCTGCTGGCCCTCTAGCTCAGAGAGGACCCGGCCCCAGAGGGGGGCTGCCAGGGCCCCCAGGGGGCTGGAGATCCTGCCTTGGAGTCCTCCCCCACCCCCCAGGGCCTGTCTCCCAGGAAGGGACACCACCAACAGGCAGATAACATCTGAGGCGGGCAGAGCGCCGTGGAAGGCAGAGAAGGCTGGCTAAGAATGTGTCCGTGTGTGCGGTCTGTAAACAGGGGTCAGGGAACGCCCCGTGACACCGCGATATTTGAACAATGTCTAAAGGAAATAAGGGAGGGAGCTGCCCTGCAGGCATCTGGGGTTGCCGGGTGGAATGCAGACCCTGGCAGCCAGGTGGTGTGCCAGGCAGGCAGGGGGCAGGGGGAGGGGACCGGCAATGCCAGGTGAGGCATGGCTCCTCCCAAGGGGCTCCCTGGCTGGCCAGGCCTCACAAGTCCCCTCTGCAGTCGCCCAGGGTCTCCCCGGGGCCAGAGGACAAGAAGAGAGGGTCCCTCTGTCCTCCGGACCCCAAATCTTCCTGCTGCTCCAGGACATGCTTTCCCTCTTATTTGCCACCAGATCTCTCTCCTTAACATTGAACCATGGTCCAGCTTCTCCCATCTTGGAAAAAAATCCCTTCGCCCCCATCACCCAGGGTAGTTCCTCCTCCACTCCCACCCAGCGTCTAGAAAGCTAGCTCAGCCCACACAAGACATCTCCAACCTGCAGAGGTGCGGGCTCTCAGCTGTGACCCTGCAGCGGGGGCTAGGGGCTCCCCTCTGGTCACCAGCTGACACCCTGGACCTGGTTTCCTGGGCCTTCTCCCTTCCCACCTGTTGGGGTTCCTCTGCCCCTTCCTGAGCTTCCCAAGCCCCTTCGGAAGCCCTCGAACCCAGGCGGAGGGAGTGTGCAGGGTGGGAGGCGAGCCTGGCGGGTGCAGAGCCCCCTCTCACGTCTGCCCCCAGCCGCCGCCGAGGGCCTGAACGCAGGCACAAGACTCGTGTGTCCAGAAAGGCAGGCAATCTGGGTGAAGCCTCTGCGCGCTGAAACACTCGGTGACTTAAATACTCTGAAAATACGCTCCGGCCGGCCAGGTCCCGAAGGCCATCGCTGCTGATCCCACAGCTGTCCCCAGCCTCCTCGCAGCATTCCCAGCCGGGCCCCGTAATCCACCCCAAACCTGCAGCCAGGCTGTCTCCGACGTGGAATGATCTGCCCGCCACCATCTTCAGGGTCTTTTAGGAAATCTGACCTCACCACTCCACCAACTCAGCAAAATGCATAGTGGCCGGAACACGAGGCCCAAGCCAGTGGCCCGGCCTGGTGGTATCCGCTGTTTGGCTCTGTTGGATTGTTTTCTAAACGTGTTTGCAGCACTTTAATAACACACACTGGGGCCTCCCTGACGGCACAAGGTAGCCGGTGACAGCGTGGCACCAAGAAGCTGTGGGTCCGGCCAGCGCAGCCGGGCGGATCCCGCCAGGGAGTGACCCACGGGCGCGCAGACCCCTCCTGTCTCCCCCTGCTCCCCTTGGCAGTGAGTTTCCGCGGATCTGCCTGTCTGCTCCCCACTCTGTCTCTGGGGAGTCCTCTCACCCCCCGCACCTCTGGCCTGTACCGCAGTTCTTGTGTGTATAAAACAAATGAATCTTTAAAAATAACTAAACAGACACGGAACAGGAAGACCCAGGAGCAAGCAGCCCCTCGGAAGGGCAGCAGGGCACTGCCTGGACAGTGGACGCCACTGCGCGACGCAGCAGGGATGGGGACCAAAGGCCTTGCCAACACCCCAGGGGCGAGGGCTGGTGTCGCCAGGGTTTGTGCAAGAGCTGGCTCAGCCAGAGCAGGAGGGGGCAGAGGGGCAAAGGCCTGCCAACCAGCTGCAGGGGTGGAGAGGCGACCAGCCATGTGGGTCAGGGTGTGTTCCCGGCGGCAGACCCTTGTGTGCGTTTATGGCCAAAGGACACAGGCCATGGGCGGGAGAGGCCTGGGTGTAACGGAGCCTGCGGCGAGGACCAGAGGCCAGTGGGGACCGCAACTGCGACCGCGATTTCTCTGGGCAAAGCAGAAGGGGCAGAGCCCGGGCACGAGGAAGCTGGTTAAGAGGATGAGAGGGAGCTGGCCGGGGCCAGCCCGGCGTAGCAGCGGCGGGCGGAGGGGGGCGGCCGGCCGGGAGCCAGCACGGGGAGGCACAGCCACGGTGGAAGTCAAGTAGAAGCATGGGGTGGGGGCAATGGGGGAGAGAAGGCAGAGAGGACCCCAAAGTTAAAGAGGCTCCGGAAGCCTGACTGATGGCTGGCTAGCGGCGGCGGGCTCCAGGCTGAGCCCCGGGAAGACCTCAGCGAATGGCCGGCTGGGGCCGGGGCCGGGGGCGCAGGGCCGCGGGGAGGAAGGGACAGCACAGGGCAGGACGGCCACGCCGAAGAGGGGACAGCAGGGGCCGCGCGCGGGCCACCTGCACACTTCCTGTGCCCTGGCCCGAGTTATTCAGGGTCAATCCGAGGAGCGTCTCAAAGGTCCAAATCGGCAGCATGGCAGTCCTGTCTCAAAATCAGGGAGTGGGGCCTGAATCTGACCTCTCGGAGAGGATCCGGTGGCTCATCCCACCCCCCAGCGGCTGTGCCCCGCTGGGCAAACCGCCCCCTACAGTCTTCTCTCCCCCTCCACTCTCCCGTTAGTCTGGGCCTGAGGCCCCCAAAGCTTCACACAGACCCACAGGCAGCCACTGAGGCTCAAAGAACACCCCACCCGTCCCCCACCCCCAGCCCCACCCCTGTGGGGCCCAGCGGAGTGTGGGGTCAGGTGCGGCAAAGGCAGGAGAGGCAACAGCTTCCTAACTCATCTCCCGCTCCCAGGCCAGGGCATACAGTCGCCCCCACTTTCCCAGCCGAGCCTGGGGCTCTTGGTGCCCCTCCCAAAGCAGGCCGACCTTTGGCCCTGATACTCCGCTGACCACCTGATGGGCTGCAACCCTGCAAGGGCAGAGGGACCCCACTTATCTTTACTCGCCTCCTTTTCCCCGCTTGTCCGCTTCTGCCTGGAATGTCCGGCAGCTGGCCTGGGCACCCAGCCTCCTCCTCAGCCTAGACCAGCTCAGGGCATCCCCTTGCTAGCTGGAGTCAGCAGCCCCTGGGGAAACCTGTCCCAGGCCCCTCAAAGCCAGGGACCTGGCCTTCCTGCTTATCAGCAAGCCAGGGAGGGAGAGACCCCCGGGAGGGCCCCCCCACTGCCCACACCTCCACGCAGAACCTCTAGCCTAAGACCACG
>NW_004567129.1:25812574-25835905 GCF_000260355.1 Condylura cristata | reverse complement strand
CCAGCCCGGCCGCGGGTCAGGCGCCTCGGGCCAGGAGTAAACTGGGGTCACACTAGGGCTTGGCTGAGGAGGGACCCCGCCGGCCCCCGCGGGAGACCCCAAGGCCAGGCCAGGCGGCTAGCAGGCCTGGGGCGAAGCCGGAGGTGAGCGCCAGTGGCCGGTGAACCTCAGCTGCCACCCCCCACCCACCTCTCCGAGAGGTGTGCGCGCGCCTTCCTCCAGCGTCTGCCCTCGGCGTCGTGGGTAAGGCGCCAGCGGATGCTCCAGAAAGCACTCGTGCCACAGGTCCTGATGGAGCTCTGGGGGATGCGTGGGCTGGGGGCCCGGCACAGGAGCTGACCAGGGTTTCCTCCCCAAAACGCAAGCTACAGACGGCTTGTCATGCACTCCAAATAGCGTAGGGAAGAAAACCAAACCATTATCTGTCAGGACCTGATGGACCCAAGAAAATAATCTCGAGTGGGGGTTTCCTCTTTCCCAGGCACCCCTTGTTTAGTGAAGTGCAGGGACCCACAGTGTCTCAGGGAGTGGGGACTCTGAATGGATGATGACCTGGCCCAGGGCTAGGCTGATGGTGCCCGACCTCCCTAGAAGGACCTTGTCTCCTCCCTGCCAGGGATGGCCTAGCACATCCCCCAGCCCAGCGGCCCTTAGAGCTGGGTTCAGGGTGATGGGAGCAGGCACAGGTGGCGCAAGGTGTTTTGGGAAGCAAATATCCAGGGGAACCAACTCATGAAAAATTATCTTCCCCGCTGAGAAGAGATCCCCCGCCAGGGAGCTGACCCACAGGGTGCAGCAGACCCGTCCTGTCTGCCCCCCGCTGCTCCCCTCAGCAGGGTGTTTCAGTAGATTCATCTGTTCTGTTTCCTACTCTGGCTCTGGTGAACCATCTCGCCCCCATCACCTCTAGCCTACACCCCAGCTCTTGTATGCATAAAAAAAAAAAAAAAAGCAAATAATTGAAGGAGAAAAAGAAAACCAAATGAGAGAGCACATCCCATTGTTCCTGTCCGTCATTTAAAATGGAAACGCCAAGACTGTGGTGAAGCGTGTGAGTGGAAGGTGGAATACCCTGCCGGGAAGAGCAATTTGGGGTGTCGACATCCTCACAAACACCAGCACCCATAAACAGTTACTCGGCTTCTAGAAGCGGGCCTGGAGGAGGAATCCAGAAGGCAGACAACAGTATAAGCACAGAAGTGCTGACTGCACGATGTATGTGGACTGTGTGCCCTGTAGGCAGCAGCTCAGAGGGCCTCTTAATCACCTACTCCATCTCTGTTCAAGTAGAGTTTTCAAGAGCTGTCAAGCTTTAAAGGATAAGATTTAAACCACGTATCGGAAGTCAGCTGAAACACCTCACTCACCCTAATAATAATACACCCTATGTCCACGCATACAACAAAAACCCAGAAAAAGAACGTAAAATATTTGCTGTCTTGCTCGCTGGCGGTCTTGGCAGCTGCTCCTAGTGGATGGAGGCTCTCGGGCCCCTAAGGCAAGGTGGTGGCTGCAAAGAAAGTGAAAATGTAGCTGCAGTCTGTCAACTCTCAGCTCATGATGAGCTGGATGGAGCACAGGCTCTAGACATGACCAGACAGGGTTATTCTCCAAACTGGTCACCCGCACCAACAAATGCCCAGGCTTCGGGAAATCTGAAATAGACTGGGACACCACTTTGCTAATGTTGACTTGGGCTTCCTATGTGGAAAATTCCAGAATATACACCCCAGTTATCATTGATCCAGGTGATTGACATCCCAAGATGCATGCCAGAACTCACTGGCAAAAAGGAAAACATGCAGAACCTCCCTGGTGGCGCAGGAGTTAAGTCTCAGCACTATGAAGCTGTCTGCAGCCACTGCAGAACAAGTTCAAACCCCGGGCAGGGAGCTGACCCACATGGCACAGCAGGCCTCTCCTGTCTCCCCGCTGCTTCCCTCAGCAGTGTATTTCAGTCCATCTGTCTGTTCTGCTCCTCACTCTGTGTCTAGTGAATCCTCTCACCCCCTTCACCTCTGGCCTACACCTCAGTTCTTGTTTTGTTTATAAAATAAATCTTTAAGGGGAATTAAAGTAAATAATGCAAAAATTTTTCTGCCACCATTAGATTGACCAGAACTTATTTTAATAAGTTAAAATAATTTAATAAATTAAATAGTACTTCCATGGAGCTTTTTTCTTCCTGGAACCAGGAGTGTTCTGGGAAATGGTTAACTGGGAGATCTGGACACGTCAGGAGCTCTGGTTCCTAACATTCACCCATGCCCCTGGTGTAAATATTTAGCACCATGGTCAACTTCAAGCTATCTGTATAGTGTCCCTGAACTGAGCTGGAAGACGTGGTATAACCAGCTTCCAAAGCCAGTATAAACTGGCCCCAAATACCATTGCCTGGGTCACAGTTGAAGAAAAAAGTTTCTAACCAGCACCGCTGTTATTCTCTCAAGTGAACCCAGGACTTGGCTTTATATAGGCAAACGGACGTGCCCCTGGGAAGCTGGAACAGGATGTGGGAGCCAGGTCTCACACCATGCCCTGAGCCACCATCTTTGCCTTCTGCAGCCAAGAGGCTGACCCCACAGACTGTCCCCACCAACAGGATAGGCTATCCCTGTCGTCTCTCCCGTCATCTAGCTCCCACCAGACCTCCTCATCTGCCTGTGGCATTTGTATTGCCTGCACCCCAACTCTAGGCATAATGCAATTATGCAATTGCATAATTGTCCCATAGGACACACTCTGATGTGACTTGGGTGTGGAGGCACGCATGCTCCATGGAGAGGAATTGCCAGGACCCCTATTTCTTTTTCTTCCCCAGTCTGCAGCCATCTACCCATATAAAATAATTTTCCCTGGGGACAGTGGCAGGAATTGCTCTTGAAGCCACATGAACCTCTCCCAGCTCAGCCCCTGGGGGACATTCTCCCAGACGCCACGCAGCAGCACCCAAGGACAAGGTCTAAGATACAATGGGAGATTGTCCCCTAGGAGTTGTGCTGAGCTACCTTTCACCCCTGCTTTCCTTTGGACCCGCTCTTTTATTTATTATTATTATTTTTTAAGATTTATTTATTTGTACATACAGAGCTGGGGGTACAGGCCAGAGGTGCAGGGTCAGTGATAGGATTCACCAGAGATAGTGGGGAGCAGGACAGGCAGATTGATGAAGTCCACTGCTGAGGGGAGCAGCGGGCGGGTCAGGAGAGGTCTGCCGCGCCATGTGGCCACCTCAGGGGTAGGCGGGGATCGAACTCATGCGGAAGTGGCTTAATCTTCTTAGTGCTGTGCTTTAACCCCCTGCGCCACCAGGGAGGGCCCGGACCAGCTCTTTTAACCCAATTTGAGTCTACCAAGCTCCTCTGGCCCTGGTATCGCCTACAGACCTCTCGGGACACAGAAGATCCAAAGTATAAAGAGCTAAAACCCTGCGAAGTTGGGAAGCCCAATGTAAAACTTCCGGTTAGGATCTGACAGTGACAGCTTGTGCCCCGCTCCAGGAGCAAGTGGCCACCGTGGACCTTCTCTTTCTTGCCTTGAAGCCTTACGCTGCACTCTGGAGTGGGATACTTTGAGGGCAGAGCCCAAGCCAGCATGCAACTCCATGGGGAAGAGCTATTGACGGGTGCCCAGATTCCTCGGCTTCTCCTATCGCATTTTGGAGCATGAAGCTGGTTGTCCTGACTTCAGAGCCACTGGGACCAACCAGGCAGGAAGGGGTACAGGGGTCCCCAAATGCCCATCCCACCTATTGTGGCCCAGACGAGCTGGCTTTCTGGCACACACCAGCCCTTTGAATCTTACTGCTTTTAAAGATATTTTGGCAAGGTTTCCGAAGCGCACAGCACAGGACCAGCGAGGGCGGCCGGCCACACGTTTATAGAATAAGTGACACAGGATGTCCAGGGCCTGAATCCAAGGCTGAGCTGAGCATGAAAGGGAACTGTTAGAAGAGACCTTCTTGGGGCTCTCCCTGGTGGCACAATGGGTTAAAGTGCAGCACTGCAACCTAGCTGCAGCCACTTGAGTGTGAGTTTGATCCCCGGCCAGGGAGCTGACCCACATGGAGCAAGCAGACCTCTCCTGACCTGCCGGCTGCTCCCCTCAGCAGTGTATTTCAGTCGATCTGCTTGTTCTGCTCCCCACTCTGTCTCTGGTGAGTCCTCTCACCACCTCTGCACCTCTGGCCTGTACCCCAGTTCTTATATGCATAGATAAATAAATCTTTTTAAAGAAAATAAATATAAATAGACCTTCTTGGATCATGTGTATGTTCCAGTAAATTTTTATTCTGAGTATTTCCCTGTGTAGTAAGCCAACATTTGATAGAATATTAAAAAATATGGGTCCTCCCTGGTGGTCTAGGGGTTAAGTCTCAGCACTTCACCTCTATAGCCTGAGTTCCATACCAGGCCAGGGAGCTGACCCACATGGTGCAGCAGACTTCTCCTGTCTCATCCGCTGCTCCCCTCAGCAGTGTGTTTCACTGGATCTGCCTGTTCTGCTCCCCACTCTGTCTCTGGTGAACCCCTCACCCCCCCATACCTCTGGCCTGCACCACAGCTCTTGTATGCATAAATAAATCTTACAAAAAATGTCAAAAAACGTAAATCTGTCATGCATCAGACATTTAGCAAAACTCCTGAAAATGCTATCCCAGGAGACAATGGTTTTAAAAATATAACTGAAGTACACAGCAACGTCAGAACCCGTATAGCTCAACTCGGCTGATTTTTTTTTTTTTTATTTAGTGGGAGTAGTTCAAAAATTTCTTAAATAAACTTCTGGCTGGAATTTACTTTGAATTCGATGCAGGGGGAAGAAAGTTCTCTGTGTGTGCAGAATGCAAGTAATGTATTCCCAGTATGAAAGTGTCTATAAAAATACTTGTATAAACATATCCTTCCGTAAAACAGTCGAGGACATTCAGGGCCTCAGGAACGCTACTTTAAGATGCGCAGAAGTCAGTGACTGGAAACATCTGCCCACGTTTTTCTTCTCTGGTTTCTTTATTTTGCTAAGCTTTGCTTGCAGTTAAAAAAAGGCCCATCCGTGCCCCTCGGACACAGGACGAGTCCACCTCGGACTCGAGTGCTGGCCATCAACACTTTTCAGGAATGGGGGCGTCTTTCAGAAAGCAGACCCGTTCTGGGGAGCTGCTGGGTAAGCCGATAACCTGCAGGTTGGCTCTCTCCTTAGTAACTGGAGGCTCAGCTCCGAGAATTCTAAGGCACCACCAAGGATGCTGGAGCTGACCATCCATGCTGCACCCAGCAGTGACCGTGACACTTTGTCATTCCAACTCGTATCTTTGCTGATCCATAGGCACATATTACAAAGCTCTCCCAACCACTAGAGATCGGGTGGGTTAAGAGGAACCCTGTTACACTGTTGGTGGGAATGTAAACTGGTACAGCCAATACGGTGAGTGATCTATCTCTAAAAATGAAAGAGCGGGGGGCCTCCCTGGTGGCCTAGAGGTTTTAAGTCTCAGCATTATCTCTGCTGTGGCCTGAGTTCGATCCCCACCCAGGGAGGGGACCCACTCTCCCTGCTGCTCCCCTCATAGTAGATCTGCCTGTTCTGCTCCCCACTGTGTCTCTGGTGAATGCTCTCATACACACATCTCTGGCCTGAACTTCTTGAGGATATAAAATCTTCTCTATTTAACAAAATATTCTTTAAAAAAAGATGTGGTCTATTTGCCATGTACACAGTGCAAGTTGTTCAAGGGACTTAGGTGTAGTAAAGCAAGTCAGGTGGACACTCACATGACATCAAAACCCCCCCACCCCAACAAACATACCACACACACACCCTCCACTTCGATCATCACTCTTCAGGAGTCAGCAAACACAGCGAACAGTGTATACACATTTTGCTAGACTCAGTGAAGGCTATTTTGGCATTTTCCTTCCTGCGTTACATATTTTGCCGAGCCATTTAAAAATTACAGGTGCTGTGAACCTTCATCCCGAGTCCTGCACCTCAGCAGTCTTTTCCTGAAGGTTCTGGCATCGCTGAGGACTTCACCTGATGAGCTACTCTGTTAAGGGCCCAGGTGCTCGTTTAGGTTGCTGGATCTTCTCCTGGTACAAGATCCTGGTACCTGTCTGGGGTGCATGCTGACCCCTGGGCAGTGGACCCTCCTCTAGGCAAACCTGAAAGCCAGACAGCTTCCACCAAGACAGGAAGACGTTTGTCAACACCCCCATCATGGGGCTGGAGCTGCAGGCAAATGCCCTTGCTAATCCCAGCCCTGTTCCCCAAAAAGAGGTACCTGGAAAAACCCTGAGTAAGGCCACACCACAGTCCAGTCCTGGAAGCAGTTTGGGGCTGAGTGGACTTGAGCAAGGCCCCTGTGACCAGACCTGCAGCAATGACAAGCTGATTTGCAACAGGACGTGCAGTGCTGAGCACTACATGGGGCAAAACCAGTCTGCCAAAGACACACACCTAAGATAAAACTGGCATTTGTGCCATGGATGTTCCAAGTGCGAAGAGCACACAAACGCCAGACACGCATTGCTGGCAATTGTCTAAGACAGAAGGGGTCTTAAGGACCGGAACTTCAAAATTCTTATTCCTGCAGAGGGCCTGATGGCACAGGGGTTAAAGCGCAACACAATGCTCTGTGCAGCCACAGCAGCAGAGTCTGAATCCCAGCCAGGGAGGTGACCCCCAGAGCGCAGCAGACCTCTCCTGTCTCCCCCCTGCTCCCACTATCTCTGGTGAATGCTCTCACCTCTCCACACCTAGGCCTATACCCAGCTCCTTTATGCAAAAATACATTTTTTATAAAATTTCTGCAGTTTTCAGAATTTTTGTTAACTACTGACTAGTACTCCAAGATATTTCATTTTTTATGTTGAAATAGAGCTGTGTGATTTTGAAACCTTGTTCCTGGAGGACAATTAAATACCTTCCAAAATGCAAGAGGTTGGTCTGCCCCGGAGGCAGCAAGTCGGCCACTCCAGGGCCAAGGCTTGGTCTGCACTTCTGTGAAGGCCTTGATGACCTGCTATATTTAGACTCTACAAAACAAGTGAGAGCCCACAAGCTGGACGGCGGAGTGAGAATTACAGAGTTGAAATTTGACTGGCCACACACCAAAGACAAGGTATAGAATGGGGACATGATCAATTGAGTTATTTGAAAAGGCGAGGTCCGTCTGGGTGAGTAGCCTCAGAGCCAAGGCTGCCTGAGGTCAGGGTCAGAGAAGATGAAGCACTGCTCCGTCCTGTGTGGCCAGTCAACATCTGTAAGCTGAAGTGACTCTGATGAAGCAGACTGGGGAAATCTAAGGCTTCAAGTTACCATGGCTAGGGAAAGTGCACTTAAATGCTCTCAGCAAATCCTTCACAAATCAAATTTAAAAGCTACATCATAGAACTTACCCACAGCAAACACTGGAGATGTTTTAATCTTCCCATCTATTAATTCAAAAAATTTTATTTGTGCATACAAAAACTGGGGTACAGGCCAGAGGTGTGGGGTAGAGAGTGAGAGGATTCACCAGAGACAGGGGGATCTACTGAAATCCACTGCTGAGGGGAGCAGCGGGGAGACAGGAGAGGTCTGCTGCGCCCTGTGGGTCAGCTCCCTGGCTGGGGATCGAACTCACTCTGAAGGGGCTGCGGAGAGCTTCCTGGTGCTGCACTTTAACCCTTTGCGCCACCAAGGAGGGCCTCTATTAATTTCTTAAAAGGAAATGAGCAGGCCTGCAGGAAGTTCAAGCTATAAACCCAGTAAAAGGCCACAGAAGCAGCAAGTGGACAGGATAAAGTATGCAGATGTCATTTATTTGGTCCATAGTACAGTATAGCTGTATTTGAGTCTTACAAAACATCAAATATAAATAACCTGAAACTGTAACAATACACAAAAATTGGCTTCTTACACAGACATACCAGGCAGTACAAGCTGAAAACTTGAGTAAATTAACATTGTTTTACATTAATATACACAGTGCCAGTCAACATTTAAAAACAAGTTTCAATGCATAGCACTTGATACTTCTTTGAATCTGTTTCAGTCAGTTAAGAGTATGAAAATGGTTAGATCTAGGCTAAAAATAATTCTTCTTCTAACCAAAAATAAAGGCGTAATATTTATAACCAGGTATCAACTTTACTAAACCACAATATTTTAAAACTATGAAATGATACCTAAGGGTATGTACATTAAAAGGCAACATGCACTGTGTTGTTTCATCTCACGAGGTGACGCCCTTTGTTCAGAGGCTGTAAACTAGATATTTCTACTTCCAAACAGACCGCGTGTTCTAACAGTTCTAGCCAAATGAATGTTCAAAGGGAGCAAATTATCTTCACACCCTGGTGTAGTTTTTCCCTTTGGAACAAAGGACGGAACAAGCAGCCTGGGGTCCGGCGGCCCAACGCGGGGGCCGGTCTAGGCGCTCTCTTCAATCCAAAGCGATCACATCGTCAAGCTCTCCTGTTTGCTCTGGGCGTGACCTCTTTGCACTGATGTTTTCCGGCTCATCTAGCTTCCGCTTACGACTTCGCTCCTCCTCGCTGACGTCAGCATTATTGGAACCTTCTTCATCCGAATCAACTATGAGCACATCGTCTTGCTCTTGTGCTTAAGTCACAAAAAAGAACAAAAAGAAAGAAAAAATGGTTAAAAGTATGGCAGCTACAGGGGCTCACTAATATTGTATGCAAGTGTAAATTTACTTTGTGGATACACCCCAAATTTAAGAAAAGTTACACACTACATTATTTTCTTTAACGTTTTAAATAAAAGCACTTATTTCTTTCTAATCCAAACAAAACGTTGTGGCATTATATAGCTCGGAGGAATTATTGCAGTTCCTCGCCTCCATCTCTCCACCAGAAGGCAGGGCGTGCGCCCTGGCGCTGGCTGCGGCGGGAACAGCAGCATTGACAACAACAACACACACACACACACACACACACACACACACACACACACAGGTAGCACTTACAATGTGCCAGGGACTGTTCTGAGCACTTTGCATTTAACAACTCATTTAATCATCACAACAACCCTATAAAGAAGATAACATCATTATCCATTTTCCAGCAAAGAACACAGGTGAAGAGAATGACCTGCCCGAGGTCACAAGCGGCAGAGCATGAAGCCAGGATTCAAACCCAGACGGGGGCTCTACGCTGCATGCTCTGAACCCTAACTGTAAGGGTGGCTTCCTGTACCCCGTTCTCATCAAATCGAAGGCAGCCTGCCACACAGTCCCAGCCACAGGGAACACACATTTCAGTTCATGATTTTTGAAAATCAGGTTCTGTTGTCAAAGGATGATGGAGCTTTCGACGTTCAGAGGGGGAGAAAGGTGCTAACCCACAGCCCACGAGGAGGCAACTCAGCCCAGAGCCCTTGGAGAGTATCAGAATCAGGCATCACCACGTTCTAAAAAGACATGGGGTCAAAGAAATGGAAATAGAAGAGTTAAAAACATCAGGGACTTTCCATTTATTCTCTATTCCACCTCATTCTTTTAGACTAAAGAATGAAGAGCAGGCTCATCGTAACCCACCAGGTCAGAACACCAAACACAGAGAAAGAACCCAGGGGAGCGGCCCCTGCACCAAAGTCCTGTTGGTTCTAAACCCTGTGCAATGCTAGAACTCTCCCTCAGCACCTGTTCAGTCAGGTGCATGGATCTGTTGCCCCTAAATAAACAAGCATACAAAACCCCAAACAGCTACAGAACCAAAAATGAAGTCTTTATGAACTAGTAAACTCACTGGCATTTTCACCTATAAAGACACATTAAAGGACAATGCATTTCAATTTTCTCTAAGAATTTCACTAGTGTTAAGTGTCCTCATGGTTCATACATTTAGTTTCATTAAAACAACCAATGCGGCCCTCCCTGGTGGCGCAGCGGGTTAAAGCACAGCACGGAGAATCTGAAGCCACTTCCGCATGAGTTCGATTCCCGCCTGCCCCGGAGGTGACCACATGGTGTGGCAGACCTCTCCTGACCCGCCCGCTGCTCCCCTCAGCAGTGTACTTCGTCGATCTGCCTGTTCTGCTCCCCACTCTGTCTCTGGTGAAGCCTCTCACCGCCCCTGAGTCTCTGGCCTGTACCCCAGTTCTGTGTGCACAAATAAATAAATCTTTAAAAAAACAACAACAACAACAACAACAAAACAACCAATGCTGGGGCCCTCCCTGGTGCACAAGGGTTAAAGCGCAGCACAATGAAGCTCCCTGCAGCCACTGCAGCACAAGTTCCATCCGCAGCCAGGGAGCTGACCCACAGGGTGCAGCAGACCTCTTCTGACCTGTCTACTGCTCCCCTCAGCGGTGTATTTCAGTCCATTTGCCTGCTCTGCTCCCCACTCTGCTCTGGTGAACCCTCTCACACCGCCCCCACCCCCGCCCCGTGGCCTGTATGCATAAGTAAATCTTAAAAAACAAAAACAAACAAAAAACAACCAATGCTGACCCCGTGAACACCTCTAGCAGTCCTTACTATGTAGGCCTGTGTTAGTTTCAGCCAGCGCTCCCAGAATCATGTCAGCTTGCTCCCCGCCTGGCAGGAACGGACGACGTGCTGGCCGGGACCATGACTCACCTGTGGAAGTGGACGGCTGAGCTCCATCATCACTGCCGTTGGTTATGCTTTTGGGAGCATCTTCAGCTTGTTTGGGCCCCACTTTTTCTGGGGCATCACCAACAACTTCAAATTCAACATCCTTTGCTAGGTCTTCACTGTAAAAGAATCACAAATGGTGAAACTGGACTACCATTACAATTTACCTAAGTGAAGGGGTACTGGAGACAAGCTACTCCCCAAAACTCAAAGTGTACACACGAAGTATTTGGACTCCAAGCCTCAGAGAGCTAAAATAAAAACCAAGAATGTACCCAAAAAGGTTTTGGTAAGAAAAAAAAAAAAAGGGGGGTGGGGGTGGGTGGGAAGATGGGCGCCAGGGGGTGCTTAATTTCACTGTTAAGTAGAAAAATGATTCCGAAGCGCTCTGGTCCAATATAACTTTCAGGCTGTTTCTCCAAAGATTCTACACATAACTTTGATCTTGATCAGAGTGATTTTGTGCATTAGAGATAGGATCACAAAGATTCTGCGTTTCCCATCTATGAAGGCAGGACCCTGTTTATGTAACAAGATCCTCCAAAATATGCACAAGAATTTACTGGGCATTAAAGTCAAATAAAAGACCTCCTTTTATAAAACAGGGGGTTTATTTCCAGAGAACTAAAAAATAATGAAAAACCCATGTCTCCTCTTTCAAACACCACCTATTTCCATTTTATTACACATTACCTGCTCATTCTCTTCTTTCAAAAATGAACACAAGCATATCACTGCCAGCCAACTGGTCAACTAAGAGAGACTCCCGAGAGATATTTATTCCTAACTCAACTGTACTTTATGTAACTTATGCTTTATACAAATAACCCATATCCGGTCCTGTATCATTTTCTATTTTTTTTTTTTTTAAAAAGATTATTTATTCATACAGAACTGGGGTGCAGGCCAGAGACAGAGTGGGGAACAGAACAGGCAGACTGATGAAGCACACTGCAGAGGGGAGCAGCAGGCGGGTCAGGGGAGGTCTGCCGCGCCATGTGGGTCAGCTCCTGAGTGGGGGGATTGAACTTGCACTGAGGCGGCTGTAGCTAGCTTGCAGCGCTGTTAAACCGCTGTGCCACCAGGGAGGGTCTCTCATTTTTTTTTATTATTATTTTTTAAAAGATTTATTGATTTATTCATACATAACTGGGGTACAGGCCAGAGATGTGGAGGGTGAGAGGATTCACCAGAGACAGAGCGGGGAGCAGAACAGGCAGATCGATGAAGTGCACTGCTGAGGGGAGCAGCGGGCGGGTCAGGAGAGGTCTGCCGTGCCATGTGGTCACCTCCGGGGCAGGCGGAAATCGAACTCATGCGGAAGTGGCTTTAGCTTCTCAGTGCTGTGCTTTAACCCGCTGCGCCACCAGGGAGGACCTCATTTTCTTTTTTTTTATAAACCAACTATAAAATGTATTACTCTCAAACAATGACACTATGTTTAGAGATATCAATACTGACAAAGGACTGGACACAAGTGGCTACCTCAAATTCCTAAGTTAGGGTGCAATTTAGGGGTCCCAAACACCAGTGGAGGCCCATCATCGTTCACCTGTGCCACCGCATATATAAACAAAGTCCGCAATTCTGCAATGAAGCACAGAATGCTACTTACGAAGTGGGCAGGGCATAAAATAAAAAATATTAAGTCAAAAACTAAATTAAAAAATATGACTCCAGAATCTAACAGGAAAAGTTTTGATTTTTAATATTCTCTTGTTGTAACAGATCACAAAAGAAATATTTCTTCCTTTCTTCTAATGAACCTTTAAAGATAACCAAAATTTTTATTTTAATAAGTTCAGTTATCAAAACGAACTCATCTTTGATTTAAAACTATTAAAAAATGTCTAGATTTCTTACCAATGTTACTATTATTTCTTACCATTATTTTCCTGAGTTACAGTTAGTCACTCATTTTATCCATTTCACTTTTGAATTCCACAAATTTCCCCTAGGTCAAACCTCAGAGTACTCAGTGGCCAACTTGAGCATCACACTGTGCAGTTTTCAAACAAACAGGTGAGTTTTGAGTTATAAAACACTTTCTCTACACTTTTACCTTAAGTTTGCATATTCAAATTTAAACCTTAAATTATCTGAGATTAAATATTCAGCAGTTCCTTAATATTTCCTACCTATGAAGGATGTTTATCAGTAAAGTGTAGTCCTGAAGAAAATCATCCGCTTGGAGCCGGCTCCCATTTCTAATTCCAAATTCTGACAACTTCTTGTGATTATTAGCTAGGAAAGTTAAAGAGGATTTTGGTACATCAGTTCTATCTCCGTAGGACAGACACGTTTGTTGGTAAAAAGGTTAATTGTGCTAGAAGCTGAACTGTGCCCCCACCCCAACCCCGCCAACTCCACAGCACCGAAACTTGCAGGGAAACCAAGCCAGCCATCCTCGAAACTCTCCCACCCTGCTGCAACGTCACGTCTTTGCGAGCTGCTCGCGCTGGCAGACGCAGGCACTCCTGTGCCTGCTCAGAGGCCTTACTTCAGGAACCAACCCAGGCAGCCGCCCCCTGTAAGCCCCGACACGTCTCTTCTCAAAGCTTCAACTCACACCATGTACTATACAGCACCAAGTCTAACTGCTGTCAGCTAAATTGGTGACCATTTCTCCTCCCCTTAAAGGCTGCAAGGTACTTTAAGCGAGAGACTGGCTATTCACTTTGAGTGGTGGGTACCTATGTACTGGGTAACTGCCGTCACCCTGAGTAGCACATCCGTTTTGTGGAGAAGGGACACATTTCAGTCACTGATATTCTTGAGCCAATTCCCACTTTAAAGGCCTCGCTTTTGAAAGAGAAAGCCAGCCCAGGAGGGCTGCGTGTTGAGACAGATGGCTACACTGAGGCTTCGACGCTGAAGTAGACTCCTGCCCAGGAGTCTGGCTTCCACCTGCTCGTGATCCAATACCCGGAACAATTTCTTGCCAAGCGTCAGGCAAGAATCCTCACACTAAGTTTTAATTTTGAAGAGGCTTGATGTTTAAACCCCCATCAAGACCTAGTAGAATGTAGCAAACAATTGACTAGTGAACAAATGGGTGAAAAGAGAGGGCCAACAAAGGAACACTGGCAAAGTCTGGGCTACAGAGAATCAGCTACTACAGCAACCTAAGAGATGAGCTGCCAACAGGTCAGAAAGGTGGGACCATCCAATCCAACCAGATCAGAGAAGTCAAAGAGGCGAAACCACAAGGCACCTTCTCTCCAAGGTGGCTTGGGACAATCAAACGCACTGTGCATTGCAAAAAGGACAGTCTTTAGAGGGCAGTGCGAGCGGGCCAAACTGGGTGCTGACTTGGGCAGACTTTCTGTTCTGTGGCTGGAGCAAAGCTACCCAGGCTCCTCCCCTGACTAAACATCTAACAGCCCTACAGTTCTCTTCCCACTATGAGCCAAGAGCGAGAGCACTAGCACTTTCTCATGTACTAACACAGGGAGGTGAACAGGGACACTGATCACTGCAAACTAACTGTACTTGGGATCACTGAGCACGACAACGACATGGTACTCCCAGGTCTGGAACTGTGGTGACCCCAACAAGGTCCCACCACCACGGGGAGCTTCTCCATGACCAAATTCTGCCCCTTTCAGTTGTGACTCTGAGTTAACACACAGAGGAGGCAACACACCCATGTGTACTCCTCCATTCCAGCAGCTTCTGCCCTAATAAGGGGAGCGAATAGACGCAATGGTACAACCTTCTGTCTCTCCCTCCTCTGAAGATATTAGGATTGTTCCTTTTCCATCTTCAATTTGGACATCTGGTGCTACCATAGCAAATTTTTCTTTCACTATCTGCAAGAAAAAAAAAGATTAAAGCACATAAATATTACATAGAATGTACACAATTATTCACAATGGCTTTTACTTTCCCCTGTACTGGATAGGGGCTAACTGTTCTTGAAGATACCTTACAGCAGGCAGAAGACCAATCACCTCACGCCCACCTGCCACCCCCCAGATCTGACCACCAATGAAGAGCAGAGAAAATTTCTTCAATGGGCTCTCCTGGACTGGCGCTCAGTGTTTGTCTTTCCGTGCAGATGAGGTACAGCAAGACTCTGGGACGTACTTTATTCACGCAAACCCTGCCTGGCAGAGGCTATACAGAGAACTTCTCATCAACCTTTCAATAATCTCCATGTCTGTGTGAATTCCAACATGGATCAAGATTCTGGGGCCTCCCTGGTGGTGCAAAGGGCTAAGTCTCAGCACTATGAAGCTGTCCACAGTCACTGCAACACAAATTCTACCCCCTACCAGGGAAGTGACCCACATAGCACAGCAGACCGCTCCTGTCTCCCTGCTGCTCTCCTCAGAAGTGGATTTCAATGGACCTGCCTGTTCTGCTCCCCACGCTCTTTCTGGTGAATCCTCTCACCCCTGTACCCCTGGCCTGCACCCCAGTTCTGTATACATAAATAAATAAATCTAAAAAAAAAAAAAATTCAGAGAGACTCAAGTGGTGACACAATAAAGACATGCTGCTGCTTAAAAAAAAAAAAAAAAAAAAAAAGCAGCAATGCCCTAGAGCAGCACTAACCTGCACTCAAACTCTTACTCTTGTATGCACAAATAAATAAATCTCAGAAACAAAACTTGCTATTCCTACCTCCTCCCTAAACAACAAAAACAGGACTACCCCTAAAGGTCCCAATTACCCTACACAGAATGAAGGCAACAGGGAACAGCTCTGACTTTTCTAACAGCGAAGCAACCACCATGCTGCTTCCCCGGCCAACGCGAAAGCTGCGCCCCCCTGGCTCTGCGTGCGCAGCGCTGGGGAAAGGCCAGCCGCGCTCTGCAGCCTTCCCACCGCGACAGGCCGGCACCTCCTCCACACACGACGGGGCATGTACAGGCACACCACGATGGACACAGCCACAAGCAACCTGAAATGGTCCCAAAGTGGATAGTGGCACCCAGGCGGTCACCTTTCCAACTCCCAGCCAGCTTCGACGATCAAGCCAGAGGGCCGGCGCACAGCGTGGGTGGGCGGGCACCTGCCTCGTCTCCCATGGGACGAGCACACCAGCATCAGGGCCACCACAGACCACTGATGGGCACTTCCTGTCTTACAGAAAACACAGGACCATCTGGGAAACAACAGCCCCTTTGCCAAGAAGCCCAGGCCCTCTGTACCACCGGTGGTGTTTATCCCAGCCAAGAACACCTGCTTCTCCCTGGGCCGTGACGCACAGACTCTGGAGCCACAGACCGAGAAGCCACAAGTAAAGCCACCAAGGGTACCACCAGCAACACACTCCAGAAGTCAGCTTTTCAGGCTGAGTATCTGGCTTTTAGTTTATTACTATAGAAGGCAAAAGGGAACTTGGGATTTTGTTTATCTGACAGAAACCTACCACCACTGGAAGAGAACCAGCCCCGACACTTACCTTATCTTGCAAAGTGAGAACAGTCACTTTATGGACGTTCATCCGCACAGTCACCTCTGGCTTGCTGGCACACACGTAGCAGTTAGGGTTAGGAGGGTCCAGTGCACAAGGCACAAGAAGTTTCTTCCTGGGGTTTGGTTGTTTATTCAAAAAAATCTTTGAGGGAAGGAAAACAACACAAGCAGAAAGAAGATTTGAGTTGTAATTGTATATACGTAACCTGAAGCAAACCATCTCGCATAGCCAGTAAAAGCTAACTTAAATATTCCTTTCTAGATGGTAAAAAAAAAGAGAAGAAAAATCACCACCTGTGGAAAAGGCAAGAGGAAAGGAACCAAATAAATATAGATTTTAAAAAGGAAGAAGAGCCATCACCTTCTTAGGAGCCTGATTTTCCAAGTTTCTTTTGAAAAGAGCTATCGTGTAAAAGGCTGAACTTATTAGATCTACCAGCCTTCAAACCCATTTAAAAAGACTAAGTCCAGCTATGCTCGTCACTGCTATTATCATGAAACCAGCTTTGGGGTCTCTACTCAGTGGTTATCCCTATTAAATTTAAGCTAAATTCTCAACAGAATCAACACACTAATTCCACCAATTAATTATAATACATCTGCAGAATATGGAAGCTTTCTTTCCCAATTTTCTAATGACTGTGATATTAAGATTTATAGAATTTGGGGAGAGCAGAAATCACATACTTGTGGCATAATATGCACCAGTTTCTTTTCCCAGTATACAAGCAAACTAAAAAAGAACCCCAAAATTTTTTTAGATTCCACACAATTTAAAAAGGTCCCAAGTGCATTCTACTGCAAAGGAAGGAGAACAGTAGCAGAGCTCATGCAAACATCGTCGGGGCACTGGGGACATGCAGGCGAGCACTGCTGCGCAGTCAGCATCTGCTGAGATGGATTCATTCCCAGGAGCCCCAAGGGCTCTCCTAAGCTTAAAAACGAAACCCCTCACGCAGCAGTGAGAGCCACAAGAGGCCTCCTATGGCCTCAACCACGCCGCAGGGCTGGAAGCAGCGCACGAAGCTGGACAGAGCCGTTTGAGCTGAGCTGTCACTGGGAAGGCACTTGTACTTTGAGTGAAAATTTGCTACCACAAGGGCTAATACTAATTTATAAACGTGTAACAAATGTAATTCAGACCTGTAAATGTCATTAGTCAGAGAGACAGGGCTGAGCAGGAAAAGAAGTAAGAAGACTGTTACAGGGAACAGAAGCCCTTTTAATAAATGTTAACAGTGAGCAGTCAGTGTAAGCCATACGAGTTGTTCAGGGAGGGATTTTTTAAAAGTTAAGGTTCTTAGAAATGCAAGAAATGACAGCTAAAATAAAAATGTAAATAGAAAGCTGAATCAAGATGGCAGACTGGCAGTGAGTCTACATCCCTCTCCCTGAAATTCCATGAAAGCAAGAGAGTGCTCTAAGAGTGCACCAGTAACACTGAAGACGAGAGCTCCTCGTATTTGATTAAGTTTTGGAAATTTCTGAAGGTAAACTTGCTCTTTTGTTTTAGCATCATTAAAAAGGAGAACCTAAACAATAGCAAAATTATTGGCTACAATATTTGAAAGGAATTTTTAAATTGCTAGGTTGGTTAAGAAAGCAAAGGCACAATCGAGATGGAAAAAAAATGTGCAAAATGATGTAAAAATAAACTTTTGTAATAGTTAAAAAAAAAAAAAAAGAAAAGAAAGCAAAGGCTCATCAGACACAGAAATGCAATACAGAATGAAAGATACATGGTTACAGATAGCGCTAAGGGACACACCCAGCCCATCCCTCACTGAAGTGGGAACTGAACTCTCACGGGAGATGGTACACAAGCAAGGACCTGGGTGATAAGGGGAATGAATAAAGAGAAAAATATTTCCTCCACAGAAACAGCAAGAAAAAGTATCCTGACCCATGTGCTTGGGGGTTGCGGGGGAGGATATGTTCCTCTATTATCCACGACATCAAGAGAGGGTTCATGCAGACTTGCTGTCTGAATATTTATGTAGCTCAACACTAGAAATCATATGCCACACAAACAAAATGCCATGAGAGCTAGCAGAAATGACAGCAGACTTACCATAAAAGATTTCAGACATTATCAATGAATATAAATAGATTTAAAATAAAAGGGGGGCTATAAAATGACCAAATTTTCAAAACTACAAAAAACGTAAAATTGAAAAGCAACTAAAAACACTTAATATGAAGCACCCACACAGTTCCAGCAGAACTGGAAATGTTAGAAGCAAACTAGTTTCTACTTTCACCTTAGACGAAAATAAGAGGCAAGCCTTCCTCTCTGTGGTAATCTCCAGGAAACCTCGATAAACATGTGTTCAACAGGGTAACTGCAACAACTATATTTCTGCTGCATTAGACCAAAATGTGCTTTCAAAAATAATATTTAATAAAAAAAAGAGAGAGACTGGATGAAAATGCAAATAGAAATACTCACTGTTCTACACTGGTCTATTTTTCCTGATAAAATCTTCAATCCTTCCAATACTATCAACCCAGCAATCACTGCATTAGTAGTAGCAATAGCAGGAATAATGTTTCCTGCCATTGCTGGGGGAAAAAAAAGATGAATGTTTAGCTGTTGAAAATAAAAATTAACTTAGAATTTTAGATGATAATCACTTCATCACAAGTAAACTTACATTTTATATCAAATCTGCTCTTCATATTCATGCTGAAGATATGCATCCTGAGGTTTGCAGCAGAGGTGACAAAATCCATTGCAGATGGGTCATCCTGCCAGAGGAGACACAATCCAAGCCCTTTACAAAGCCTCCCGTAACATACTACCTTGACTAGTATTAGCGAGTCAACAGGAAAAGAGCTGGCTGGCTGAGGGAGAGATGCGCACCGGCCCTGACTTAACCAGGAAATCAGACAAATGCAGGGCAGGGTGCCATCACCAGCTGCTCTGACCCGGGAGTACAGCCTGACCCAAACGCCAAGAGCTACTGGAGCCTACACGAGCTACTGGAGCCCACACGTAAAGACACTAACTCCACTCCTTGCTGACCATGATACTTTCCCAGGTCCGAGGTCAGCGTGGAGAAGGCTGCCCAGCACAGAACCCGGGCAAGGAAATGGGAAGTCGGTCTTGGAAAAGCCATTTCATGCAAGCCTCAGAAACGCATGGACCTTTTAGCTTCCCTCTTCCAACTTCCTTCACATACCACTCTTAGCAGATACAGCACAATAAAGTACAGAATGTTTTTTCTTTACAATTTACATTCCTCCTATGACTATTTTCTAGTCTCTTCAACTGGATTTCAATAAAGTTGAAGACACTACCTAGCCTGAAATTCAGAAGTATCAAAGAGGAAAAGGTACTGGTAAGTGGTGGCTTCTTTATACTCTTTATAGCTGGCTTTGTAATCTCAGGCAAATCAACTTCCTTCACCTAAAATTCCTCAAACTGTCGAACAGGGAAAATTATGTAAGCATGCCGTAAGATTGTGGTGCACACTGAGTATCGAACAGCACCTAACACGATGTCAATCACATATTACCCATGGCAACTTATCAAGCCAGGTCCAGGTTTAACACATGGGAATAACAACCCCAAGCTCCAAAATTTCATGATATAGTTTGAGCTTGGGCAAAAAAACCTCCCAAGAGACTACTCTAACATCAACAAAGAAATATTTTTCTAAAAAGATGTGGTTACTTCTTATACCACATAAACCCAAGAGACTAATGTTTGTAAGAATCCCAGAAATAAATTCACTCGCTTTATTTCAGATGTCTGATTCAACTACGGTGCTTAGTCTTCTCAAATGGATCAATTTTTCCCCTTAAATTCAAGGCAAATCTTCGCCATTCTAGGAACATACAAACTATCAAATCACTTACAGCCACAGATAGCAAAGACTGCAATTAAAAATAAACTCACCAAACCTTCAAATGACAATGAAAAACTCTACCAAATACTATCTAACTTTGTAAGAATATGCAGAATTCCTATACTGATGTCTTTCATCTCTAACAATTATAACTACATTTCAAAAAAAAGACAGCTTTACTGTCTTCAAGGTCAAACTAGGTCCATGATTTATCTCCACAGGGATTTTAACACTGCTATTAGCAAATCTCTATTACACATGCACTAAGTCAGTGAAACATTTTATGCCAACAAATTCATATTATAGGGCCCTCCCTGGTGGCGCAACAGGTTAAAACACAGCACTATGAAGCTCTCCGTGGCCACTGCACCACAAGTTCGATCCCTGGCCAGGGAGCTGACCCATACGGCACAGCAGACCTCTCCTGTCTCACCCGCTGCTCCCCTCAGCAGTGTATTTCAGTAGATCCCCTGCTCTGCTATGCACTGTGTCTGGTGAGTCCTCTCATGCCCTGCCTACACCTCTGGCCTGACCACCAGTTCTTGCATGTATAAATAAATCTTTAAAATAAATAATAAATTCATGTTATTTCTCTAGTCAACATAATTGTAAACTATAAACACATTACTAAAATCTAAAATAATTTTGAGATATTGTTTGAATTCATGCATAGAAAATTCATTATTTAATATAGTAATAAGAAATGAAAGCATACTCAAACAATGAAAACATACAAAAATTATGTTCTCAAAATCTGACAGAATAAACTTTTACAGAATATCCCAAAGTTGGAAGCTTCTGTTACAGTCCAAGAACTAAAATATACGTAATATAAAAAATGTCACACATTTTGGAAACAAACCTTGTCCCATATGAGCTCAGCTCCGTCCCCTTTTTCGGCTAAATTAACTCTTAAAGTCTCAATGCTCTTTGAAAACAGCCGTGCATAGCTCTTTACATCCAGAACCTGCTGGTCTTTCAGACCTAACTGAGGTTCATTTTGTTGATCTGATGCATTGGTTTCTTCTCCTAAAGGAAAAAGTATGAGAAATTCCACTTTTAAATATCATCTCGCTAATCTCTTTTGTTAATAATTCAATGCCTGACCAGTAAGAATATGAAATAATTTCCATTAAAATAACAACCATTACGACACAAGTACATGCGTAAGAAAACTGCTCATATGGACATGAAAAACTCTGTCGGGATAATGAAGTTATTGGGGCACTCAAGGATACAGCACTAAAGACAAGGTAAACACTGTACCCAGAAGGCAGCTCAGCCAGTGGGCACGGCAGAGCAATACCTGAGAGATCAAGTCAAGTGCCCATAATGCAGTGATGTGTTCCCCATCAGTAGTCCAAGTCTCCAGCAGCCCTTAACGCACCTTGTGGACGACTGTGCACGTTTCATATAACTCAAATATACTATGGAGACTACGGCAAAGTAAGAGTCACTTAAGTCTTTTCCACACCAAAAATTGTAAATATGAACCTAAACTAAATCTTAGAGATAACTCACCAGCATCTTTATTTCACAGAAAATATCAACCAACTAAATACTAACTGAAAAGGTACTGGGTGAATACTGACTGAAAGAGTAAATATATACATGTGTGTCTATATATCTCAATCATGTATACAAAGTGAACAATCTTGGGCTCTACCTGGTGGCCCAATCGTTAAATCAAAGCAAAGCACTTAGAAGCTAGCATAGCCACTGCAGCACAGAGCTGCCCTGGCCAGGGATCTCACCCACATGGCACAGCAGACCTCTCCTGTCTCACCTGCTGCTCCCCTCAGTCAATCTGCCTGCTCTGCTCCCCACTGTCTCTGGTGAATCCTCTCACGGCCCCTACACTGCTGGCCTACACCCCCGTTCTGTGCATAAATAAATAAATCTTAAAACAAAACAAAACAAAAAAAAAAAAAGGTGAGCTATCTGCCTGTGTCTCTGAGCACTGAGTTAACTACCAAAGTATTCTCTAAAACAGTTATTTCACTAAACAGATTTCCATTTTTATACTTTCAGAACTATTTAAATTTTGTTTTCTCGTATCCAAAAAGGCAGGTTTATTATAAAAAGGGGAGATGAATAAAGGACACTTGCACAGACATGAGCAAGCAGGCAGAAAGAGCTCCCCTACAGTGGGCAGGTTTGCCAGAAGAGGCCTATATATGATCACAGTGGGCAGCCGGGGGAAGAGAGCCTCTTCTGCTGCTTCACAGAAAAGGTCAAGGAAGAAAAGCGCCAGCACGGACGCGGGTGGGCAGGAGGCTGCTGCTGTTTGGGTTTCTTATCATTAATACATACCCTTGTCAAGAAATAACAGGGCTAGATAAAGACTGAGGTGAATTTCCAATACTGTTACTCCAAAGGCTAAACGGATCTCCTGGTGGTGGGCCTCACATGAACATACACATTTTCAGAAACATCTTACCTTGACTTTGCACTTCCGCCCAATCCAATGGAACTGGAGGTTTCCTTTTCCGCCACAGTTTGTCCATTGTCAACAGGTATCTGATATCATCTTTAAAAAGCTGAGAAAAACAAAAAGATTAACACTACTGCTCATTATGCTGATAAAACAAAATTTCTTTGCTAATTATAAATACTAATAAAATCTTCTGACTTAATGACATATCATATATTCCAGATCAGCAATTTTTAAAAGAAAATAAAGCTTAAACATTTTGCCAAAGGAAATTTTAGAGAACCACTTTTAAGGCATTTTGCAGTGGGTTAAAATGCAGCACTGTGAAGCTAACTGTAGCCACTGCAGCACAAGTTCGATTCCAGTCCAAAAAACTGACCCACATAGTGCTGCAGACCGCTCCTGTCTTACCCGCTGCTCCCCTCAGCAGTGTATTTTAGTAGATCTGCCAGTTCTGCTCCCCACTGTCTCTTGTGAATCCTCTTATGCAACCCGCCCCCCACACACGTCTGGGCTACCACCCTAGTTCTTATATGCATAAATGAATTAAAAAAAGAGCATTATTTCCAAATCTATCTAAAAAATAGTTAGAATGAGATACTACTGTATCCTGTACAGTAGAACTTAACATGGTTTTATATTTTAGTTTTTCCCTTAGCTATACTGTAGTATTAAATATACCTTTAGATTTGACCAAATTAAAAACAAAAGCTACCTAATTAATTAAAAATACTCCATTTAATCAACACAGAAGACAAAAGTTTGCGATGAAGCAAGACATTCTCTTAGCAATAAATTATGTCCAGTGCATCAAACCTATTCATATATCCTTAATGTCATCTGCTCAGTGAGGGTGGCAAGACTGTAGTAGGCAGTTAAACAAGTGCTGAGAAAGTTGCAAACTTGTTATGGTAAACTTACTGAGTACAAGTAGGAGAAATAAAGACTCTTATAACATAGCCCTGGGCTCTTCCTGGTGGCACAACGGGTTAGGACAAGCACTGCAAGCTAGC
>NW_004567129.1:25783349-25811944 GCF_000260355.1 Condylura cristata | reverse complement strand
AAACAAACAAACAAAAAACAAAAACAAACAAAAGAAACACAACAGCAGAAACCAAAGGCCTCCTACAAGGAAAACCAAGACATCTAACGCAAGCCAGGGAAGGAAAGACAACCAAGGGTATTTATAAGCAAGCCTATGAGCTTACCTCTTATGAAGCTGCTATGCTGATGTAAGCACAAGTGGTAAGATTTCAAAACCTGCCTCAATAAACATACTAAAACATTAGCCTAATTCAATTTCATATATTTTAAAACGAACTCAATTATTTTACAAGCTTAATTCAACTTCACACATCTAAAAGCTACCTATAATCCGTAATTGTAAGGAAAGGAAACCAAACCTTAGTGAAAAGTTTGACTGGGTCATATCCGGTTGATTTAGCCCACTCCTTCGTGGAGATACGTTTGATGTCACCATCTTCACTAGATGCTCTGGCTCTGGCTTCAGCTTCCATTGGTTCCCCTACAAAACAAGTACCATTTTACTTTCAACTCTAATAAACACAGATCTAAGTTCTTACCCAAGACACTGCTCAGGTTACAATCTAAGTTAAAGAAAGAAAAATACTTCATCTTTTTCTACCTTGGTTTCTGCAGGCCATATGTAGAGCAGTTCCAAGTAGAGGCCAGGAATCAAGTCTGGGAATAGCTCCCAGAACTACGAGATTTGTGACATTTCCTGCACCTTGATTTCCTCATCAGAAAACAGGATTACCCATTTTTAAAATACATTGCATTAAAGACAAACAATTCATTGTAAGTGCTTAACCTATTACCTAGCACATAATAGAAATCCTTTTCTCTTAAGCCATGAATATTAAATTAGCAAAATAAAGGCAGTGCTTGCTAATAAATAAGAAAACATGTATAATAGTTTACTCACAGGAAGCTTCAGGGTCAGCTCTGTCAGGAGACACTTCTTGATCAGCATCTTCTTCCCCAAACAACTGGCTATAATACAAGAGCAGTAAATATTTATGTAGAACAATGTTCTGGAAATATGTGTGCTTTTCTTACTTTCCTCACAAACAACTAATTCAGAGCATTCCAAGTCATTAGTAAGGATGAAGAATAAAGACTTGAAAAATGACACTCCATAATCTTAAAAGCATCATGGTAATCTATTCAGACTGCTCAAGATAATTTCAACCACAACACAAACAAAACTACGTAAGAGTAGACCTGTACTCATTCTTGTCACATTGACCCTGCACATTTCTGTTAAAATCTCTGACAGGAGACCGGGAAGGCCCTCCCTGGTAGAGCAACAGGTTAAAGCACAGCACTATGAAGCTAGCTGCAGCTACTTCAGCAATTTGATCCCTGGCCAGGGTGACCCACATAGCATTATAGACCTCTCCTGTCTTGCCCACTACTCCCCTCAGCAGTATACTTTCTCAATATGCCAGTTCTGCTCCCTACTGTCTGATGAACCCTTTCAGCCTCTGTACCTCTAGACTGTACCCCAGTTCTTATATGCATAAATGGAGGAGGAATGACTGAAATACACTGCTGAGGGGAACACAAAGTCTGTCGCACCATATGGGTGAGCTTCTTGGCTGGGGACTCAACTCGTGCTGCAGTGGTGGTGGATAGCTTCATAGTGCTACTTAACTCCTTGCACCACTAGGGTGGTCCCCCCATGAATGTTCAGCAATGTGTTTCACTCAATCTGCCTGTTCTGCTCCCCACTCTATCTGATGAGCCCTTTCAGCCTCTGTACCTCTAGACTGTACCCCAGTTCTATATGCATAAATGAATAAATCTTAAAAAAAGAATTGGTTCACTGTTATGTGTCTTATTTAATAACAGGACCCTGGGTTTTGGAACTCTGGACTATATTCAGTTTTCTGTAATATACAAGAAATACCACTAGAAGCTACTAAAGTTTCATTTCAATATTCATCATAAGCACTGTAGCTCCAAAATAGTCGAATAAAAGTGATTGCATTTTCCATCATCAGTAATGAAAATATCCCCAGAAGTGTATATGTCGCATGCTCTCTCTCTCTCTCTATATATATGTAATGTATGTATGCAAATGTACACTTACTTGAACAAGTACTTTGCCCAAACAATACAATGTATAGGTTCTGAAGGTGTGTTACGAATTGTACAGCCCGGAAAAGTTCTCTGGGTCGGTTTGGGATGGCATTCATAGCATTCCGTGACTCCCTGCAAAGTCAAAACATGAGAAAAATATGCATCCCGTGACTGTAGTTTCTCAAAATTGTAGGATAACAGCAATCATCCATCCACATTCCTACTGCATTGTCAAGGAAATGTTTAACCTCCCCATTTTATAGATAAGGATCTTAACATAACCGCTAACTCTGTCAAGCATAGTCACAGCTAAAGCTAAGCCAAAACTCTTAACACTGATCCTAGTAAATATTTATACCTAGCCAAATGAAAATTTGACTGCAACTGATTATCAATGACAAGTTTACCTTGGTCACTTCAAAAAGAAAAAAAAAACTTTCAAGTTATGAAACTCAGTGATTTCTGTTCTTATAATTATACCATCCAAAATTTAAATTAATTAAAGTCATTAATTTTGGGGGGCCCTCCCTGGTGGATCAGGGTTAAAGCCTCAGCGCTATCAAGCTATCGCCAAGCTATCGCCACTGTGGCCACTGTGGCCTGAGTTCCATCCCGACCCCTGCGCCAAGGAGCTGACCCACATAATGCAGCAGATGTCTCCCTGTCCTGCCCGCTGCGCCCCTCAGCAGTTTGTTTTAGTACATCCACCTGTGCTGCTCCCCACTCTGCCTCTGGTGAGTCCTCTAACCTCCGTCTACCACCTCTGGCATACACCCCAGCTCTTGTATGCATAAATAAATCTTTAAATAAATAAATGAAAATAAATCTTAAAAGTTACAGTTAAGGAAATACAGGAAGAAGTTTAGATAGCACATGAGACAATTTTTCAAAGCGATCATATAAATATCCTCTACCTCAGCAATTCTCAATCTGACTTTTTTCTTTTTAAGTTTATTTATGCACACAGAACTGAGGTGTAGGCCAAAGATGCAGAGGCAGTGAGGATTCACCAGAGACAGAGTGGGGAGCAGAACAGGCAGACTGATAAAGTACACTACTGAGGGGAGCAGGGGGGAGATAGGAAAGGTTTGTTGTGCCATGTGTGTCAGCTCCCTGACAGGGATTGAACTCTGAAGTGGCTATGGTTAGCTTCATGGCACTACACTCCAACCTGCTGCACCACCAGGGAGGGCCCTCAATCTGTCTGAATACATATTCCAGACACTTCTAGTGATTTCAAAAACCTGGCTCATTACCTATCAACTATTAGAAGGCACAGCACACCAACAAGTCCGAGGATTTTAACACAAAAGCTAAATGAAGCAAAGCAGCAAAGAACAAAAGATATCTGCTATTTTGGGGTAGCTTTATAGTCTCCTCGGTTTTACAGGGGCACAAAAAGCTTTATATTTTAGATTCCAACAAGTTCATATGAAATAAATCCAAAATTTCTGCCCCTTTGTGAACCCAAATAAGTATTTGGGAAAAAAAAAAAACAATTTTAATAACGTTACCTTTTTGATAGTAGTTACTTGCCCAAGATAACCAGCAGTTCCACTTTCAATAAGAGGGACATCAGCTGCCAGACACATCCTATTAACATGGTTGCGGGCAGCTGGAAGAAAAATACATTAGTGGAAGTTGATTAAAAGAAAAAAATGCAAGCATAAAAACTCCCAGAGGGCCCTCCCTGGTGGCGCAACAAGTTTAAAGCACAGCACTATGAAGCTATCGCAGCCACAGCAGTGAGTGACCCACATGGCCTGGCAGATCTCTACTGACCTGCCCATTGCTCCCCTCAGCAGTACTCAGTCAATCTGCCTGTTCTATTCCCCACTCTGTCTCTGGTAAATCCTCTCACCTCCTGCACCTCTGGCCTGTATACCCCCAGAAAGGCCTCCCTGGTAGCACAAGGGACTAAAGCACTATGAAGCTATTCTTAGCCATAGCAGCGAAAGTCTGATCCCGGCCAGGGAGCAGACCCACAAGGTACAGCAGACCTCTCCTCTCTCATGCGCTGTCTCTGGTAAATCCTACCCACTCCACCCGCCATGCACCGCTGGCCTCCACCCCAGTTCTTATATGTATAAATAAGTAAACTTAAAAAATAAAAAATCCCAGAGACCAGTTACATTTAATTAGGACACTACCCACATTAGTTCTTAATGTTTTTATTTAACAGGCAGTTTGTATAGCTATGAGTGGAATGATACAACTGTTTAAGATATTTTAGAGTCACTAGAGTTAAGATTTCAAGCACAAGGAATTTATGTCACAAATGCACTCTAGGAAAAGCATCCCTCTATATAAAGCATTCAAATTCCAAAGTGTCATTTTCCTCTACTATTACAGTGCCTCCCTACCCTGACTAAAATTGTTCAATGTCCTGAGTTTTTAACTTGCTATTATCCTTGTATTATTATCAGGTAGTACATGAAAGTGAATAGTGTGGCATACTGGGAACTATTAAAGCAATTTAAGGCTGGGGAAATAAAAGCAAGTTGAAGGAGTTAATCTGATGCTTCCTCCTATTTTTTGCTTTTGGTATTTCTGGTCTAAACTATTACAAATTCACTTGACAGATGTTATTTTTACAGGTGGGAGTAGTTACAGGCAAGAAATAGGAAGTTATTTTCACCCCCTACATTGCATATACCGAACAGATTTATCAACAATGATCACTTCACAATACCTGCACACATGAAAGGGCACCCCACACTGTGAAAAGCTAAAATATTGTAACCTGTATTCACCTAGAACAGTTTGCTACCTTCTGGTCCAATCTTCCTAAAATTAATCAGGGGTCATGGTTTCTAAACTAACTTTGGCATCTTGCTGTCTCATTCCCAAAACAGCAGTTTTTAGCCCTCATTACAGGATAGAACCATCTAGTGTGCTTTGAAAACAAGCTCAGGTCCCAGTTGTAACTGTTCTTGGATGTCATCTGAGCACTGATAGTTCTTAAAACTCCACATATAAGGAGTCACACAATGTTTATGTGCAGAGACAGTCTGAAGTCACACACACACACCTGGTGACTTCAGCTTCCCCACATTCACATCCTTTGATAGAACAGCAGTATATGTATGTGACAGCTAAACTCCTGCCTAGTAAAAGTGACACCAACCAGCACTTTAAAACCTGATTTGACTTCATTGTAGGTCTTTTAAGAACTTATTCATAAGGATATACTAAGCTACAAAAATACAGAACAACTTTGTTATGGGGCAAAGGAAATACTTAGAAATTAAAAGTATTAAAATAATCTCACCTCTGTTATCTAGAGCATTCATCACCAGTATAAACTGTCGAAAAAACTCCACATTATAGTCTGGGCTACAAAATAAAACACAGGTCACTGAAACAACGGACAGTATAATACATGATCCTAGAAAGCATGTGAAAGTACTGGCAGTGTAAAATAAATGCATTAGGGCCTTTACCATCTCGACAGACTTTTTAAAACCATGAGCAGATCTGAAGGAAATCATTTCCCCGAATTCCTATGCCTGCCCAAGCATCTGTTTTGGCTAGTTACTCGGGGCACAAGTGCAGGCTCTCGAACTGGCAAAGCGGCAGACAAATGGCATGGGTTCAACAGCCCCACCGGGGGGACAAGGCAGCGAGTGCCTGGGAACACACAAAGAACACGTTCCCAGGATCTGCCTGGCCTCTGGCTTCACCTCACATGGTCAAGATCAGGCAGAGTTCAGGCCCCTAGGGCCCCTACTTTTAGAACACTGGGAAAGCAACACAGAGTAAAGGATTATAGTGCTATAGGCAGACTTATAGAACAAACATCCAGAGAAGAAAAATGCTGGAGATACAAACTCCCTGAGAAAGTAAGTAAAAGACTTTCTCTAATTTCAGAACTCAAATAAGCACTCACTTTTTAGTATCACTTATTGGTAAACTAGAAAACAGTAAGGCTGGAGATAACTGATGTTGAGTTCCTTTGTCCCAACACCTCCAAAATCTATTTACTCAGAATACTCTTTATTTGTGTACTATCCAAACGACTGCCCATCAAATTTCCTGTAGTATCAACGAATGAATTATTTTGGGAGCAGTATTATAAGCAGAAAACTGTCACAGTGGAAATCCATGAAAATGAGAATGTTACAGGTCCTCCACAGTAGTGCCGGGGTTAAAGACAGCACTATCAAGTGGTTGCCAGCCACTGCAGCACTAGTTCGATTCCCAGGATGGCCAGGGAGGTGACCCACATGGCACGGCGGACCTCTCCTGTCTCGCCCACTGCTCCCCTCAGCAGTGTGCTTTGTCGATCTGCCAGTTCTGCTCCCCACTATGTCTCTAGTGAATCCTCTCACTGTCCCCTTACATCTCTGGCCTGTACCCCAGCTCTTCTACACAGAAATAAATTAATCTAAAAAAAAAAAAAAAACCAGGGGAGACTGATATATTTAGAAAAGTCTGAATCATAACATATAATAATTTTTCAAAGTTTAACTATCTTTTTATTTGAAACAATGTCCTTTACCAGTTTCCAAGCAAGCTATTTATTGCATGCATTAAAATGTCTAAATTACTCTAGTCATACAAACTCACAAATATATAGTATTGCCAAAGGATTGTCACCATGTGGGCACAAGCTACCAATTTAATTATTTCAGGAAAAAATTTCAAAGAGCAGAATGACTCAGAGCTTACATATTTGACTAATAAAAGTATCTTATACTTTAAAAGCTTAAAAATTCACAGTAAACCTAAGTTTTTGACTTAATTAGAACATACTTCATGATGCTGTCATGGTAGGCTATGATGTTTGCTTTCGGGTAAAACTGCAGCACACTTTCTTTGGCCACCTGGAAAAACAAGCAACAACAACTTACTAATCACTACATTTCTACATGTAAATTTATGATAGACAATATTACAGTTTCGCTTACATAATGCATTAAAAACCTTAAAAAAAAAAAAAAAGACAGTAAACCTCCATTGATCAGGCTATACACGTGAGCACATAAACAAAGAGCTCCCCCACCACCCAGACGTCAACAGAAATGGCAGGCTCCAACAAAATCTAAAACGGAGCGATCAAATCTCAATCATTCACTCAGCAAACACTGAACTTAGCATCTTCTACAGAGGACTCATGCTCATTCAAAGAAATGCTAAAGCAAAAGTGACATAACAAAATAACTAAATAGATGTAACTACAAAATATGACCATTGATGAGAGCAGAGATTGTTATGAGAGGAAGACAGGATTTACCTTAGGAAGTTTTAAGAAAACACTCCCAGCAAAGATAGCCCAAATTTTAAAAACGACAGAGAATGGAAGTTTGCCAAAAGATTAGGATGAACAACAAAAGAAAAAACATGTTTTAAGAGCTCTCATCAAGACAGGGAACTAAAGAAAGGACAGGGTGTCTAGATCTGCAGGGGACAGTCTTCTCGAAACAGCCAACAGCACAGGCTGTAGCTTCCCTTGTCCCAAATGTAAGAGCAGTGGAATGCAGAACCGCCAGTCGGCCTAAGTAAACAACTGTGAACTCAACTACTCCGTGCCATGTGCAGGACTAGGTCTAGCACTTCTGTTTCTCTGTGTGTACATACATGTACACACACACGAGTCTGTGACCAGGCCTAGCTTCTTATTCTTCATGATCCCCCAACTAAAAAAAAAGGATGGTCCACTCATACTCCCCCTCCTGCAATCAATCAGATACCATAAAAAGTAAGTTCCATCAAAAGGAAGAAATATAGGGATCGCCTCCCTGGTGGCACTGGAGTTAAAGTCTCAAGCTATCACCAGCCACCATGGCATAAGTTCGATCCACGGCCAGGGAGCTGACCAACAAGGCACAGCAGACCTCTTCTGTCTCAACCGCTGCTCCCCACAGCAGTGTATTTCAGTGGATCTGCCTGTTCTGCTCCCCACTCTGTCTCTGGTGTGAACCCTCTCATTCCTTGTAACTGTCTACACTTCAGTTCTTGTATGCACACATAAAAATAAATCTTCAAAAAAAAAAAAAGGGGGGGTGGTGGTGCAGAATAGAAATGGTATGAGGAATATATTTACCTGGGCCTTTGATCTTCCAACATGTTTCTTCTGAAACAAAAATTGCCTGTTGAGGTTGCTGACATCAATAGTATCCAGATCAATCTACAAATGCACAAACCTCATATAAATTACAAATTTTCTGGTATGTTTAAACAATATCAATATCCTCAGCACCCAAAACCCAGAACTTGTAGTTGAGATAATGCTTTTCAGACCAATCATATAAAAATTGTTGAATAGATAAAAGTAATTTAATACATTAAAAAACAAAACAAAACAAAAAACAAGTGGGCCTCCCTGGTGGCACAACAGGTTAAAACACAAACTACTAATCTCTCCATAGCCACTGCAGCACAAGCTCGATCCCCAGGCCTGAGCTGACCCACATGGCGCAGCAGACCTCTCCTGATCCACCCACTGCTCCCCTCAGCAGTAGTTTTAGGTATATCCGCCTGTTCTATTCCCAACTCTGTCTCTGGTGAAATCTCTCACCTCCCCAAATCCACACCTCTGGCCCATACCCCAGTTCTTGTATGCATAAATAAATCTTTTAAAAAATTAACTTTTCCAAAAAATTATAAAATACTTTATGAAAATATTGTTTGCAGGTCTCCCTGGTACCTCAGAGATTAAGACAGCACTATCAAGCTGTCGCCAGCCACTGAGGCAGGACAACCCCCAACTAGGAAGTGATCCACATGGTGCAGCAGACCTCTCCTATCTCACCTGCTGCTCCCCTCAGCAGTGGATTTCAGTAGATCCACCTGTGCCGCTCCCCACTCTGGTAAGTCCTCTCAACCACTCTACCCCACTGCTGGACCCCAGAGGTCTCCCCAGTTCTTGTAAGCATAAATAAAATGTCTTTAAAAAATAAAACAAAAAAACCAAAACTCAGATTTGATTTTTTTGCTGCTTTCTTTGATTCAAGTCTTCACCCATACACAAACTCATTTACAATTTACCTGAGGACTGTGAAGGGGAACTTCTAAAAGGTTTAAAAAGCGTCACATTTTAAATTTCCTCTAGCAGCGGGTTTATCTTTTTTGTTATTCTAATTACTGCTTAAAATAAATGTGAGGGCGGAATAACAAGTCACTTTCAATTCTTTTCAATAAAATTGTATGAAGAGTAATCACATGTTCTAATTGTCAGTTAGTGACTGGGCATAATATGTAAAAATTAGACATATAACCACTGAAATATTTATCTGTACTTTCTAAATTATCTAAAAATTTAAATTTAAAAGGCAGGCACCTCCCCCCACGTTTCATGGTTTCCATATCACAAAACGATTCTTTTCAACAAGTATTAGCGCTTAGCCACTAAGGCACAACTCTATTTGGGGGATTTGTGGTACAGAATATGGATGGGGAGGCGAACCCTAAAAAAAGTCAAAGGGAAAAAAATAGATTCCCCTCCCGTCCCCCAGTCACTTATGTGAGTTCAGCCAACACTTTTTGTTCATGAAAAAACTTTTTTTTTGCATGTTCCGACCGCACTTGAAACTCACATCCAAGTTCCACACGTTATCCTCTCCCCTTTCTAAGAAGCCGACAAATACGTGATTTAAAAATCACAGTAGCTCCCAGACAGCCCACGGTGGTTAAGTTAAAACCCGAGCCGGCATCTTGAGTTTGGAATAAGGAGAGTGGACGAGGGAAGTCACAGTGGGAGCGATGACAGCCACGCAGCGCCCCAAGGGGTGCGGCTCCTCGCTCCGTGACCACAGGAAAAGTTCCTAAAGCCCACGCCACTGCCTTCCCCCCGTTGCAAGCAAAGCTGGGTGCAAAGAGCGCCCGCAACCTCCGGTGGCTGGGCGGCGCGGCCGCGATGCCGCCACCCTCCACTCTGGACCCTCACTGAGTTAAGGGGTGCCGCGGACTGACCACCCACAGGGACTCTACCGAGCACCTCCAGCGTCCCAGGAGGGCCGGAGAACTGCTCCGAAGCGCGAAGACGCTCACTCTCGTCCACAGCCCAAAGCCACCACGACCCGCGCTGCCCGGGAGGCAGGGGGCGGCCCCGCCGCGGGACGCCCGGAAGACCCCGGCTCGAGGCCTCCCCGCGCCCGCAGCCGGCCCCGCAAGCGGCGAGGCCCACCGGGCCGCGCCCACCAGCTCCCTCCGGGTGGGCGGCCACCCCCGGGGCTCTCGGCCCGCCCCCAACTCGGCTCCCGAACTCCCGGCCCCGGCCCCGGCCCCGCGGCCCGCCATTCAGCCCGCGCGCACGCCCGGCCCTCACCAGGTCGATGTGGGAGAAGCCGGTGAGCACCAGGTTCTTGAGGAGCTCGCAACCGATGCCGCCCGCACCCACCACCAGCACCCGGCCTCCGGCCACGGCCTCGGCCAACTCCCGAGGCAGCCCCCGCGACAGTGCCATGGCGGGACGACCACGAGCCGGCGGAGGCGGGAGAACTCTGCCGCGGCCGGAAGCGGTTGGGGGAAGGGCGACCCGGCTTCCGCTCCTGCGCACTGCGCGGCCCGCGCGCGCGGGGCGGGCGGCTGCGGCTGGGGTCGCGCGGGAGCCTCCATAGGGCTGCGGCGGGCTCCTACTTCGTGGTGGTTTTCTCCCCATGAGCCGATACCCACCATTAGACCTAAGAAACCTAAGGGTTCACCCCTTAGCCTGCAGCTACACTCTGGGCTGGGACTTCTTTACAGTTTGGAAAACAAATGCCCTATGTAAAGAGCTCTTACAAATTAACAAGAAAATAGGGCCTCCCTGGTGGTGCAAAGGGATTTAAGCACAGCACCGTGAAGCGATCACAGCCACTGCAGCCCGAGTTCGATCCCTGGCCACGGAGCTGACCCACAGGAGGCAGCAGACCCCACCCGTCTCCCCTCTGCTACCCTCGGCAGTGTATTTCAGCGGATCTGCCTGTTCTGCTCCCCTCTTTGTCTCTGGTGAATTCTCTCACCCCCCCCAGCACCCACCTATGGCCTGTACCCCCAGTTCTGTATGCATAAATAAGTAAAGATAAAATTGTGACTCATTTAAATCAAACCTTAGCACCTAGTGGAGTGGTTGGGCAAGAAGGTGCCAGTGGTTCTCCATAAAGCTTGACTAGAGCAGGAACATGTTGCCTGGGGTGTGGGGACAGAAGGAAGACAAGATCTCATCAACAGCTTCCAGGTATAAGGAAATGAAGCAGAGGAAGAACCAAAGCCCCTATACAGGGCTGCCTAAGAAGAATTCCTTGAAAAAACTTGATGTGGCAGTGTTACAGCAGCAAAGAAGAAAGTTGTAAAATTAGCATCTGAGGTTTCACTCATAGCAGCAGCATAAAGGGAGGGTGGGGGAATAATGATGAACAGCTACATACCAGAGACATTTTATGGGGGTGGAGTGGGGAATGGGATAAAAAATGGGGGTGGGGGGGTTGTGCACGGGACTATGGTGATGGCACACGGGTGATTGATTTGGTGATGGGAAGCCCATGGGGAGTACAACTGAGATGGAAAAAGTCACAAAATGACATAAAAATAAACTATTATAATAATGAAAAAATTACCATCTGAAATACCAGACAGGGAGGACGAAGAGAGCTGATCTCAATCAATGTACCTGTAAGCCTGGCTAGTAACAAAGCTGCACAGGCAGCTACATTTGGGATTTCCTCAATTCCAGCAAAAGGTCTGTCATCTGACACAGAGCCTGTGGTTAATCTGGGTAAACTAATAGAAGGAGCACATAGGTGCATAGGTTTGTTTTGAATATCTCTTGAGTCTCCAGAAAGTCTGAAGATGATAAGCTGAATAAGAGGAAGGAGGACTGGGGGTGGTCACAAGTTCATGGCTGGGAACAGGGACCAAGCTGGATAGGAAGAGGGAAAGAGAGTGCATCTGGGTCTGTGCCCTCTGAACAGCATTTGGAGCTGTTGTCAGTGGTTTCCAGCTCTCTAATTCCTCTTAGTCATACTTAAAATGCACTTATGTGCCTCTGTCCTGCCTGGCAATGAGGGCGCATGTACCCCAGGTACATCCAAGAAGTCCAGCAGTGACTGGACTAGGGGACTAGGGAGTCTTGCCTGAAAGATCTCACCATTTTTGCCTAATATACTTGTTTGTGCTTTCGACTATAAAAGATTTTAAATCCGGACAGCTCCTGGGAGCTTCTGTCTGGTAGAATGGCTGCTGCCTTACTCAAGCTGATTTTTGCTCCAACTTCCATGTGTCCATGTGTATACAAGTGTAAAACGCTTGCCCATTTTAACAATTCAAGTAGAATACAATCGGAGAAGTAAAAGCGGAAAGTCCTGGACTCTCCCTGGTGATGCAGGGGTTAAAGACAGCACATGAAACTATCCCCAGCCACTGCAGCTGGGTTTGATTCCCCACAGGGAGCTGGCCCACATGGCACAGCACAGTTCCTGTCTTCCCACTGCTCCCCTCAGCAGTGTGTTTCAGTCATTCTGCCTGTTCTCCACTGTGGTGAATCCTCTCACCTCCCTGCACCTCTGGCCTATACCTCAGTGCTTGTATGCATAAATAAATCAATCTTAAAAACACAGCAGCTCAGCTTGCAAATGACCAAACTGGGTTTTTCACTTGCACCCAGACTACCAAACTGAATCAGGAGAAATGCCTTTAAATAAAGGAGCATTACTGGAAATAATCAGCAGAGAGCTGGCGATAAAGGCATGCCCAAACCCCCGGCTCCCTGAAGGGCAGAGTGCTGGGATTTTATAAGGGCCAAGGAAATGTGAGAGCAGTCAGGGATTCACATCTCCAGGTCCCAAGTCAGACTGAATTTTTAGGGGTGGCATACAATTACCTTTCTAAGTTCCCAGGAATGCAGGGGAAATCTGCCAGCTAATGATTAATCATGAGGAGGGATGGGGGTATAATCCAGTGAGGAAAGTCAGTCCTAGAGAGGGAATGCAATTTAGGGAGGCCATGCCCTGCGGGAGGAATGCAATTCAGTAGCTAGCATGTAATTCCACCTATTTCTAATTTCTAAGAAAATCCAGTCACAAATGAACCCCGCACCCCCAGTGTGCCTGTACCCCAATGAGCAGACCTTCAGCTTGGGCACAGCCAGCCCCTCTGCCATACGGGCAGCGTGAGGGGGGTCTCATAGGCCACAGGCTGCACTGAACAGCATCTCCTGGCAACATGGGCTGGTGTGTGGCTTCCCAGAGAAGCACATCAAAGGGTGACGTTAAGACCTAGTTTCCTCTCCTGCACAGGCAAGAGCTGGTCACACACAGCTCACAGGGCATCTTCATACTGCTGTCTCGAGAGCGGGAGAGCAGGGGCTGAGGACACCAGGGAGGGGAAGGCGGCAGGAATAGGGGCTGGCCCCTGCTGGCGCCCGCCCATTGCGTCCTCCTTCCCTTCTGAAAGGCAGAGCAGGCTGCCTGGCAGGGACTGGAGAAGAGCCATGTGGGATGGCTGGCACCGGAGGGGAAGACTAGCCCGCCACCCAGAGGCTCCCAATCCTGGCCCCAGCTGCCACATGGGGGCCAAAAAGCAAAAAGGGCAAGTCTTGACAATGAGAGTCAGTAATTTGTCAAAATGAGATAAAAAGACAAAAATTCAGATATTAAAATTTATTATAATTTATATAAATAAAAGGGAAAGCACTACTTAAATAATGGTTCATCTGGGTCTTCCTGTATAATACAAAATTCTTCTAAGGGAGTCTGGTGGTTTTGAGGCCAACAACTCTTCTCGCATGTGTAGATCAGAACTGTTCCGAATTCCACAAAAAGACCTAAAAAATACAACATATTCAGAATTCCAGAAAAGGGAAATAGAAGGTATAATGTCATGCAGTCAATACCTGCAAGTCTGCTCAGCAGGGCCGAGGCCCCGGGGCAAGACACCGGCTCTCCGAGCCAGCGCTCCCTCAGCGAGCTGAGCCAGCGACCTCACCCACTCTGCCCGCGTCTGTCATGGTTATAAACTACGAAGGGGAATCAGCTCTTAGGAGACACTTCGAACCGGGGGAGGCACACCTTACGTGTTCCGCATAGAGAAAACAGGTAAAGCAGTGAGAAGACTAACAAAGGGAAGGAGGAAGGTGGTTCACTCAGGGTAACTGGTTGCCATGTGGTGACTCTAACTGAAAAGCAGATAAAATAACTAGTAAAGCAAAAACAGTGCTCACTTTCAATCACAACATAGTCACACTCTTTGCTAAACTAAGTGACTATGATGAGGAGAAGCAGATTTTTAAAAATTTGTATTTTATTTATTTTTGAGTAGAAAGAAATGGGGTACAGGCCGGACGTACAGAGTGAGAGGATTCACCAGAGACAGAGTGGGGAGCAGAACAGGCAGATCCACTGAAATACACTGCTGATGGGAGCAGTGGGGAGACAGGAGAGTTCTGCTGGGCCATGTGGATCACTCCCTGGCCGGGGATCAACCATAGGCTGAAGTGTGACAGCGCTGAGACTTAACCCCTAGGCCATCAGAAAGGCGGAATAGCAAATTTAATAGAAAAACAGACTACTTTAAAAACAAAAGTTTCCACAAGACTTCATTACAACTTTCTAGACTGTCAGTGAAACTCATCCTGGACACGAGAACATGCTGGCTCCAAAACAGGGCGCAGGGCAAGCACAGAACAAATCCTAAGTGCTCACAGAAATTTATAATGACCAGGGCCCTTCCTGGTGGCGTGTGGGTTAAGTTTCAGCCCTGTGAAGCTATGAACAGCCACTGCAGTAGGAGTTCGACCTCAGCCAGGCAGCTGACCCACATGGCGCAGCAGACCTGTCCTGACCGCCCGCTGCTCCCCTCAGCAGTGTACTTTGTCGATTTACCTGTTCTGCTCCCCACTCTGTCCCTGGTGAACCCCCGCTCCCCACCACCTTTAGCCTACATCCCAGTTCTTATCTGCATAAATAAAATAAATCTGAAAAAAAAAAAAAAAGTATATAATGTCGGCAGGGCAAATGGAAAGAAAAGCATCAGCGAAGACAGAAGATCAAAATGGAACTATGTGGTGAATCTGAGAACTTCCAACCAGAATGTGCAACAGGCCGCCTGCAGGGAAGGCTGGAGCCTCTGAACTCAGAACCACCAGGAGAGGAGATGCCAGGGGGCAGAGACCACACCTAGTAGCCGAGGGCAGTGAGCGCAGCCCCAGCCCAGAGGCTTGCCACAACCCGGAGGTGAGGAGGGGCCAGAGAAGGGGAAGCGAACAGCCTCACTCACGAGCATCCTATGAAAAACATCAGAAACCACAGAGACAGAAAAGACAGGAGGAAGCCAAACCACAGGCAGAAAGAAAAGGCCTGAGAGAATCTCAATGAACACAGAGGGAAAATGTTCACACGGGTGTGAGAGAACGCGGACCAAGCAACTCGTGGCTTCAGTAGAAAAGCTACAAATGCAGCAGACGGGACACTCAGAAATGCAGGGATGTGAAGATCCACCCTGCCCCACAGCGGGGGGACGTGGGGTCACACAGCCTGGGCTCACGGATAAACGCTGCGGGCAGGCCAGCACTCCGGGGGAGCCCCAGGAGTGGGGAGGGGGCTCAGGCCCCTCAGACTCCTGCAAAGCAACTTCCAAAGCCGACAGCTAGCTGAATAAAAATGAGATCTCAGGGATTTTCAGAAAAATGTACTTCCCGGTGAGACCCTTTTGTGGAGTGCTAGAGTCGCACCAGCTGTCCACAGCGCTCTACCAGAGACCAAAGCAAAGGATTCAGGAATGGAAAAGCTCAGAGGGTGGGGTGACACTGAGTTTATTCAAACACAGAACTAAAACTTGATGAGGTAAAAATGACACTAAATATTTAGAGGTGGAGTAAAGTCATGCATGTCCTCATCTGTTCTTAGAGTAAGGGAACCAAACTCACCCTATGGAAAACGGAAACACGGAAGATTTGTATCAAAACGGTCTTTTAGAAACTAGACCCAGGCGGGAAGGATGCAGTGCCTGAAGTCTTGCAAGTTTTTTTTTATTTTTTTATTTTTGTTTTTATTTTTAATTGAGGTAAAATTTGGATGCCTTCATTAAGTATTGTTAACATAATATACCCATAGCCAAATCTCTCATAGCTCACTGTGCTTTCTTCTTTTTATTCAGATCTTTCCCTTTCTTTAACATTTTTTTATTACAAAGTTGCAAGTTTTATACTGTTTCCTTCTGTCAAATTTGCATAATTCATTCCAATATTTCAATTAGTATATACTTCTGAAAACATTTTTTTTAAAACCATACCTAAATAGCTAACCAATGTTTTGAGCATGCAGCTGAGGAACAAAAGTCTTGAGCAAGAGGGAAGAGTAGACAGTCACATGCAAAAGGCTGAAGATAGACAGACTACTATCTTACACAGTTACTAAAATTAAGTCAAAATGGATCACAGACTCTGACATTAGCCTGTGTATTTGTCTCCAACAGCAACAAAGGGAAATATAAACAAACGGGACTACATCAAACGAGAAAGTTTCTGCAGTGAGAGAAACTGCTGTCAGAACGCAAAGGCGGCGACGCCACAGGACATGCCGAGGAGCGACAGGCGCGCGCCCACCTGCTGATGCGTTAGGCAAAAACCACAGTGGGATTTCGCTTCCCGCCGTTAGGATGGCTGTCAGCAGAAAGTCAAGAAACAGTGTGCTGGAGAGGATGAGGGAAAAGGAACCCTTTTAGGTTTTTGGTGGGAACGTAACAGTTAGAGATTTGGAAAACACTATGGAGGTGCCTCAAGAATTCCTAAATAGAACTACTGCTTGATCAAGTAATCCCACTTCTGGGTAGATCCCAAAGAGTGTCAACACAGGACCTCCCTGGTGGCACAGGAGTTAAGTCTCAGCGCTACCACCACGATGGCCTGAGCTGGATCCCCGGCCAGGGAGCTGACCCACAGGGCGCAGCAGACCTCTCCTGTCTCCCCGCTGCTCCCCTCAGCAGTGTGTTTCAGTGGATCTGCCTGTTCTGCTCTTACCTCCCGCATCTCTGGCCTGTACCCCAGCTCTTGCATGCATAAATAAGTAAATCTTTTATATATTTTTTTAAATTATTTTTATTTATGATGCAAGAACTGAGGTGTAGGCCAGACATGCAAGGGTGAGAGGATTCACTGGCAACAGAGTGGGGAGCAGAGCAGGCAGATCCACTGAAATACACTGCTGAGGGGAGCAGCGGGGAGACAGGAGAGGTCTGCTGTGCCCTGTGGGTCAGCTCCCTGGCTGACTGAACTGAGATTGAACTCTTGATGCAATGGTTGGCGATAGCTTCATAGTGCTCCCTATGCTACCACGGAGGCCCAAATAAATGAATCTTAAAAAAAGAAAAAGTGAAAAGACAGTCTTTCGTTTTAAAATAATTCCAAGTCAGTGCCCAGCATGAGACTGGGAAAAGGCCTCTTACCTAAGTCAGCACTTCTGAGCATGCTGACCAGGGCCGGCATCAGCTGAAACTCAAATATCCGCCCGCCTCCGCAGTGACCGCAGGCTGGGGGGTCTGTGGCATCCAACGGCGGGCACTGCAAAAAAAGGGGCTCCCCACTCCAGGAGTACCTGCGGCAAGGAAGCAGAGCCCGACAGTCACAACCATGTCACATCTGGACACCATGCTTTGCTCACTTTTTCTCTTGCAGAGTACCAAGAAGCAAACTAGAGAATCCATGCGCCAAAAGCTGGCAGCAGGGCGATCTGAAGTGCTGCAGCGCCGACTCCCAGTCTGCTGGGGGCCGGAAGGCGAACATCGAACTGACACTCACCCCGCGCCTCCCGAGGCGGGGCCCACACAGGTGTCTTTTGTTCTCCTTCTCCTAATAAACCTTCCTGTTAAAATGTTAACTTAGTAAGCCAACTGCATCAAAGACCAGGCCCAGCTCAACTGCAGGTTAAATGGACTCAGACATCCACACGGACCTTACAGAGAGGGGGGCACATCTTTCTGGGGGAGAGGTACTTCTTTCTTTATCTACTGTTCTCCAACATATAATTTCTAGTAACTTCTTTAAGTTGTAAGAGGTATAAAAGGAGACAGTAATATTTAATTCATACATAAAATCAAGTCAAGGAGCTAAGCTTATAAAATTATCTGAGAGCCCTCCCTGGTGGTGCAACAGGTTAAAGCGTAGCACTCTGAAGCTGTTCTTAGCCGTTGCAACAGTCACTGCAGCACAAGTTTGATCCCCGGCCAGGGAGGTGACCCACATGGCACAGTAGATCTCTCCTGTCTCCCTGCAGCAGTGGATTTCAGTGGATCTGCCTGTTCTGTTCTCTACTTTATCCCTAGTGAATCTTCCCCTCCTCCCCGCCCCCCACCGTGCACCTCTGGCCTGCACCCCATTCTTGTATACAGCAATAAAATACATCTAAAAAAAGAAAGAAAGAAAGAAAGAAAATAAAACAATAAAAGGGGAAAAAGTCAATACCAGAATGATGGATCAAACTAATGCAACATCACCAACATCACATGAAAAGGACGAGGAATATCACATAAAACAAACTAACACAGTTTAGCAAAATCCAGCCAGTCATCACATGGTCTGGGGAGACAGTGAATCTAGGTTTTCTCGCTGCACACTCCTGTATTTTCCAAACATTACAATCTTTATAATCAACGAAAATAAAAGTAACTCTTTTACCTTAAAATCTGCTCCTGACAAGCAGCAATTCTCTTCATGAATTTGTAAAATATCTTGTCTCCACTTTTAATTACGGTCTTCTCATATTTTTCACTACCATCACTAGAAAAACTAAATGAGAAGCAAAAAACACCTTTGATTACCTATGTCCAGAGGGTTACAATATCCTGAAGAGTAAAGATCATTTTGTTTTAAAATAAAGTGTACAGGCACTCAATATATTCATTTCAATACATAAATATCAAACAACAGGGCTTGGCTTATCAGGCCTTCAAGACCTCGTCTCTCACTGACCCAAAGCTTCCGGCAGCAAAGACATCAGAGGAATGAGTAACGTTCCTGTTCTATGGGAACCGAGGCGCTAGAGGAATCTGAGGTCCTGGGCCACAGCCAAGAACTAATAAATGCCATTTTTCTAATTTACTTGTTTTAGCTATCAGGCCATTTAAACACAGAAGCGCATTCAAGAGCCAGTGAACAATGTTCTGGAAAGGTGCTGCTCCTTCTTTTTCTTGAGGTTACTCATCCAGACAGCACAGTGTTTTCAGGCTCACTCAAAGGTGGCTTTACGACCCCCTTTCTCTCACCCCAGGAGACAGACGCAGAGGACCCCCCCCACAAGTTCTGCCTGAGTTTCCTCAGGTATGGGAGGAAACACGAAGGGCTCTTTCCACAGCAGCTTCCTGACTGACCAAAGTGCTCACCCCTGGGACAGCTGTTCCATGTCAATTCCTTCCCGCTGCTGATATTCCTGTAGAAGGCTGTGGGCATGATCGAGACCGCCAAAGTCGCCATAATCATCCTCGTCTACCACACAAATGTAGTGGGGCAGGAACCGCGGTACCACAGAGGTCAAGGCTGTCTTTCCCCCAGGAGACACAGGAGCAGCTGCCGGGACAGCATCCTGCAGGTGAAGGTCTTGGAGCCGGACAGTCCAGTCTGCATCTCTGGCACGGCTGGAGTCACTTCCAGAGTCCCGGGAAAGCTGTGACAGGGACGCCTCCTCACTGTCACTTCCCCAGTCATCTGCACCTTCACACCAGTCTTTGGCTCTCAGGCCATTTTCCTGTTTCTGGGAGAAGAGCCAGTGAATGAGGCCCATCTGGCCAACCGACCCTCCACCTTCCCGAGGGAGCCTTTGCACTAGTCTCTTACCCTCTGGCACATTCTGATTTAACCCTCTGGGCCCACTTTATTCAAAAGCATGGTGAAGGTGACAAACATATTTCTCAGGGGCAGATGTACCTTCAACACCTGTTTCAAATGCTTTTGACTGTGATGCACAGGGAACAGACGCTTTCTAACTTGTTCTCTTATGGAGGTCAATCTTGGAGTCATCTCTATGCAGTATACCACTGAAAACCTAATTCTAGGTGTGTCTCAGCTTAAAAAGTCAAAGTCCTTTCCTATTACCTGCTTTTGAAACCTGACAAATGTCACGGACACCAGCATTTTCATCTTTATACTCCTGTGCCAGCACTTTGCCCAGCACATATTAAGATACAGCGACTGCATAAAGCCAGACTACAGGCAAACAGAAGCTGAATTTTATTCTGCAGCAACCAATGTGTCTGGTAATCTAATTCAAGAAAATTACTTTTTTTTTTGCCGTGTTAAATGTTATATATTAAAGGTTTATTTTTAAAATTAATACATATACTGGGATGTAGGCCAGAGGTGCAGGGAGTGGGGTGACCCCCCCTCAGATTTGGGAGCAGAGCAGATAGATCTACTGATAAGACACTATGAAGGGGAGTAGCTGGCAACACAGGAGAGGTCTGCCACGCCATGTGGGTCTCTCTGGCCGGAGATCCAACTTGACAGCGTGACAGCACTGAGACTTTAACCACCAAGCCACCAGGGAGGCCCTGTTTGTTGTATTTTACAGTGTACATATAAGTTCACATATACCATGGTAAGGACATTTACTACAAACACATTTATATTACAGACTTTCCCCCCCAAACCCGTAAGCTATGTGCCTCAAGACACCAGTGTTGCTGTCACTGCTGTGGCTTGAGTTCGATCCCCGGCTAGGGAGGTGACCCACAAGGCGCAGCAGACCTCTCCTGTGTTCCCACTGCTCCCCTCAGTAGTGTATTTCAGTAGGTCCACTGTTCTGCTCCACACTTTGCCTGTGGGGAATCCTCTCACCCCTCTCCACCTACCCCCGGTCCCCATTTTTTTAAGCAGAAATAAATAAAAATAATTTTTTTTAAAGACCTCCGGTGTATACTAAAAGAAACTCACAAAATTTTAAGGATATAGCATTTTGTGGTTTCAGAAACGGGCAAGACCAACATACTTCAAAGAATACGGCTTAAACTGTGTCTTAAACGATACTTCTGAAAACAGCCTCAAATTATAAACAGTGCGCTGGTCACTTTACCTGCGTGTCCTGCGCCTCTTTCTCTCGCATCTGCAGACACTGGGAGCGGAACACTTTCCAGCTTCAGGGTAAAGATAAACTGTCATAAGGGCTGCACCCCCGAGTCCCAGTCGGCTGGCCCTGGCCCGCCCCACCTCGGGGGGGTACAAAATCCAGGGGAAACTCCAGGTCTTCTCCGCCTACCTGTGCGTCCCGCCGCTGCTGCACCCGGGCTGGGGGCAAGCGAACACGTGCAGTTGCCGATGGAACGGGGAGCCTCCCAAAGGGCAGTAGACCTGCACCACCAGGGCAAGCGGCTGCCCGCAACGATCGCACACCGGCCTCGGCGCCGCCACGGCGGGCAGGGCGTCCTGCGGACCGGGGAAGGCGCTCAGACCCCGACTCCCCCCGGGCCGCCGCCCACTCCATCACCCCGTGGCCCTCACCAGCACCCACCGGCGCCCCACCCACCGGGACGCCGCCCAGCTTGCTAGCAGTCCAGGCGCTCGGGCCCGTGGGGCGGCCGCGCACCGCAGCGTCTCGAAGGCCGAGCAGCACCGGCTTCCGAGCCGCCGCCATGACGACGCGGCGCCCACGTGAACTACGGCAAGCCGGATGGCGCTTTTCTCTGCGCATGCGCACCGCACGCCGTACCCGCGGCCCCGCCCCTGAGGGGGTGACGGGGACCCGCCCGCTTGCCTGGGGCCAGTGGTGCCCTAGATGGTGGGTGTGTGAAGCAGTCCCGCCATAAAGATTCACCTGAAATAAGTCGAATAGTAGTATCGTTAACAACAACAAAAAGTGTCCCTAATTTTTGTTGGGATACAAATAAAAGCTTACAGACGTAGTGATAGATCTGAGCTTGGCTTCAATAGGATGCCTCGATGAAGTTGTTGGAGGAAATAAGGTCGGCCATTAAGTTGGCAATTGTTGAAATGTGGTGTGAGGCACCACGTGGTTTATTATATTCAATGAAGTTTTCTTTTTTTCCAAAATAAGGCTTTTTAAAAGTCTGTGGTCACAACGTGGTTGAATTTCAGAGACAGCTGCTAAGTGAAGGAAGCTATACAAAATACTGCATCCTGGAAAGGCAAACTTTGACCATCACATCAGTAGTTGTCAGGGTTTGGGCTTAGGGATAGGGATTGACAGCAAAGGGATTCAGAAACGTTCTGAAGTAGTGAAAATGCTATTTTTTACTTTTACAGCTGTATCACCTATTGTCTCTTTCTTTCACCACCATTCCCTTATCTCCTAGACTGTTTTTCCCTCTCCCTCTTATTCCCGGTTCAGTGTCCAATGCTTTATAATTATTTCACTTTACCAGTTCATTTGAAACTACAAAGTTTTGGGGGGATGTCACCATGTGTGGGTTTTCCTCTGTGAACTCACAGATCCAAGACAGGGCCTAAGTTCATGTCTCCACGGGTTTATTTACAAAGCCGAGATTGAGGCAGGAAAGTGTTTCTAAGGCCATACGTGGCCAGCTGTCCTACCCTGGATGGTGCCCACCGTGGTCGCTCCAAACCAGAAGTTACTCATGCAAGTTGGCGCTGGCCTTCCTGTGCAAGCCTGGACCAGGTGAGACACCCATGAGCAGTTACCAGGCTCCAGATAAGGCATGACTGCAGGGTGGGGGGTGTGGAGGTGTGTGTGGTCTCAAGTGGTGCTGCTGAGGCAGAGCTGGGGCGTGCCAGCTGTCAGATCAGATGGCTCCTTAAAGATGCCAGGCATATGCCAGCAGCACTCATGAGGAACGCACTGCAGCGAACTGCAGACTTTAGGTCTGCCTGGAATGTCTTCTCAGGAGAGTCCAGACAAGACTGCCTTAAGTTTGATCTCTCTTGGAAGCAAGAATACTGAGTTCTGAACATTAACCATGTTTATATCACAATGTTTCCTATTGATCAAAGTGAATTTTTTTTTTACATTTTGAAAAGACAATTTATTTGGAAAAGAGATGCCCTGCAGTCACAGGCGGGCAGGAAAGCTGCCCAGAGTGTATCTCTTGATCATAATGCAACCGCAGCAAAGCTCATTACTTAGGATGTTTTCAAGATGCTAATTTTTGTCACATTCTGAATTGTACAATTTTTTAAAAAGACTTACTTATGCATACAAGAACTGGGGTGTAGGCCAGAGGTGCGGGTGATGAGAAGATTCACCAGAGACAGAGTGGGGAGCAGAACAGGCAGATGTACTGAAATAAACTGCTGAGGGGAGCAGTGAGTGGGTCAGCTCCCTGGCTGGGGATGGAACACGTGCTGCAGTGACTGTGGATTGCTCCATAGTATTGTGCTTTAACCTGTTGCGCCACCAGGGAGGGCCCTGTAATTGTACAATTTAACATCAGCTGTCACATTGACATTATGAAGTCCCTGGAACAAGATGAGCAAAACAAGTGTTTGTATATGTGAGATTTAAAGTATCTGACTTCATTCATGAGCTTTTATCAAGGTTTGGAGCTTTTATCAAGCCAGGACTGGTGTTATGCTTGACCCAAGAAAGGGTCAATTGGCAGGTGCCAGTTCCTCCTGCAAGGGGAAGGCATGAGACCAGGCAGCTGATGGAGCAGCTTGGCAGTGCGAGAGGCCCTTCGTGTGAAGCCAGATTGCCCCAAGTGGGTCAGCCTCTGTGAGTTTTCACTTTTTTCTTCGAGTACTTGCTCTTCTGTATGGTCAATTTCTATCATTAGGATATTCTTTGAGTTTCGTGGCTGTAGTTTGCCTTTTCCTTACAATAACAACAACAAAACACAAATCCTGACTTCCGTCTGAGACTGGCATTTGACCAAGTCAGAGTACAGTGCTGAAGTGGACCCAGAAGAAGAGGGGGTGAAGACAGCGGCCAGCTGATGGGGCCAGAGGCAGCAGGCCTAGGAAAAGGGCAGTAGTTCCTCCTTCTAGATCCTTCTGTATCGTGGTCCTCGGTCTGCCATTAAAGAGTTAATGACTCTTTAAACAATACTACTTTTCTGTTTAACTGTCCAGACATATTAACTATCTTGAATTGAAATATCTTCAACTGAAAACAAGTATTAACCTATTTAAAAACCTCACGAAAAACTTACCTGCGTATCTAGCAGGAGACAGTCATCCTCGATGTTAGCCAGAATTCATCCAAAACAGACAGAATCTCAAAGGGGTTTTAAAAATTCCCCACGAACAGGAAAACACAATTCCCCCACAGTGACAGAAGTATGGGGAAGATGGAGAAGGGGTCTGATTACAGAGGTCAGGCTTCCTTGAGACTGACTGTGCTCCCTCCCCCCACTCTGAGGATGGCCGTCCATTCTCAACTTTAGTCCAGAATATGTGGCGGTTCCCTCCCCCTACTGCGCGTTCCAGTGCCGCCCAGAGCACTGTCTGCGGAAACATGAGGCTGGGCCTACAACCTCCTTGATGGCATCTTTATTTTTCTACCTGGTACAGGAACAATGTGAACACAGGTCAGTTGCACTGAAACACTCCAGTCAATTAGAACACAGAGGGCAGTGAACACAGAGGCGGGGTGAGGATGGCTGTTCCAGACCGGCACGCCCAGAGGGCTGGTGGTCCAAGCCAGCGGCCAGCGCGGACTGCTGAGAAGGACAGGAAGCATGAGTCACGACGGGCTGCGGGGAGCAGGCGCTTACAGGCTTCTGGACTCGCGCTCCTGCTTGATGAAGTTGATCAGCCCATTGGTGGAGCAATCGTGAGAGGTGACGGGGCTGCTGCTGTCAAGCTCAGGCTCAATTTTCTTAGCCAGCTGCTTCCCCAGCTCCACTCTGCCACGAAGAGGAGAAAGAACGGGGCAGGGTTCCAGGACTGCTGCTGACAAGCCGTCAGCTGCCCTGCAAATGCTCCCCGCTGTCCCAGGTCAGAAACTCACCCCCACTGGTCAAAGCTGTTGATGTCCCAGATGATACCCTGAATGAAGATCTTGTGTTCGTACATGGCTGCAGAGATGGCGGACAGCGCTGTTAGGGCTCCGCGGCCGGCCCGGCCCCCCCTACCCGGCGGCCCTCCCGCCCACTCACCGATCAGGGCTCCCAGGATGAATGGCGTGAGCTTGGTGAACACAATGGAGTTGGTGGGGCGGTTTCCTTCAAAGATCTTCAGAAAACACCCAGAAATGTCCCCCAGTTAGTTATGATCCCCAGAGTCCCCGGAGGGAAGCGCACATCGCCCAGGAGGCCAGGAGAGAGCACCGCCCCTCCTCCCACCCAAGCCCTGCCTGCCCAATGGCTCCTCCCCTCCAGTCCCTGGCCAGCGCTTACCTTGTGTGGCAACAGCTTCTCTACCTCCACAGGACTCTTTCCTGCGGCCTGCAGCTCCTTCCGGGCCTCATCCGTTGTCTTCCCTCTCATTAGGGCCTCAGTCTGGGCCAAGAAGTTGGCCAGAAGGATCTGAAGAGAGAGATGTCCAGATCCACTTGGAAGCACTGCCTGGCTTCAGGTAGCGGGACAAGACTGCCCGGCCCTGTCCAGGGCGGGTTAGTGCCTGCCCGGCTCCGGCTGCCAGCCCCAGTGCAGAGCTCAGTGGAGTGAGGGGGGGCTGAGAGCCTATGTCTGACAGCAGAAAGTGGCAGCTACTCCCGTGAGCAACATTGCATCACATGACAACGATCTTTTAATATCCCAAGGAGGTGAGGCATCACCCATAATCACATGGCTCACTAAACGTAAGCCCACACTAAACGCTGCGGACAGGTGCTTGGAAACTACAGCTCCAAGCAAAACCACATCATCAAAGCACATCTTCTAATAACACCTTTTCAGTCTGAGTCGCCTGGGATTGTTCTTTTTCTCATCCGTATTAGAAAAACTCCACTGAGTAAGACATTATGGCTGAGGACTGCTGTAGAAGAGGGCAGAGAAGTCTGTCAGAGGGAGGTGAGAAGAGGAGGCGAGGAACGCGCCACACTGAGGATGCTGCCGCCATTGCTGGTGCTGAGATGCAGACCATGAGTCAAGGAGGCTTCTGGAAGTTGAGAGTGATTCCCCCCAGACCCCGACAGCAAAGGGACTAAACCTTGTCCTGTAACCATCTGGAAGTGAGCAAGGAGGACGGTTCTCTCCCTGGAGTCTCCAGAAAGGGACTCAGTCCTGGTGATGCCCTGTCTTTGGCCCACAAGGCCCCGAGCAGAGACCCAGCAGCACCTGGGCCCGCAGACAAATGGGTGTTGTCTTAGGCTACCGAGTTTGTAGTCAGCTGTTGCAGCAGGAGTCAACAATCCATCTACCTGGTCTTAGGAGGTGTGGGTGTGACGTGAGCCTAGAAGAGCAGGAGGAGGGTCGGGGCCTACCTTGTGATGCAAACCCTTCCTTATTGGGTGCTGGGTCTGGACCGGGATGAGGAAGTCACAGGGTATCATCTTGGTGCCTGTGAAGGGTGCTGTGGTCACCCAGGTGCCCCCCAGCCCACAGAGCCACCCATCTGCCTACAGGAGAGCAGGTACCCGAGGGGGACATCTCTGTGGAGGGCCCACCCTCCACAACCCCACTCCCACCTTGGCCAGGCGGGCCTCACCTTGGTGGATGAGCTGGTAGAAGGCGTGCTGGCCATTGGTCCCTGGCTCCCCCCACACAATGGGGCCTGTCTGGTGGTCTACGCGGGTGCCAGACTTGGTGACGTACTTCCCGTTGGACTCCATGTCACCCTGGGATGGGAACAGAACCTCTGTCTGTAAGCTCTGCTCCTTCAGCACCACTCCCAAATCCTGCCTGCAGTGCCCTGGCCCTGCGATGGCTCCGTGGGCCTCGTGAGCCCTTTTCCTCCCTTCCCCATGAGGACACAGGCTCACGGCTTTCCAGGAGACCCCTGGAAGGAGGGTCATGCGGCGAGAGGGCAGACATGGAGGTCCGGGGAGGACTTCCCTAAGAGCTGAGTTGGGTCAAAGGTCCAACCAATTTCTACAGGAGAGGCAGACGAGGCGCATGGTGTACGGCCCGGAGGGCCGGCACCTCACCTAGATGCTACGCTCCAGGGCCGCTCGGTCCCCTTCAACGACAGGATTTACCTTCAGGTGCTGGTGAGGTCTGCTGAGCCCGCCCAGGGACAGGTCTGTGCTAAAGAGCAGGGGCAGAGCAGAAGGGCTGTCCGGAGCAGAATCGGGACTAGGAGCGGGGCTGCTCAGGAGATGTGGGGGGCCAAGCACTGTGAGTAGCTCAAAGAGGCACTGCAGAGGAGGTGAGCAGGAGCAGTGCAGACCACGGGGGTCCCAGCCTATCACAGCGCACACAGCGCTGTCCAGGAGGAAAGCCACCCAGCGGGGAGGCAGAGCCAGAGTGAGGTCAGGGCCTGCCCGGCCAGCCACAGGACAGCCAGCCATGGCCCGCCCACATGCCAGGCTCGGCTGACACGCAGGCCCAACAGACGCTGTTCATAAAGATTCACCCTGAGCTAGGGAAAAGCCTTGGCAAAGGGGGAAAAGGTCTCTTTAAGGAGACAAGAGTCTGGGCCCCTGAGCTCATGGGCTTCCCAGGTACCTCCCCAAGTTCCCACTGACCCCAAAAGCGGGCTAAGCAACGGGTACCTGCTGGAAGTAGGCAGCAAAGCGATGCATGTACTGGTCATAGGGCAGCATGGCGTGAGTCTCGGACCCAAAACAGTTGATGTACCAGACACCCAGCAGAGCCAGAAGGACGGGGGCATTCTTCTCCAGGGGCGTCGTGAGGAAATGGTTATCCTGCAACAAGGGCAGGAAGGGCGGGAGCTGAGCAGTGTCTCTGGAGGGAGGGAAAGAAGAGAGGCAGGGCGCGGGACCAACCACACGCTCTCTTGGCAGAGAACATAAACCTGTCACTTACCATCCAGTGGGCCCCCGAGAGCAGCTGCTCAAAGTTGTCAAATCCTGCAACACAAAAGCAGAGTTCACAGAGACACTGGGTCATGCCCCAGTCTCCTGCTGTGGGCATGTTGCTTCTGGTTCTGGCTGGACGTGGAGCCAGAAGGAACAGGAGATGGAGGACTTGCACTGGAAAAAGCCTCGACCATCCGAGTCATCCCTGAGGAAAACTCCAGCTAACCCTGCCTGGCGTGAGACGTGAGTGGGGCTGTGGTTGTGAGGGGTGGAGAAAAGCAACCTGTACACCCGGAAGAGATCTCAGGCCTTCCCTCTAGCCTAAGAGAAATATTCCAGCCAAGAGCAGAGGGGCCAGGGCTATTGGCTGGAAACACACACACACTTACCCACATGCAGTGCAATGGAGAGTCCAATGGCTGACCACAGCGAGTAGCGCCCGCCTACCCACTAGGAGAGACAAGAAAAGGTGCTGAACAAGGGTTAGAATAGCCCGCCCCCCTCCCTCCTGCCACAGAACTTGCCCCTGACCACGATGCTCTTCCACAGACAGCTCGAGGGCCTGGGTCCAACCGACCTCAGGGAAGCAAGTCAGCAGGCCAGGTGCTGCAATGCTAGGGCTGAACCACAGGGCCGACTACACCGTGGACGGAGCAAGCCACTAGACACAGCCAAGGACCTTACCGTGGCCGGCCCAGCCTCCTCAGACACTGCTGCCCTGAGCCTCCTACTTGTGTCAACCCAGCACCTCCTACCTGTGCCAGCCCAGCCTCCTCAGATGCTGACAGACCCCAGCGCCTCCCACCTGTGCCAG
>NW_004567129.1:25765459-25782634 GCF_000260355.1 Condylura cristata | reverse complement strand
CTCCTCAGGCATTGATAGCCCAGTGCCTCCTACCTGCGTTTAAGCCACTTCCTTGGACACTCACATATCAAAATCCATACCTGTGTCTGAATCTGCCTCCAAGCTCAATGAGAGATCCCGCATCTCCTACCTGTGCACGTCTTATCGAATACTGACAGATCTGGGTCCTCATACCTGTGTCTGGCCCTGCTTCCTCAGACTCTGGCAGACCCCAGCCCTCATACCTGTGTCAGATCCAGACTCCATAGGGACCAACAAACCCAGAGCCTCATACCTGTTTTGACCTCTTGGAAAACTGACAGAACCAGCACCTCCTACCTGTGCCCAGTCACAATTCCCGGAACAATGAAAGAACGAAACCCTCCTACCTGGCCTGCTCCCAGCTCTTCAGACACAGGAAGATCAATGCCTCCTGCCTGAACCTGGCCTTGCCCCTTCTGACACTGACAGACCCAGTGCCTCATACCTGTACTCACTTCCAAGTCCTCTCAGACTGGGTGACAGACAGTGCCTCGTACCTGTGCCCATTCCTGACTCCCTATACTGACCAGTGCCTCCTGCCTGTATCAGCCCTGCTTCCTGGGGTGGTGAGAGGATTCACCAGAGACAGAGTAGGGAGCAGAAAAGGCGGATCTACAAAATACACTGCCGAGGGGAGCAGCAGGTGAGACAGAAGAGGTCTGCTGAGCCATGTGGGTCACCTCTAGGCCAGGGATTGAACTCACACAGATGCAGCCATGGCTTGGCTCAGCTTCACAGTGTAGTGTGAAGCTGTGCCACCAGGGAGGGCCCTATTAAGCCTTTCTTCACGATAAGAGAAGTCCCACAGAAAATATTCCTCAGTTCTTCTAAGGATGGTCTAAGAGTAGTACCTTTCTAAATAGATTTCTCTCCTGGAAATCTATCGAGACCGGCTGGGCAAGAGGAAGAATAGTATAATCAAAGGTAAAGGAAGGAGTGTGTGGGTGAGAATGGAAGGAGACCATGTGGGGCCCCAGTAACCAGGGAGAGATGATTTTCCTCCATGAGGGAGACACAGAGGATTCAGGAGGTTCAATCAAATAGCAGGAGAAGGAGAGCCTCAAGTTTGGCCCCCAGGTTTCCGGCTTGGGCGATGAAATAAACGGTGAGGCCCTTACTTAACCACCCCACGGATCACAATGCCCACCACAGGCTCTCAGGACTCACCTAACCACTCAGTCCTAGAGAGTGGGCTGAGTGAACATCTGATCCTCAGACCAACAAATGCCAGGCTGCTACCTTGGCTGAGACCAGGTCCTCAAACTTCACTCTGGGGGAGTCCAGCAATGCCAGGATCTCACCTGAGCCTCTGACACCTGGGCTTGCAGACACGGGGCTCTGGAGCGCACCGTCATTTCAGGGGCCTCTCCAAGTAGGCACATGCAGCTCCTCTGCCAAGGTCTGCTGCTGCGCGCCTCAGCTGCCCAGACCTGACTCATCTGTCCAGGCCTTTTTCCTCACCCGGGTAACTCCCACCCTGAGCCAATCAGACCTCACTGTCACCGACCACACCTGGATCTGGTATAGAGCCTGAGACCTCTACACACCCTGAGCTCTGCCCATCATCCCTGACCAGGGTGCTGGGGACAGGTGGTGACTTGGCTCAGGACATTCTTCCAGTCTGACCTGACCCCAAGGGTGCCCCAGGCCTTTCTGGGCTGAGGCAGGCACACATACCCACGACGACTCTGGCTTTTCCTTAGGGTACATATTACCCACCTACCAGTTCCCAGCCCAGCACCAAAGCTCCCGCCCTGTAGGTCTCACCCACCTTCTCGGCCACACCCATCATGCGTTGGTTGCCCCTCTCATTTCACCCGACAAGATGCTCATCTGTACCTGAACCTAGGTGGTAGGAACACCCTAACATCAAGTTTATACACCTCTACCCAGGAGCGCATGGGTCCATAGTCACTAACAAAGCCAAGTTGGCACACCTGAGCCAGACCAGGCTTCAAGGATATCACTTGTCATACCCAGGTGGATGTAGCCCTGGCTTCAAAGTCCTAGCCTAAGCGAGACCCATGCACCCACCCATGTTGAACGGAGGGCCCAGAGACCCCCCTGGAGTGCCAGTATTCAGCCTCCCCACAGAAGAGCCAGGGCTGGCGCCTGACTGAGAGGCCACTCGGCCACCCACCCAGGCATACCCGTGGTTCCCCAGACCGCAACACAAGGCCCCAAGGGCTCATGCCTGTGCCTGAACACAGTACCTGAGAAAGTCAACTCTATCAACTCTACCCGTGTTCAACCCTACCTCTTGAGCCTCAAGACACTACCCTTGGCGGATGGGTTTTCTGACAGCCTCTGACACATCACAGGTGGTGGGCCAGTCAACCTACCTATCCATTGACCCTGGGTCCTTGGACTGTACCTGGCAGACCAGCTCTACCTACCTGTGCTTGACCTTGGCTCTTCAGACCACACCTGACAGGGCAGTGCTTCCTACCTGTACCTGATGCTGGGTCCTTAGACCAAGTTTGGCAGGTAAACTGTGACTACCTGTTCTTGACTTTGGTTCCTCAGACCACACCTGGCAGGCACTGTACATACCCCTGGTTCCTCACAGGAACTGGAGCGCAGCTCTGCTTACTTGTGCTTGACCTGGGCTCCTCAGACAACACTGGTGGGCCGGCTCTGCTTACCTGTGGCTTGACCTAATGTCCTCAGAACACTCCTGGCCAGTCAGCTTTGCCTACCTGACTCTGCCCTGGTCGCTCCAACCTCATCTGGCAGGCCAGCTTTGCTTAACCTGTGCTTGTGCTGGGCTCCTTGGACCTCATCTGATGGACCAACTTTGCCAACCTGTGACTGATCCTGGGTCCAGACCTCAGCTGGCAGGCCAGTTCCTTCCACTGCAGCTAGAGAGTCAGTTTTGCCTACCTGGGCTCCCAGAACACAACTGCAAGGCCAGTTCTTCCTACCCATGTTTGACTCGAGGTCCTTGACTATACCTGAAAGGTCCATTCTACCTCCCTGTATTTGACCCTGGCTCCTCAGATTTTACCTGGCAGGTCAGCTTTATCTACCTATATCAGACCATGGTCCCCTAAATCTCACCTGGTGGACCAGTTCTGCCGACCTGTGTTTGACACTGAGTCCCAGCAAGCCGATTCTGCCTGCTGTGTCTGATACTGGCCTGTCGCACCTCACCTGGTGCAGCATTTGGGTTATTCTGCACTTGGCACTGCTCCTTCAAATTGCACATGGTGGGCCAGTTCTGCCTGCTGTAGTTTGACCTTTGCTCCTCAGACCTAACCTGGTGGGCCAGCTATCTCTACCTATCAGTGATGCTGGTGCTTCAGACGCTACCTGGCACATTATTCTGTGCCTAACCCTTGTTACTCCAATCACACGTGCTGGGCCTGCTCCACCTACCTCTATTTGACCCTTGGTCCTCAGACCTCATCTGCGGAACCAGCTCTGCCTACCTGTACTTGACCTTGGCTCCTCATATGACACCTGGTGGACCATTTCTACCTACCTGTGCTTCACTTTGACTTTGCTCAGACACCTGGCCATCAGCTGTTACCTGTGATGCTGGCTGCTCTGACCACACCTGGCAGTCAACTCTACTTACTAGTCTTGACTGGCTCTTTATGCCACACCTGGCAGGTGAGTTCTGCCTACCTGTGCTTGACCTTAGCTCCTCAGATGACACTTGGTGAGCCAGTTCTACCTACCTGTATTTGACCCTGGCCACTGGCAGACCATTTCTGCCTACCTGTGCGGAGCTCTGTGCTCTGCAGACCAGCTGCGGCCACTTCTATCTACTTGTGCCTGGCTGTGGCTCCAATGGTGTCACCTGGCAGGCCTGTTCCACCTACCTGTGCTTGCTCTAAGGACCTAAGACTGCACTAGGCAGACTAGCTCTACCTTTTTGTACCTCATCTCAGTTGCTCACATCTTGTCTGGGAAATCTGGGTCTCACTTAGCCTCCAGTGTCACCATCTTGAACTCACTGAACAGACCTTGTTTTGTGAACCGGCTGTGTGTCTGGCTTCACAGACCTTACCTGACAAACCAGGCTCTACCCACCTGCATTTGCCCAGGCGGGGAGACCCAAGGATACAAACCCATGCCAAACACAGACTCCTTCGACCTTACCTGAGAAACACAATTCTCTGCCTGGCCACCACGCCTTGACCTCATAAGCTAGCTCCAAAAGTTGTCCGTGCTTACCTTGACCTCACCTAGGGAGTCCAGATCTATTCTCCCAATGTGCCCAATCCTGCCCCTCAGATTTCACCTGAAAGCTCTCTCCACCGGTCAGCACTTGAGAGTCTCAAAGTCTAGTCTCAGCGTCTACGTGCATCACGCTAGAAGGTGATCCAGGCCACCTGACAAGTCTGCTGGACCTTCCTGAGCCTCAGCTCAAGTGTGCGACAGTTTCAGAACTGTGTGGCTTTTCAGGTCAACCACTTCTGCCCGTCTTTGGTTTCATGAATATTATCCGAAAAATGCATCTCTCTCACCTGTGCTTGACCCAGATTCAGAGGATAAACCAGACCTGGACCTTTGCAGCTCAACCTTACCTGAGATCTGAAAGTACCAAACCTGTATCTTACCTCAACTCCTCAAGCCTCACCTGAGAGACCAGCTTACACAGCTGAGGCAGACCCAGAACTCCTAAGCCTTCCAGAAGGATGCAGGGCCAACCCAAGACCATGGAGCTGTACATTGCCAGAACTGCTCAGGCCTCACCTGAGAAAATACTTGTGACTTGGACCCCATAGTGATTCTGGGCCTCACTTAACAGACTCTGCCATCTCTGCCCACCTCTGGCCGGCTCCAGTGGCCTCACACGGTGACCCAGCTCTACCTCATGTGCCTCCTCTCAACTCCTCCGGCCTCCCCTGAGGAACTAGTAATGCCAGCTGAGAGCTCAAGGAGACAGGGCTCTGCAGACCACCAGCAGGCCCCGCCATGCCAACCTGACCTGACAGACACATCCTTCCACCTGGCAGGTTCCTGACTCCTCACCTCAGCCTGAAGAACCCATGAGAGAGCCCAGTGGCACCAGAGAGTGTCTGCATGGCCAAGGCCTGAGATTTCACCCTCCTGGCACGGACCTCCAGGCCCTGACCTTTCAGGGTTTGCTGCTCTGATGGAGCAGTGTGCTCAGCTTCCCGTCTGTCCTCCATGTGCTCCAGCTCCCCAGCCCTCAGCTTCACAACCAGGTGTATTCCTAGCTCTGCCTAATCTGGGCTTCTCATACCCTGCCCGGGCAGAGCCCAAAGGCACAGACCTCGCCTGGGACTGGTCGCGGCCGTCAGGCTCCACTCTGCCTGCTGCCCATCGTGCCTGGTCAGGATGCGAGAGCCAGGTGGCTGCCCGCATTTGCCAAATCCTAAATTCAAAGTTCACATTTCATTCATGTTTTCAGCCACCTACTACCTGCTGGTTACCCTTCAGACCTGCTCAGAGACATCCCAGCGTACACACCTGTCCCACACCGGAGACCTCAACTCACAGGCCCAGTGTTAAATACTTGTCTGTGTTTTTGGCTCCTTAGAACTCATTTGAGAGAAATAGCTCTTAACAATTATGAAGACACAATTCCAGCATTTGCAGATCTCACCTGTACTTGACCTGTCCTGGTTTTCCTCAGAACTTACCTGTGCCTGCTTGTTCTTAAAACTCATCAACCCAAATTTACCCTCCGGTATGTGCTGACTCTGGCTCAGCCGCAGAGCCCAGTTTTCCCCCATACCTTGCCTGATCCCGACACCCGACGCTGCCCAGGGCTGGCCCTGATGGACAAGACCTCACCATGGATACGTACCATTGCAGGCTGGACAATTCTGAGCTTACCTGAGAGCCAGAGCAGTAGCCCTGTACCTCTCCTGTACTCCTCTGTCTCACCTGAGATTCCCTAGCTCTAGAAACATCACTGTCTCTGTCCCTGCCCTGGCTCTGAGATGGCACCGTCTCGGCTCAGCCACTGTGGCACACGCTATGACCCGTCCGGGACAGGATGTCTCCCCTGTGCTTAGCCTGGCCACTCAGCAGCTCCAGTCCAGGTGTCTGTGCTCAACTGCCACTCCTAGGCCTTACCGGGGAGACCCGTGTGTCTCCCTAAGCCACACTCCACGCATCTGCCTACTAGGCACTTTAGTCAGCGAAAGCCGCAGTGGGGCACACCCTTGTTCTGGGGGCTTCTTGAGAGGCAGGAGCACCGCACACCTCTGACCGCTGCCTGCTCGGGCTCCAGGTCCCAGGGAGGAGGTGGAAGATGCCCCCCCCCCTTAGTCAGGTGTGCAGTATCAGTTAGGACCTGTACAGTCTGTCTCCACCAGGGCTCCTCCTCTGAGTCACCAGAATGGCACAATGACTCTTCGAAATTCTCCCAAGGATGGTACATAGCTATCCCCATTCTAGAAAGAAGTTAACTTATTACACACAATAGCTGCCTAAGGGCTTAATTCTCTGCCAGATCCAAGATCTTCAAAGCTTTCAAAGGTGACACCCGGGGATGCTGCCACCAAACAGAGAGCTTCAGGTCAACAGGGCTGTGGGAAAACCCCCAGCAGGATGGCGCCCGCCATGGTGTGCCTGTCAGGGTCACTGCCTTCAGAGCAGCCATGCCCTCATGTCACCCCAGTTCCCCAAAGCCGCAGCCCTTTTTACTCTCAGCAAGGCTTCAGGGAAGGCTCCTACTCACTGCTTGGCCTGGCTACAGCTCCAGCAGCGGCATCGGGGTGACAGCTGAGGCCAGCAGGCCCCCGGCTCACGGCCAGGCCCACGCTTGCTCTCTGCTGCTCTCTAGCGGCTGCGCAGCCTCCCCCAGGCCTCACACCTCCCACCTCACCCTGCCCCTTGGCCTTTAGAGATGACTGCCCTTCAGAGAAAGGTCACCACTGAGAATAACTCACCACCTCAGCATAGTGAGGGGGGCAGGGGTGGCTCCGGTTACCTCACCCAGGGGAGTGCCATCCCTTTGCTAGCTGGGTAGAAGCAGAATCTTCACCCTGACTGGGCTGCTCCCACCCCACGTCTCTATGGGTCTCCTCTGCCCTTCAAAGTCAGACATGCAGCAGGTGCTCAATAAATGTTGATCTGACCTCACCGCCCCGCATCCTTGGCTCAATGCTCATGACTTGGCAAAGGACACAATTCACCCAGCGCAAAGAAGTGCCTTTACTTACATCCCAGAACTCGAACATGTTTTGTGGGTCAATTCCAAACTCCTTCACTTTACTCTAAAAAGGGCAAAGGGAGGGAAGAAGAGAGAAGCACGCATTAGCTGGCAAACCAAGAGCTCCAGGACACGCCACGCCCCTCAAGCTGCTGGCGTACCCGAGTGGGGCAGCCTGTGGATGAGGGTAGAGACCAGAAGCCGCCCCCACCCGGGATGGACACCAGAGGCCTGCACGCAGCATGCCAGTGACCTGGCGCCAGCAAAGCCCCCCTGCGAGGTGGGGTACCACCTCGGCCCCCCCCCCCCACTGCTGTAGGGGGCGCCAACTCCCCGAGACAACTGGGAACCCAGTCTAGGGCTGAATCTGAGCACAGGCAAGGGCCCGGCTCAGACACGTGTTGAGGCACTGGAGGATCTGGGATGGTGACCACCCCAGGCGGCCTTCAGCAGACAGCCAGTCCTATCCTCACGGACTCGGGCCCTGGAGACGCAGACAGCAATCCTTTCCCTAGGCCCCAAGGAGCCGCCCTCCTGACCAGTCTGAGCTCTGCCGCCAGGAGGCAGAGAACGGTGCTGTGGCCAGTCCTAAGACGCTCTCCTGTTTCAGGGCAAGCCCTGGAGAAGGGGTGCAGTGAGGACGGAAGGGGCTGCTCAAGAAGACCCACGCACATGGCATGCAGCGGCTGCTCACAAGATTTGGCACGGTCTGCTCCAGAGCATGCCCAGCCTGCCCGCCAATGCAGCTCCACGCTACCTTGCACAGGTAAACCGGAGAGCTGGCAGGCAGATGACCCACATGCTACGCTGGAATCACTGACTCACCAATCCCCAAGCCAAGTGATCCCTGCCCTGCAGGCCCCACTCCTACCCAGCACAACCCGCTGGGGAGAGGCCCGTGCAGTGCCGCAGAGGCCAGGGGAGGCCCTGTGCGTGCGGGGTCGGGAAACGAGGCCGGGAGACAGACCGGGTTGGTCCCGCCAACCGTGAGACCCCACCAGGGCTACAGAAGTGTAACGGCAGAGTAAGAGGCAAGGGCCCTTGACCATTCTCGCCCCTCAGAGGCAACCGACTTCCATCCTGCTGGAAGTAGGCCATTCCATGGCCTCCTGGGCTCCAACAGCCACATCACAGCTTGTGTACCCTGAAAGGTCATGACCTTGAGGTGGCGCAGATGCTTCCGGGGGGGTGAGGGTGAGCGCAGCCCACACAGGCACTCACCGTGTTGGTGGACAGGGCAATAAAGTGCTTCGAAACTGCAGAGGGCTGCAAGAGACAGAGCCAGGTCACGAGGAACCCACCCGTAGCCGACCAGGGTGAGGACCCTCCCATTTCTGCAGAAACCAAGGTCCTGCTAGGACCACTGCTCCCTGCGCTAGGTTCTGAGGATGCTTAAGGAGCCTGACATCTGGGTCAAGAGGGCAGAGGGCGCAGAGGCCAGCCTGCCCGTCCTACCTCACAGGCACACAGGCCAGGAATATGCCTTCCCTATAAAGTGGGTGCGGCCAGGACAGAGGCGCTCACCGGGCCCTGGGGCCTTAAAGAAAGGGCTGCCAGAGCAGGTCCTGTCATGTTTCGTGTGTGGGGGCTGGCAAGGCCAGACAGCTCCAAGGAGAAAAGGCAGGCACCAGAGAGGCTGCCTCTCGCTGCCAGCTTAGGGGGAAATCCGGCTATAGGAGGGGCCCACCTGGTGCCTCCCACTTCGTGCACCGCCCGCCGCCCGCCCTAGTACTCACATCCTTGGCAGACAGGAGAAACCACTCCTTGGCAGTCTCCGCGTTTGTGATGGTCTCCTGGGTGGTAAAGGTCTGCAGCAAGAGAGCAGAGCCGTCAGGCCCCAGCTCAGCTGGGTGGGGCCTCCAGCCAGGGTCCAGCAGCAGAAGCCACCAGGGTACCCGGCTGTCAGTGCACGAGGGTCAATGACAGTCACCCCACATCACCTCTACTCATGTGAGTGGCTTTGTCTGGGGCGGGACCCAGAAGCAGCAGCCTCATCCTGTGATTCAGAACTTTGCAATGGGGTGGGAATGGGGGCCGTCGAAGGCACAACTGCCCTCTGCTCCCCTCCCACACACACTGGTCAAGACCAGGACGTCTTCCAGAGGAGCCGCAACCTCGCCACAGGCCCTTCCTCCTGGGCTAGGCTGTATCTCAGGATCTGGACGGACACCTAATGTTTGCTGCACACTGATATGAATAAACTGGGCAAAATGACAACAGACAGAGCCTTTACATGATCTGGTCATGGCTGCAGGGCCAGAAAGCAGACACTTGGGGCCGATCTCTAAGAAAGACTTGAACAGCCCCAAGCTAAGCGGAACCTCAAAGCAAGAGGGCTGGGGCTGCAGAACAAGGCCGAAATTGACGAATGTGGGCTGTGGGGGGTAAATCACCTTTGCCAAAGACAAGCAGCTGTCTGAGGGCAGCTGTGCTGGCTGAAGCCACAAAGTGAACCTACCTGGGTCGCTGGGAGGGTCCAGAGCCCAGCGCAGTGTTAAAGCACCCCTCCCCACCCACCTAAGCGCTGGGGAGCCAGGCTGGGTCCCAGGTCTGTACCTTGGAGGCGATGATGAACAGGGAGGTCTCGGGGTTCAAGGCAGTCAGAGTCTTGGCAATGTGGGTCCCGTCAATGTTGGAGACAAACCAGACCCGGGGGCCTCCCGCGGAGTATGGCTTGAGGGCTTCGGTCACCATGAGGGGCCCCTGCGGGGAAACAGGCATCAGAAAACTCCAGCGGCTCAGCGGTGGGCACAGCCAGGCTGGGCACGAGCCCTGTCCTCACCAGGTCCGAGCCGCCGATGCCGATGTTGATGATGTCCGTGATGCTCTTGCCTGTGTAGCCCTTCCAGTCTCCGCTCCGGACACGCTGGCACAGAAGGGGACACGCCGTCAGCCCGAACCCCCCGAGCAGAAGCTGCTGCTCAGCACGCCAGGAGGGGGTCTGCGCCCTGCCACCTCAGTCCCAAGCCAGGCCCTGCCAGAGGCCTACTGTGATCCTCGCGACAGGCCCCTGCCATTGCGGCCCCAACCGGACTCTGACTCATCAGCAGCAAAGTGGGCAACCTCCCACCCCAAGGCAGCACAGTCAGAATCTGCAGGATAGTGTGTTATACCAAGAGGTGAGCAATGCCCACGCTGTGGCTGCTCTGTGTAGGGACAGACAGGCACCTCCTTGAGGACCCCCGCCCCAGTGCCTAAAACGTTGCCCTGTGACCCCAGGATGCGGACAAGGGGATGGATGACAGAGGCTGGGTCAGGCAAGACTTTGCTCTTTCTTGTCACTTACTCTGGGGGACACTAAGCACTGTTCCCCAGCATGAATGAGAACTCCCCTGGAGGATCCTCCAGAACCCACTAAACCTTCAGAAAAAGGGAGCCCTGGCCAACATCTCCATGACAACCCCTCCACAAGGTCCCAAACCACCACCAACCAGTCAGCAATTACCGAGTTTTTCTAACCCACAGAAACTATGTGAGATGATAAACAGTTACTGCTATTTCCACTCGAGTTCTGGTGTGATTTGTTAGACAATGGCAAACAGCTAGTGCAGATCTTGGTACCAGAGGTATTAATACTACCGTAACAGAAACCTAAAGTGTGGCAAGGGCCTCCCTGATGCAGGGGTTAAAGTTCAAGCACTGTGAAGCTGTCTGCAGCCACTGCAGCACGAGTTCGATCCCCAGCCAGGGAGCTGACCCACAGGGCGCAGTAGACCTCTCCTGTCTCCCCGCTGCTCCCCTCAGCAGGGTGTTTTAGTCAACCTGCCTGTTCTGCTCCCCACTCTGTCTCTGATGAATCCTCTCACCCCCTGCACCTCTGGCCTGTACTCCAGTTCTTGTATTAATAAATAAAATAAATATTAAAAAAAAGCTCAAAAGTCCTTGAGTTGAGAGTTAGTGAAAGTCTAAGAGACACCGGGGAGTCTGTTAGCAGTCTGATAGTCCTCCGAGGGGCCACTGGAGGAGGTTCAAAAAAAATGGAAGGAAAACAATGGAAATCCGAGGAAAGAGCCCTGATTATACTCCTTATCATGCAAGGAGAGTTAGCCTCGCTGTGGTTCGTGTTTATGGGGACAGTGCAAGAGACCCCTCTTCTGAGCTGACGATCCAGCTACAGGCTGCGTTAAAGGAACTGCCTGGCTCCCCGGTGCTTACAATAAAAGGAAAAAGAACAGAAAACTGCCAAGAGAACTTTTCAACAAAAATTAGGAAATTGCCAGGTTTGAAAATTTCCAGCATCTCCAGGCAACAAGTGATGCTAAAATGCCAGTTTCTTGGCGAAGATCAAATCCAGGGCACTGTCACAAAAGCAGCCTAAAGCCGGGGCATGAAAGGAGCCTTCAGATGTGGCTGAGGAAACCACGCAGCAGCCACACGGCGGCCGCTCTGTAAAAAGAACAAAGGCAGAGCGAAAAGCCTGGAGGAGTAATTCCTGTGTCTCGAGTGACAGGTGTCCTGGTGGATTTCAGGATGGCCTTGGTCCAGTGCCTCCTGTATGCCTCCCACATCCGTTGTCCCCCTTCTTGAGACAGAATCACCCTCCATCAGTTACCCACGTATAGTTCACTCCTGCATGTCAGCTACGAGAGGGCTAGATAAACGGTGTCTTGAATTCGTGCATCTTCAGATCACAAGGCACCACCGTATTTGCGTTATGTTAAAGAAAACACAGGTACTGCTGTGTGGCTGCCTAATTTCGCTGTGAGTCTAGACTTCCAGCTGCCACTGCCAAGGGCTATGGCCCTAGGAGAGTGAGCAGGAGCACAAGGCATCACTGCGCGCCAGAGGGGACCATGACAGGCCCCTCCCTGGTGGCTCCGCAGATCTGCCTGCTGGCACCACATTCCATCCTGGTCCCTCCCACTTTGTCCAGAGCTGACCTGGGTGACCGAGAAGGTCTCAATGAAATGAAAGGGAACTTGCTCTTAACTGCCCTGAGGCACCCTGCCTGTTCTCTCTGATGGCTCCCCCTGGGGGAAGCCAGCCACCCTGAGGAGGGTGAAGAGGCCAGGATTGGGCTGTCCCACCAGCCAGCACTAACTGTCACGAGGCCCCCTAGGTCAAAGTTTTTTTTTTTTTTGTAAAGAACAGGGTTATTAGAAAAAGAGTCACCTGCCAGTCACAGGTGGGCAGAAGAGTTGCCCAGGGTCAGTATCTTAACCACAGTGTGCAAGGGGTCTGACCAGAATCAGCCAGTTCAGTCACTGAATATTTCCCGCCCACATAACTGGTGACCGCGGTTTCCAGTTGCCAAGTTCTGGCCCAATTTGTTACACATCAGCCAGCAATGATTATGACCTGCCCTTCCCCAAACCAACAAGATGCAGCAACTCTTTTTTTTTTTTTGGCATAGAAGAACTAGGGTAGGCCTAATTCTAATTAGGGTAGGTGCAGAGGGTGAGAAGATTCCCCAGAGACAGAGAGGGGAGCAGAACAGGAGGATCAACTGAAATACACTGCTGAGGGGAGCAGCGGGCGGGTCAGGAGAGGTCTGCCGCGCCACCTTCCTGGCCGGGGATTGAACCCAAGCTGCAGCGGCTGTGGACAGCTTCATACTCCTTGGCTTCAACCCCTTGCCCCACCAGGGAGGGCCCCCAACATCTATTGCTTTTAAACAATAAAGTGATCAACTGCCATGGGAAACTTTCCACCAATCCATACAAATAAGTTGCTCCATTCTCAACCCTCAATCTCAGGGTAAATGTTTTGTAACAATGAAGTTCTTCCCTCCCACAAAAAACAAACAAACAAACAAACAAATAATAAAAATAAAGCATCCCTGGGCTCTCCCTGGAGGCACAACGGGTCAGGACATAGCACTGCAAACTGGTTGCACCCGCTTGTACGAGTTCGATCCCCACACCCAGAGCTGACCCACCAAGGCACAGCACACTCCTCTTGGCAGGGTGCTTCCTCAATCTGCCTGCTCTGCTCCCCACTCTCTCTGGTGAAGCCTCTCACCACCCCTGCACCTCTGGCTTGTACCCCAGTTCTGTATGCATAAATAAATCTTTAAAAAAAAAATATATAAAGAATCCCAGGGAGGGAAACACCAAGAATATCTATTAGCATAACAACACACACCTTTATTTGACCAGATGGGGTTTTACGAGACACCAGTTTTGTAACTTCCTTTCCAACTTCATAGTGTATTCTGAATCATGTGGGAGGTCAATGAAATCTTGGCTCCCTGACTCCTAACTGTGTCAAGGACTATGTGACGACGCTGGTGTGCTGACTTGGCTCACTGGGCCTCTGACAAGAGTCCGGGTTGTTCTGGTTTCTGCCACTACACCAACCCAGGGGAGCATCTTCACCCATGCTGGCAGACTTTGAAGCATACAGCCATGGGTGTGTTCTTCATCACGGAATGGCTGCCATTCAGCAGCTTTTTTGGACTATAAATATCCCAGCAGCCTGAGTCAGGTAACCAGCAGCCAGCTTAAGGGAGGGCCTTTCTGGAGACGACGCCCAGATGGCCGGTGTCACAATGTCCACCGACAGGCCAGAGCACACACGGGCGCATCGGACAGAACCAGGCTTCCAGGGCACGTCAGCTCTGCCACACACGGCAGGCACATGGCTGGAAATGCCCCTGCCCACCGTCGTGCCAGCCACTGCAAGGGGCATTCTGGAATCCAGACACCCAGAAGCATCCTGAGCCTTCCTCACCCCAGGAAGTCATTCCTGTGGACACCCAATCACCTGCAGCCACTTCAGGTCCACAAAGGACTCTTGGCCAGAGCAACCATACTTTGATCAGCCACAAGTGGAGCCTGCTGGTGGCAGAAACAGGCTGACTAGAGGCTGGGTTATCGCTCGCAGGGGCACTTAGGCCTGACACACAGATATCAGGTCTGTGGTCACACCCTCAGAGACACGTAGGGCCTCAGACATCACCCTTGGACTCTGGGCGTGCGGATGCCTGTAGGCCCTTGCAGAACCACCGCTGAGATGGAAGGGGTTGACGTGGTGGAATTCCCAGCTGGTCTCTGAGGCAACCCAACACCCTCACCCACGGGAAAAGGAGGCAGCTCTGCACACGGACACCAACAGGGGCAGCACATGGACAGCAGCCAGGCAGCTGCAGAAGAGGTGAAAGTGCAGCCACGTGCGTCCATGCTCACTATGTACAGGCTTCAGGTGGTGTGGAGAGATGCCAGGTGTGTATGACATACTCATGCATATGCAGGAAACTTCAGGAGAGATCTCACAAAGGCTGCATTGGAGAGTTGGGGAGGGATGTGATCAGGGAAATTTGAAGACATTTATTTAATCTGGTTCTATTAAGCTGGGGCCAGGCTGTCCCCATGTGCCCACAGATGGCCACAGCTCACTGCTGCCAGTGAGGGCTCCCCTGGGAGTAGGATCAGAGGCACCCAGTTGAGACTCACACAGACCCCTGCCCCCACCGCCGGCTGCAGGGAGGGCTGAATCCTACTCGCAAGGAGAGCAGAAAGGGGACACATCCCACTCCCCAGATTCCCAAAGACATGCACACACTGGCCAAGGGCAAGTCCTGCCCAGCAGCTGCTTACCTGGCAGAAAGACTTCATCTTCTCCAGGACCCTGTTCACTTCTGGCATCACGTCCTTGCCATCCACCAAAATGGGCATGTTGGACCGGTTCCGCAGGGCCACGTGCAGCACTGCCCGGTCCTGGGGACAAAGCGAGTGTGAAGATCTCCACCCCAGGCAGCCACGCTCCCCGATGAGCCCAAGGCTGCAGCGTGGCCACTGGACAAGAGGCCTGAGGTCTGTCAGCGCCATGCTTGCACAGTCCCCATGACGTGTCTATGCACGTAGAGGCCACCCCAGGAGCTGAGGGGAGGCAAGACAGCCACAAAAAGGGTGACCAGGTAAGCCTAGGGTGGCTCCGAGGACCCAGAGGTGCTCAGAAGGCAACAGTCCAGGAAAGAAAGGAGTGAGCAAAGGCAGAGAGCAGTGTCCACACAGGTGAGTGACAAGTGGCTGCAGGACCAGGGCTCATGGGGCCTAAAGCAATCTCATCTTCCTGATGAGAACAAAGTGTTTGCTGGCACCTTCTGGGAACTTCCCTTTGCCCCTTGAATGCGGGGAAAGATATGAAAGTTAAGCTTCTCCCACCATGCAACCCCATCCACCAACTGCTGGAAATAAACCAGACTTAAGTCTGTGCCAGGTGCCAGGCAGCTGATCCTGTCAGCTGACAGCAACCATCCATCATGCTGAAGCCAGTAGAAACAGGTCTAAAGACCCCAAGTGGGTAGGAAAGGAATGGTTTCCAAATCCCATCTCAGGGGGAGGCTCCTTAGGGTGAAAAGCTTCATGCCATCCTGCCCTCCCCACTCCTGTTCATATTCCATAGGCAGATGCACCCTCCAAGAAGCCTTCCTTGACTGCCTTGGCCAGCAGTGCATGATAGGTTCACATTTGAATGCTGGCTTTGTCTCCAAATGACTTGAGCTCTGAGCCTCAGGGTTTCTCATATGAGGTTCCAGGCTTCCTTGGCAATTCAGAAATAGGGCCTCCAAGAAACTGGCCTGGCCACTACTTCTTACTGACTTCTCCCACTTACTGAGGAGGTGGGTCTTTTGACATGATTCGTCTTTTCAATAAGACTTGCAGCAACAATCACAGTTAAGCTTGCTGAGCAAGCCTGGAGAAGCTCTCTCCCTGCAGGCCCAAGGAGAGCTCTCCTTAGGCAGGTACTGAGGCCCCTCCCCAGTTCACTGGATTAGGCTACCAGTCTAGGGGAAAGCACACCCCTCATTAAGCAAAAGCATTGCCAAAGAGGAGGGGTGAAGACACAACGGATACCACTAACAGCTGATGAAATCCAGAGGGAAGGAAGAGGCCCTGGGGTGTATGCAGAGTTGGTGTCTACCAGGCCGGCTCACCTCAGTGAAGTTAATCTTCTCGCCACTGAACATACGCTCCCGGGCAGCCTCCACGCCCCTGGACTTGGCCTGGGAAGAGAAGACAGTGAGGCCTGGCCTCACCTGCATGGGGCCAAGTCCCAGCTCTTAATCACAAGGCCTGTGCAACCCCTAATGGGGCTGACAGGTGGCTGTGGCCTGGCACCCTCCCCATGGCCTGGGAAGGGCCTGCTCCAGAATCAAGTACTGGGGGCCTTGGGGAGGCTGCGCAGCCCCGCACCAGGGGCGGAGCTCAGGGGTCTGCACTGGCACAGAGGCAGCCACTGAATTCCAGAGAGGAAGGAAGAAAAGGTGCTGGAGGACCTGGGGGCCCCCGCTGAGGTCACAGGCCCAGCCTCAGACAGCAAAGCATTACCAGGTTCACCAGCATCTGCATCACATTCTCCGTCACCAGGTTCTTGGAGTAATCCAGCAGAATACGCCCATGGCTGGTGTTGAGGTTCAGGCTGCAGAGAGAAGGCAGATGCTGCTCACCACACCCCAGGTCTCTGACCAGAGCAACAGCGGCTTCCAGAAAAAACATCCTCCCTGTGCCACACCCCTAAATGGGCCTCAGCACAATGGACATCGGGCATGCGATGTCCATCACCAGCCTGCCCGTCACCAGCCTGCCCGTCACCAGCCTGCCCACCATTGGAGCAGCAGCAGCTGCACAAGGCAAGGGGCCCTCTGCTGAAACCCAGCTGAGGACAGCGGGTTGGGTGCACTGCCCCCCAGGGAGTGACCACCCTTCCCAGAGATCCACGGTTACTCAGTTTAGCAGGAAAGGCCCCAGGATACAGGGACTTCCAGACCAGAGCCACAGAGCTCCCCTCCCCAACACCAGAGCGAGAGCCCATTCCCGCCGCCCCGTCAGATTTCCTCCGACAAGAATCCTTGCGATTTCCTGGTCGGTCACAGGTCTCCGGACCTGGCCTCTTCAGCACAAACCAAGCTGCGACCGCAGCCCCCCCCTACCCCACCCCGCAAATCCTCTAGATCTGCGCGGCCCGGCAGAGGTCCCATCCAGGGGCCCTTCCAAGCTTGCTGCGTCAGCGAGGGCCCCTCCTCACAAGTGCGGAAAGGCTCCCTCCTCCAAGGACTGGGGGGTGGGGTGGGG
>NW_004567129.1:25695170-25764715 GCF_000260355.1 Condylura cristata | reverse complement strand
CCGAGTTCCCGCGTCGCCCCCCCCCCATTCATTCATTCGTTCATAAATGCGAACTTCCGTGTTACAAGTGGCGTCCCAGATGCCGCGGCCACTTAAGTGACAAAGAGGTAAAACCGCCGGCAGGTCAGGGGTTGCACGGAAAAGGGCAACTGGAAAGGGTGCTGGGATCAGGGGCTGCAGTTTTGAATAGAATGGTCAAGGGAACATTTACTAATTGACCTTTGAGCAAAAGCCCGAAGGAGACAGGAAGCTATCCAGTGGGCTCCACGGGGCAAAGTGCTCAGGTGTTCAGGTAGAGGGAAGAGCCGTGCAGAATTCCTGAGACAGAATGATTAGCTGCTGCAGAAGCAGAAGGAAGCAAGTGCGTCTGGGGTGGAGTGAATGAAGGAGAGCGACAGATGAGATTAAAGCGGTTTTTATTCCAACGGCCATGAGAAGACTTTAAAGGTCCTAAGCAGAGGAGCTGAGTCACCACCACCTGAGGTGTCTCACAATGGCCCAGACCCCACGGTGGCAGGCGGGAGGTAAGGATAGCAGGAGCTCCCTCCCTAGGTGTTGCAGGCAGGGCTGAAAGTGGCTTGGGTCAAGCTAGTAGGAACTAGCTTGGTGGTGTGGTTCTATTGTGAGTTAAGAATTGACAACTTTCTGGTGTGAGAGAACAGTCAAGGCTGACTTCCAGTTTTCTACCCGAGTTCCTGGAAAAATGGAATTGTCAGTACGTCCTGGAGAGATGCAGTGAGGGAAGATCATGACCTCCTTTTTCAGAGCTGTTATTTTTCAAAACCTATTAGATGTCTAAGGGGAGGTTTTGATTGTATATTTGAGAGGAGGTTCAAGTTGGAGTCATCAATGAGTGCAGAAGAGCATCTGATGAGACTCTGGATGAGAGGAGGTGAATGAAGTCAGAAGGGAAGAGGTCCAAGATCTGGGCACTCAGATTGAGCCGCTCAGTGCCCAGTTCTCCTTTTCAGTTCTCCCTGCGCGCCCAGTTCTCCCAGAGGCCGGCCAGCTGGAGAGTGTGTCCTGTCCTGTGGCAGTCCCAGGTCCCGGGGTCTTCCCCCAGCCCACCTCCCCACGCCCTGCAGTCACTGCTGTCTCTGGCCTCTGCAAAGGTCTTTGCTCTCCCTGCCCAGAATGATCCTCAGTCCTAAAAATGAAGATGGAAAGGCCTGAAAACACAGAGTGTGCTAGGGCACACCACTGTTCCCAGGGCCCTTATGTACCCAGAGGGGTTTTGGATCAACTATCAAATCTGAGATTTTGCTGAGCTTCCCACACCCAGCACCACCCCAATGTGGAGTTTTACTGGAGTTCGTGAGAAACACTCAGAACAGAGCCTCCCATCCCAAGCCAGTTTCTTGTCTGCATAGAACGGCACTCCCACCCCTAAATCCAGCAGGAAGTCCCTTCCTGTAGCCACTGTCTGTCATTCCCTTGTTCCGATTCCTCATGTGACCCTAATGCAAAAGAAGGCACTGAGTCTGTCTCAAGTAGGTTCTTTTTGGTGATCATGGCAGATGCCTGTGGTCTTTGTCTAAAGCCACCAGCCCTCACTCTCCTGTTCCAGGCACTACCTCCCTAATTGTGTCAGGTGAGTATGTGACACAAGCCAGTCAAAGGATCCTTTCTTGGAACTCAGGTGCCGACCCCCCTAAAGAGATTCAGAGGGAACCTCCCAGGGCCCACGTTCCTGGGGCCTGTCTCCAGCTGACACTGGAGTCTTGACTTTCCTTAGTGCTGATGCTGTTCTGAGCCCAGCTATTTACAACTCCAGGTCTACCCCAAAGTCTTATGGGTGTTTACCTGCCCACTGGCCAAACTCATTTCTCTAGCGTCTTCTCCATCCAGACCAGACCCACAGGCACAATTATAGGTACTGCAGAAGAGGCAGGAGCTAAGACTGCTGCTGAGTGCCTTTTGAAAGTTTCACCTTCTTTGTAACATTACTTAAAGTACAGCTCCAGCAGTCTGACATGTGATTCCCAGCAGCTTCAACTCTTCTACATTTCCTAGCCATTCCCTTAATACTTTACGTTAACATTGCACCTGTTGAACTGTCAGAATTACATGAATTTTCTTGTCAGAAACTAGGTCCCTATCTAGAGGGCCATAAGTCACAGCAGCTAGCAGGGAAAGTCACAAGAAGTAGAACAAGATAAGCTCATTATTACTTTAATCACATGGTTACTACTCTGGCCAGCTGACCCTTTGTGAGCATTCTGGTAAATTCTCTCCCATGTAACCCTTGCAGCTCTGTCTGGGGAGGCTGTTGTCCTCCTCCTTAGAGGTAGGTTAAGAAGTCCAGGAGGAGCTACCCTGCCACCAAGGAGACAATCAGCCCAAGGTTGCTGGATTTCAGAGCAGTTTTCTCAGTCACAGCCCTGTGCTACCTGCCTCTTTAGCCTCAGGGGGAAAAAAAAACCCCAAAGGAACAGTGGGATGGGGTGGGGGGGAGGGGCTGCTAGCCCCATTATGTCCTCCTCATCATCCCTGCTCTGCTTTAACATGCAATAGACGGCTGCTCTGTGATACAGGGAGAATTTTACAAGCGGAGATGGCTAAGAATGGCATCCCCAGTGGAAATTTCGGGCAGGCCATGCACAAAGGCAGGAGATGGGAACATTCAACCGCTTTGCTCCCACTGGTCCTACTGGGCAGCAGGGAGAAAGCTGGAAAGGGCAACGCCTCTGGGTTGTCAGACTGGCACCTCCGGATAGGGCCTTGGGGAGGGGAGTGGGATCTGCAACTTGGGGATATTCATGTAAGGTCACATTTTATTCCTAAAATAGTGAGAGCCCCTTTTCTGCCGTCATCATCACCACAATCCTCCACAAAGTTGTGCCAAAGTCTCAGAACCCCGGCTTTTGGGGGCGGGTTGGGAGGGGGCAGGGAAGCCCTAGGGTTTTGTGCACTCACATCAGGATCTGACAAGAACTGAATGAGAACCTGGCTGCGTGAGTTCGAGACTCTCCTCCGCCACCGAAGCAGGCAGCCTGGAAAAATCAATTGGTTCCTATCGGCTCCTCAGTAAGCCGTGAAACTAACTGACGAGCCCGTCTGGGGAGGGCACTGTTCCAAGGAAAAGCCCTGCTCTGCAAATGGGGAAACTGAGGCACGGGCATTTAGGTAAGCCAGGCCTGAATTCGGGGCCGCTGGAATGGGGCCAGGCAGGATCTGGAGACCGGGAGATCACGAGGGGAAGGGTCGGGGGACGGTGGGGGGGCGCGGGGCGGGGCGAGGAGACTGGGGGGCGGAGGTCAGGCGGCAATTCCGGGGCCAGAGTTGAAGGAGCGGGAAGGGAATCGCGTGCCAGGCGATCCCTTCAGCCGACGATGAGCTGTTTAGGGGAGGGGCGCTCACCGGGGTTGCTGAGTCACGGTGACAGGCCGGGGCTAGGGAACCGCGCCTCCCGACTCTCCGCCGAGCTCCTGGAGCCCGCAGCGCAGCGCTCCCCTCTGCTGAGAGGGCGGTGCGCCGACGTCCACGCGCAGGGAAGGCGGGATCGGAGGCGCAGTGAGGGGGCGGTGCGCACGCGTGAGCACGTCCGGAGGAGGGCGGCACGCGCACGCTCCCGTGCCCGCGCGGAGTCGGAGGCGCATGCGCAGAAAGGAACTGGTGAACGGCTCGGCCCGCACGTCGAGAATGGCCGTGCGCGTGCGTGTGCGCACTCCCGGATGACCGGACATGAGCATGCGCGAGCGAGGGGGGCGGGGCCGGGAGCGGAGCCCGGGATCACTTGGGCGGAGTCTGTCTGCACCTGCGGCATCCTTTCGCGTCTTCAGGTGCTCGTTCAAGGAAGTGTTTCCGCACCGCACATAGGCGTGTTTCACGAGAATAGAAAAGTCTGTGCTTATGAAAGGGCTACAGTCCTACCCACAGCTCCCGAGGTCAGCCCTTTCTCAAGTTCCTCATACAAGCTGGTGACTGTGTATTCGGCTCATATCCCGTCTTCCCAGAGTTTCAGCAAGAGTTCGATCCCCAGCCAGGGAGCTGACCCAGGGGCGTAGCAGACCTCTGTGTCACCCGCTGCTCCCCTCAGTAGTGTATTTCAGTAGATCTGCCTGTTCTGCTCCCCACTCTATCTCTGGTGAGTCCTCTCACCTCTCCTGCCCCGCTCCCCTCGGGCCTACACGGCAATTGTTGGATGCATAAATAAATCTTAAAACAAAAAACTTGCTTAATAAGAACTTGCCCAGTCCAAAAAAAAAAATATATATATATATATGGCTTATTTTGAGTGGCTTTACGCTCTCTGTGCCCTGGTCTTGTGGCCCATGAGGACCTGCACCTTCTCCATGCTAATGTGCTATCAACAAAATAGGGCAGAGACTGCTCTCTGATGTCTGGGGAACAGCTCGGAGCAACAGACACGCGAAGTGAGGTGCAAGGAGCAGGAACCCGAGGCCCCAGCAAGGACCAGGCAGATGGCAGTGTAAATACAAGGATGTGGGGGATTCTAATGTGCTTGGAAGCACACATATAGGGCTTGCTGAGTAACTGAATGAGGAATTGCTAGGATTTCCTCCAGAAGAGCTAAGGGGCTGGGAAATTTAAAAATAGTTGGAAGGGTGGAGACTGCATCTTCTTTGCATCCCTGACTCCTAACACAAGGGCCCTGCCTCTAGGTGGCATGAGTTGTTTTGAAATGAACATGACACTCCTGAACTAATGCTTTCGCGTCACTTGGACCCACATTTGCCCTTCAGTCTCAAAATAAGCCACTCTAGTCCCTTTGAGACCGTGCATGGGGGGGGGGGGCACTCCCTCCCAACCTCCCCCACATGGTTGGTATGTGGCCTTTCAGCAGTACTCTCAGAGCTGGACGCCCCTGCTCCCAAGAGCCCCCAGATGGGCAAGGAGGGTCACGGCCCTCACAAGGACCCCATCCGTCCGTGTTCCTTCTTCCACTTTCCAATAGCCAAAGAGCTCTTGGGGCTCAGGTCCAACACATGCTCCGCATTCATCCCTGTAGCCAGGCGATGAGCAGTCACTGCTGCTCTGTGCTCTTTGAGCTGCTCTGGGTGGGCTGCTCACTACAGGAGCCTGTCCTGAGGTGTGCTGAGGCTCTGGAACTTGCTGTCCATGCTCGTGCTCTGGGCATCTCAGCAGGGAGGAGCCTGGAGGTGCTTATATGGTAGGTTAAAGCTCACATGCAGCTTGCCTAGGTTCATGGGGGGGAAAAGGTTCTAATGCAGGATTGCCTTGTTGCAGATGAGAAAGTGCAGAAATGACCACCCTCCCTCGCGATTCCCACTGTACAGCTTTTCCTCCTGCTTAGCAGGTGGCTTCATCCAGCAAAGCTAGTTTTTCTTGTCCCTAGCTCCATTGTGGAGTGAGGGGAGAGCTTATCCCTGCATCTGCTCCTTGGAGAGACTGGCTGGGCAGCTTGCAGTGCCCACAGCTGGTGGGTACCTGCGGACCTCACGTCCTCCTAAGTGGGCCCCTTTACCAGCTCCCTGGCTCCACCCCGAGCCCTCTGCCAGCTCTAGCTTTCAGGAGTTGGCAGGAGAGGCATGCTAGGAGGTTCTGCCGCCTACTCCCCCTCCCCTGTTCTGCCGACATCCCAAGGTGGTCCTTCCCTTTGCAGCTTCTCAGAATCGGCGATGGGCTGGCCTGGAAGCCAACTCGGGTGGTTTTCAAACTAGTGAGTCAGGCAGGGCTGAGGTAGTATCCGTTGTAGCTTATTTTAAACAGAGATACAAAGTATTATTAAATGTATACTTTTAATAAAGCCAATAGTTATTTTACTTATAGGAGCTTTAAAAGTAAGATACAAAATGTAGAGTTCCAGTTTGGAAGCGTAACTATTCTCACAATGTCCTGCTGATGCCCGAGCAAGGTTGCCGAGCTCGGTCATGCAAAGGACGGATGCGCCGCGCACACACGCACGCGCGCGCCCACACACACACACACACACACACACACACATGCGCTTTGGCAAGACCCCTCTGCCGAGCGCAGCACCTGGAATCACCAGTGTTCAGAGCGAGGCGGTGCTGAGAACACAGCACCTACAAGGAGACCACACAAACAGCTTCACACGGTCTCACAGCCCAGGGAGATGCAATTACAAAATGTGTTCCTTAATGGAGAAAAACAGACTAGAAAGTGACAGTAACAATGTTGGTGTCACCTGTGCTGGGGCATCAAGGACTGACCTCTGTCCAGGGCGAGGTCTTTGGGGAGGCACAATGAAAACAAGAGTACTTGAGTATAATAAAACTGGAAATACAGGGTACTGTGGACACGTTACTGAAGGAAATAGAAAACTATCTTACAAGTAAAACAGCCACAAACAACAGCAACAGAGGTTAGTGCACACACTGACAGCTAACACAGACGAGCCACGCAGGGTCGGTGCAAAGCACGTGCCTGGAAAAGTCTATGTACAAAACAGTTCTCTGTAAACATGGTGAGGCGAATGTTGAGAACCCCCGGTGAAGGATCAGAAGTACAGGCAGCAATGGCATCCCCGCACAGCATGAAGACAAACCCCGAGGCCCGGCGACAGCCTGGCGACACAGTACTAAGAATTCCGATGGCTGGGCTCAGACACCCTAAGGGTCCGCTATCATTAGTGTGTATACATACATATATATATCTTCTTTTTGGTATTTTTAAATATAAATTTACTTATATCCGTAGAAAAATGAGAACATAAATGTGTTATTACAATCTTGCTGGAAAAGCTTTTGTGGAGTTAGAAAGAATAAACCATTTATTAGTAGTTAACATATATTAAAATGGTTTAATGGTTTACGAAAATATAAAAAAAATATTAATACTGTCAAACTTTCATACCAGAAAATATTATGGATTTTTTTCAATTAGACTTTTTCAAAGATGAAATATGAAAAATTTAAATAAGTTTTATATAAAGAACTTCTGTAACCTCAATTAATATACAGTGGGGTATGTCTAGTCTATATAGATATATTTATTTCTCAATTTAAGCACCATTCAATTCTTCTGGATCCATCCTGGCTGGAAATATTCTGAAATCCACAGGGTGTTATCAACTTAATGGCACGTGTAACTGAAAATGAGGTGGTTTTCTGTTTTGTGAAGATTTTAATTCCTACCTACATCTTAATCGGTTTGTCTTGAGCCAGCTCACAAATGTCACTGCAACTTCAGGCACAGGGGTCACTGGCAGCCCTGGGACTGCAGCGCATGTTTCGAGGCCACGGGAAGGAGCGAGGCGCTGGCGCAGCGCGAGCTCTCCACAAGCCCACCGCTGGCTCGGCTCCACGCACCACGGGCATTTGTCTCTGACGTCACCTTCAGGATGTTGCACATGTGAATCTGGTAAAGGTCGCACCCCTGGGTGCTGCTGGAGAGGCAACAGGTTGTCCAGCCACAGAAAACCTAGGTGATTCTTCTGATCACCAATATTGTATACTTGGCCCAATTCGTATAAGCTTAAATAAAGATAGTGTTGAACAAACCTCCAGCCACTGTACCTGTTATCTTAAAACAGTTGATGCATTTTAGGCAGGAGATGTTTTAACAAAACCTGTATGAAAAATAGTTATAAAAGACAGTGATTGGTGTGGTCATCACTCAGTGTGTTAAGGAGGGACGGGGAGGGTTTCGGAAGAATGGTCAGTTTTGCTCTCAGCCTTCAGGCCTGAAGCCTTCCTAACACGCGCAGGACTACAAACTTGAGAGCTGTGTTTCTAAGTGTGGCCTGTGGTCCACCTGCATCAGAATCACCGGAGGTGCTTGTTAAATTCACAGACCCCCAGCATTCCTGAGGAGGGTCAGAGCCCTGTCTTCAGCTGGTTATCCAGGGGTCTGGTGCCTCCAAAGTTTGAGAAGCCAGGCCTTAAAGGCTTGGAGCTGCCAACCACCCCCATCCCCAAGGATCCCTGCCTGGGACAGGGGTGCACTGGTCCTCTGGGGGGCTGGTGTCAGCTAGTCAGCTCTGGAGTGGAGACACTGGCCCCAGCAGCCCTGGCAGGCAGGCTGGCCCTGGGTCAGTACTGGGGCAAGTAAGCCGGCCTGCGCTCGGCCTTCCCAGGGAAGGCCTTGAAGCCCTTGGGTGCTGCCTTGTGTGCTGGTGGGGGTGGAGGCTGCGGCGGGGTCTGCACGTAAGTGAAGGAGGCGGCGCTGCAGTCGCTGGTCGCAGCCCACACCGGGGACTGCAGCATCTGCATGGTGTCGTTCCACTGGCTGCCGGGACTGGCAACTGCGTAGAGGGGTGCGCTTGGGCCGGGCAGTGTGCTGGGCAGCGGGGAAGGGTGTTGCCAGGGTGCTTTGGGTGGCCACGTTTTGGTTTTGTTATCCTGAGAGACAGAAGAGGGTTCTTAGTGCCATTTCTGGCCACTTACCATTTTTCCCACCTCCCCAGAGCTCTGGTCCTTACCCCGCCCCCGAGACAGGGTGGGTACCCTACTGCTCTCCACAGGCCTGGGGCAGCACTGCTTGCGATGACAGGAATGTTCCATGGCTGCACGGCCCAATGCAGTAGCTACTCGCCACTATTTTTATTTCTACTGAATTCATCGTAGTGACGGCGGTCAGACTAGGCGGCACTGTCACTGAGCCTCCCCACACGGCGTGAGTCAGCAGAGGCCTGACCGTTTAGACAGAAGCGTAAGGAAAAGGAAAAAACCAAGCCCCCCCTCACTGCTCTGAAGCCCTCTGAAAATGGGAGTGTTGGACATGGCTACGGCTGCAGCCCAGGGGCGAGCCCCCACTGCCGGGGCGGCCGCAACCCCATACCTGGTTCATGTCCTCCACCGTGGCGAGAAGAGGCGGTGAGGGCAGCATGCTGGTCTCCTGCTCACCACTGCTGTGCTTCCTGAAAGAACCGAGAGCTTAGGGAAACAACAGCCTGGCCTCCCGCCGTGGGCACCCCAGTGCTTGGCTCCCCGGGCACTGATCCTAGGTGGGGAGGCACGCTGGTGGGTCGTGCACTCAACAGTGCACCCCACAATCATCACAGGGCTGGAGTGGGTGAAGGCATGAGGACAGACACTGACTGTTTCAGCTGCTGAGTCCACCTCTGGCTTTTGGTAATGATCTGACAGATGCTAACTGCTCACCTCACTGGGCATAAGCGACTTCATTTTACTACTCACAGGCAGGACACAGCAGGCTGAGCGCCAGATGAGGGCACCGCTATGTTCCTGCCAGCAGACGACAGGGCCACGGGAGCCCCAGGGGCTGGCGCAACTACACGGGGAACTTAAATGCCCCCTCTCGCGCAATCCTGCTCGCGTGCCCCCCCACCTTGGTTTACAGCACCCCATTCACACAGACTCTCAGGCCAAACCCTCACACTTCCCCTCGGTTCTCTCTCAGCCCATGGCCCATCCTGCACCAGGCTTTCTTCTCACTAGAAGCCCCCTGATTCCCTTCTGAAAATCCACCTGTCCCCACTCCGGTTCTCTTGGTAGTACCGGGCCTGCTACACGCGTGAACCTTCATCTGCTTTCCTGCACACAAGGAGAACGCCTCGCCTTTGCTCTGTTGGCTGCTGTAGCCCCAGAGCTGGGACAGGATCAGACCAATGAATGAATCAGGTGAACACTCTGAGCCTCAGTTTCCTCACCTGTGAATCGGGAGTAAAACAGCATTTACACCACAAGGTGTCCTCTCCCCCTACATTTATAAGCTGAAGTCTTAACCCCAGTACGTCAGTGTGTGAGACTACCCAGAAATAAGGTGCTGTACAGAAGCAACTGAGATGAAGTGAGGCCGTCAGGTGGGCCCAAGCCAATACACCGGCATCCTTGTAAGATGAGAAATCAGAACAGGGGAGACCAGGCGGGGAGAAGGGAGAAGAAGCCAGAAGACTCAACACCGCCCACACCCTGCTCCCGGATGTTTGGCCTCCCGACTGAGAAAACGTCTATGGCTGAGGTCACCGGGCTGGCGTGACTCCACCGTGGGGCCCCCCACCAAGCTGAGGCGTGGGCGCTGGGTGAAATGGTGCCAGCACTCGGCCCCACCGCGCCTGTGGGCGCCATTACCCAGCCACTGCGCTACAGCCTGGCTCGGGCACCTCCTGTCCTCACCGCCCTGCTCCCCACTGCTTTCCCCGTGGGGCTGCCTGTCACATGTGGACTGTGTCACCTGGCGCCCCCTTTCTGCTCTGCGGCCTGAGTGCTGATGCCCAGGCAGCGCGGCTGCTCTGCCCACCCCCGTGTTCTGCTGCCTCTGGGCTCTGCTTCCCCAGGTCACGGCAGTTTCTCCTCTTCTCTCCAGCTGAGTTCTCTTATTTCAGGCCCATTTTGATTTTTGTGATTACTTCTGAATACCAAATCTGAGGGTACTATATCACTCATTTTTTCACTTCATCCAGTTCCGCCTTTGACAAAGCAAATTAAGTCAAAGGCCTACGCCCTGGTCTAGCCTCGTCGCAAAGCCTGTTGGTAAGTCCTGATCAGAAGGTGGCCGTCGGGCCTTGTCTGCCCCGCAGAAGGGCTGCCTCCTGCAAGGCACAGACTAGCCTCCTGGGCCTGTCTCCAGGACCCTCCCATGTCCATACCCCCACACCGGGGTTTCTGGACGTATGAGACGGCGTGAACGCAGTCCTGTCACAAGTTGCAGGCTGGCCACCAGCAGCCCCAGCGAGATGTGCTTGAAGGGGTCCCTGGCTTCTCTCTCACGAGGCCGACGGGGTGGGACGGGCTCCTAAGCTTTCTAGAGGAATAAGCCGTGGATCACACTCAAGTACCCCCTTTGCGCGGGTCTGAAATCTCCTCATACCTTCTTTGTTTAACAGCAGCAACGAGGTCAGGCCCTGAAAACATGGAGAACAAGCTGTCCCCGTTGGCAGAAGACGTCTCGTCACTCGAGCTGGCTGAGTCCCCCTGAGCGCCTGACCAGCCGCTGTGCAGGCCGTCCCTGGAAGGCAGAGAGAGGCGCTGAGCCCTGCCGCCTGTGGGAACCCACGCTCGGGCCAGCAGCCCGGCCGGCCCCCACCCACGCCCTACAAGAACAGGCTCGGCCCTGCACTCGCCTCACAACCAAACAGTGGTCTCGTCTCTCTTCCCCAGAGATTTTTCTCCCTTCCTCTCATTTCAAAAGCAATAGACATTCATCACTTTGCTTTGTTAATCTGAGAAGCCTGTGCTTGGTAGCGGAAATTGACTTTATTAACCAGGTAGCATGTAGAGATGTGCCAATTGCCGTTGTCATGATGATGACCCACCGTTCCCTCCGCCCCGGGTCTGAACCACACACCTCTGCTTAGTGTGGGCTCCGAGGACACAGTCCACAGAGCCTGTGGGTTTCAGTCAGGCTCATGGTAGCATGAGGACCAGGTCATACACATAACCACCTCACAAACTGGCAGCTAGAAGCCAGGGAATAGTAGAGGTGGAAGAGTCTGGCTGAAAGTCAGCACTTTGCAGCACACGGCACATCGTGCCACCTGGCATCCTACAGTCACAATGCATGGACTCCCTGAAGAGCTGACATGTCCAGTGACCCCTCTTACCAGGGCAAACTCAAGTGCCCAGTATGACTGACAAAGGCCATGGGGGAGCCCCAGGCCCCAGATTCGGCGCTGCCACGCCAGCACTCACCCTTCTGAGAAGAACTCTGGGAAAGGCCAGGTGCGATGCGCGTCGTCCATGGGAGGCCAGTTGCCCCGGGGGTTGCCTGGGCGGCGCCCGTGTGGGACGTGCCGTTTCTGCTGCATTGCCTGGCTCACGCCCGCCACGTAGCGTGCAAACTCTGGGTCTGATCCCACTGTTAAGACAAAGGGACAAAGAGGGGCTGGGGTCAAGCTGGCCTCTTCTGTCCTTCCCCACAGTATGGACGGTGGCGAGGGCTGCCAGGCCGGAGCCCAGGGCTGGCCGCAAGACGTGCCCCGCCGTCAGCTACAGGGAGGGGGGGGTGCTTTGGGCACCCCGCTCTGGAGGAGGGGCGTGTGTGCGCAGAGGGTCAGCGAGGGTTATACCTAGCAGGAGGCCCCCTGAATGTGAAAGAGAAAACGAGAGGTGATGAAAATTTAAAGGAAAATATTAGTTACTTAAAAGATTTCCAATGTCTACTGCTTTGTACTTAAAAACAGAAAATCAGATGACACTTCAGCCAAATGCTAACCTGAAAGTTACATGGCAGCGTATGGGTTGGCCAGACGGGGAATATATGCCATCCCCACTTGGGTGCCCTCAGCTCTGGTGCAGGATTTTCCTGTTCATTCAGTCTGAAGACAGAGTATCAAAGGACAAGATGAAGTGTCAGAATGCACGGCTGGGGACACATGGGACAGAGCTAAGGACGTCAGGGCAGAACAAGAGGCGGAAAGGCACAGACAGTGCGCAGAGAAAGTCAGACAGACACGGCAGGGGCGGATCTGGGTCACTCGAGGAACATGGCCGCAGTGTGTTTTCTGCTTTGAATCAGGGAAGATTCGGGCACAAGCCCATTAGTTTGTTCTCGGGGTGCTGCCACAGGGCCCCATGTGCAGAGGGGTGCTCTCTTCTAACTGCTGCCGCCCCTCCACCCAAGAAGGTGCTTTGTCCAGAGGAGTCCCTGTCCTGAATTTGTGCCACAGGCTATGCAGAGCTGATGCCCTCGGGATGGTACGTCAAGTGTTCAAAAGTCAGAAAGAAACACTCAGCAGAAGATCTAGTGGGATCAGTAGATGAAAGACATAAAGGTTGCCCAGGTCTCCAAAGAAATCAAAGATGGTAAATTTCTGCCCAACTCAACGCAATCACATGACTGTTCCCAAAGTGGACAAGCTGCTGAGGAGAGAAGGTGTGTCCCAAGAAAATGCCACCCCTCTCTCGTGGGCGGGCTTGCTCTTCCGGAGCAGGGCGGAGAGGTCTGCCCCCTGGGCCCTGGGCCCGCGGCCCCCTCATCGACCGCGCAAGGGCAGCAGGAGCTAGCGAGCGTGAGCAGCAATGTGAAGGATTTTCAGAAGACCTAGGAAAACATTTAATGGTGGTGGGGTATTTTAGCAGGGAATTGCCTCTCTCAGTTACTTATAAAAGTAGGTGGTACACTTACTGATACAATATTCCACAGGGCTTCCCCTGTAAATGAGAGGGATTTTCTACTTCTGTATCCTTATTGCTATATTAGAGAAAAAAGTACTTGCTTTCTATGTATCTATGTATGTAGGTACCCACTTCGCCAGACTTATTAACTCTCACCGGTTTGGACTAAGGGGTGTTGTTTTTATTTCAATTCTAATACCAGCAGAGAGATGCTTTTTAATCTACTTGGTTTTTTGTTTGCTAGTATTTGCCACAAAGTGCAGCCAAAGTTGCGGGCTATTGGTGGTAGCTATTGGTGGTAACTGTTGCTGCCTCTTCGGGTCTTGATTTCAGCTGGAATGATTGTTTCACCCAACAAGGTACTACCTGCTACTGGCTGCTGACAGGTGATCTTATTCAAGTTTTACTCTGGAGGCTTTATTTACTTTTAAGCAGCTGGTATCTTTTATCACATGCCTTTACATTATCTATTCCTTTAGAGTTTTTCTCACCAAAGGCCCCTGTACAGGAGCAGAGGTTCTCACACACCCTGAAGCACCAGGTTTACTAACAGACGCCTCTCTTTCCATACACTCCTAGCTTTTCTTACATGTATCACAATGAGAGGCACTATAACTTGCCTCTCTAGTAACAAAGTTTTTATGGTCAAATTATGTTGACTTCATAATTACCTTCCCAGTTGTTTCTACTGCAACTGAGTGATGCAGGTTTCCTACTTCTTGGTGCCAGTTACCATGAGAAAAGGCATTTTCCACTCCGTTTGCAGGCACGCTGTCAGCAAGTTACAGGGAGCACTCTGACTTCTTTCCTCTTGCTCCATTTCTAATCTTGTTTTTCTTTGCTTTCTCTTTAATCAGGCTTACAACAAATTGGTTTAGCTATTTACTGGTCTTCCAAAGGCCCTTCTTTTTATCCCTAATGAATTCTTCCTCAGGGATTATAGACAACACAGAGGGCTGTGTATGCACACGCGTGTGTATTATATACACTATGTATTATCAGAAATTAATTTGTAGTTTGGCAGTAATGCAGGTGGTATTTCACACTGCTTAGGCCAGGGGAAACTGTGTTTGAAGAAAGCAGAAGGCAGGCTACCGCCTTGCAGGGGTTCTAGAGTTCAGGGAAAAGAATCACAAGACAGGTTTATGTAATCAGCAAACGAAGCCCCATGAAGGGGTAGTCGCCTTGGCTCTGGGAACGGGGCGGCCCAGATCGGAGGACTGGAGCCTGCTTGACGCATGGGACTTTCAGTCACCCAAGTGACATCTTCCGGCCTCAGTCCTGTGCTCTGTAAGTTGAGGGAATACAGTTACATTTACCTTCTCAGTCTCTCCCACTACTTCCTGCCTCCGCTGGATCTGCCCCATTCTTGCCTCCAGGCAGTGAGAGGGGGTCTCTAAAAGGGGGTTAACCATTCTCCCCAGAAACAAGGCGTTAGTATACAGGCCTGTGCAGTACTGAGAGATGTCGTTTCTATTAAAAACTCCAAAGTGCGGGGGGAGACTCACATACCTGCAGGGTCAAAAGGCAGAATCTCTCCCAACATTCCAAAGACGCCATCGTTTTGGTCACGGTTTGGCCACGTGTTGTTTCTAGGTCCTTGCGGCTTCTGGCCCAAAACCTCTGACATCACATTATCCATGTAGCTGCTCACCAGCCCCAAGCTGTACAAGTCAGAACTGAGATCAGATATGCCAGGCCACTGGCCGAGAGGAGACAGACCCGCTCCGACGGGCTGTGCTGGCTGCTGGGACGAGCCGTGGCCCCATTTCCCGGGGGCCCGAGGCTGTGCCGGGGGCTGCTGCGGTCCAATGGGTTGGAGCAGGTGTTGGTAGTACTGGACCTGGGGTTGCTGTTGCTTGGGGGACTGCTGCGGAGGTGCCAGTCCCGGCTGGGGCGGCAGAGGGGTGTGTGTCCCAGCCTGGGGTGGCCGTGGCGGAGGGGGCACTGGCAGTGGTGGCTGCTGTGACTGCATGCCCCCTGCCTTCGGCTCAGGCACCAGGGCTGTGGCAGCAGAATTACGCCTTGTCACTAATGGGGAGCCCTGATGTGACTGGCCCATGTTAAAGCCAGAGAGAAAATCAATCACCTCCTGCATCTCCTGATCTGTGGGTAAGTTCATGCCCTTCTCACCCTTGCCATCGTCCCCTTGCAGGAAGTTCTCACGCCTCTCCAGGAGGAAACCGTTGGCCATCTGATGACTGGAATTCTGAGCTGACTGCGAAGGGTCCGGAGTCCGAGGGAAATTACCAATGTTCAAAATGCTCTGTAGCCTCGTATCGATATTACCAGCCATCTTGGCCTTTTCTTCAGAACACCCAGCAATGAAGATGTTTTTGGAAGGGGTACTTGGGATGGAATAACTTGTGCTGGTGCTAGAGGAGGTACACGATACTTTCTTGGTGAACCGGGATGTCAGTTTGGAGAATGTCTTCTGCAGCCCCCCCGAAGATTTGTTTCCATTTCCAGAAGGCAGGTCAGCCTGATTCCCAAAATCACAGATCTCCCGCTGAAGCTGGATTTGTATGCAGGGCAAAGCTTGCTCCCTATTTAAACAGAAAAGTATTTTAAAAAAGCAAAGGAGAGAACATACATATTAAACAATGAGAGTTCTCTGTATTTAAGAAAAAATTAACAAAAACATCTCCCTGGTTAACATCAGGTTCATTTGTTTTACAGTTAAATGAGTAAACACCTAAGAGTTCTGAGTATATGTGACTTCTCTTTTACTCGCTAGATTTATTATAAAGAAATCTGTATCATGTAACCCAGAGCTGTGAAAACTACATCAAGAGTCTGGTCTAAAGAGTTTGTGCAGCCCAGAGCAAAGCAGGACTCCTGTGGGGGATGCAATCGCGGAGGCCAGCATTGCGCCTGGGCTGGGGCCTCAGCCAGCCGATGCCGCAGGGGGCAAAGGGCAAAGCCAAAGCAGAGAGCAGTGCGTGGGCAGGGCCAGGGCTGCCCTGCAGCGCTGGTGTTGCGGAAGCTATTCACAGAAGGTGCCACGAAAAGGCAGCTGCTTCCCAAGTTTTCTGAGCACCATTTTTCCAGTCATGAAGGAGAGTTCTAGAGAGAGAAAGGACATGGGGCAGGAGCTGGGGCAGGTGAGCGCTGGTGTGACCCTCGATAAGTCACTTAGCTGTCTGGGGCTTGTCAGTTACGCAGTGGGGGAAGGGACATGGCTAGATGTTTAAGGAAGTTAACAATTCATAAAGAGATAATCTTGCAACAGCTATTTTCAGATGTCAGTAGGTCTCACACAGGATAAAAGTACGCTTTCTAAATGTTTCTCTGCTCATAGTTCATAAGCAGAATGTAAGTTGGGCTAAAGTCCTTTTGATGGGACTTACTCTGAAATGATAAAACAGGCAAAACTTAACCGAGTAACGACCACAGAACAATTTTCTGTATCGCTCTTGTAACTTCTCTGAATGTTTGAACTTATTCCAAATTAGAAAGTTCTTGCTCTTCCTGTCTCACTATGAGATGTGAGCGCACGTGACATCTTGTGCGGAGGCACTGTCCCTGGGTGTGACGCCGAGTGGCAACCCCTGGCGCAGCCAACTCCCGGGACCAGCGGGGACACCGACCTCCCTGCCCGCCAGCGGCTGAGGTCCAGCACGGCCGTGTAGAGCACGTCCACCAGGCCCAGGGTCTTCTCAGGGTCCAGGCTTCTCTGCAGCAGGGACATGGTAGCGGGGTCTTCTTTCAGGCACCTAGGCATGAACCCGGCCGCATTAAAGGTGTTTCAAGCAGGTTTTATACAAAAGACTACGACTTTTATAAACCTTTGGCACCCGGTGGGAACTCAGTAACTAAGAACAAGTAGAGAAAGGGCCTGAGTCTCTGTGGGTCCCTAACCTTGTAGTCCAGAGGAAGGGGATCCCCTGAAGGACCCCCGTTCCCTCTGACAGTCAGCACCTGCTCCAGTCCTGGCTTTCCTCTCTACCCTGCTGACGTCCACTGGCACTCTTCCCTGGCAAAGGCTTTCCACACTTTCTGCGCCTCCCTTCTGCCTCAGCACTGCGCACCTGAATTCAGGAACTGGGAGGCCTAGTGCCAAGGGAGGGGACACCCTCAGTCTACCACCTGCACTGCCCATGAATTTCAGGCAAGCAGCACACATGGCCTCTGCCAGGCAACTGCCCACCCCGTTCTGCCTCTCCCTCATGCTGCTGCCCTCTCCCCTCTCCTCACCCCGAGTCTCCCTAGTGGAGAAAATGTGGAAGCAGAGGCGATCCACTTGGTTTCCCCGCCACCACTGCACGGAGCCTGTGCCTGTGCCCCCGTCGAGGTGGACACGCGCCCGCCTGCCTCAGGCCGACCCTCCAGCTGCACACTGGGTGCTAAGTACCGCCCGCCTTCCCAGCTCACGCCATCACCCCATTTCTCCCGTGACGTTCTCCTCAGCACACCATCTGCCAGCCCACACTGCTCCACATACTGCCTTTGTCTCTTACCCCCAGGTTAGCATAAAACTGTCTCCTCCTCATCCTTAACTCTGACCAGGCTTTCATGCCCAGAAAGCCACTAAAATAGCTCTGATCAAACACTGATCTTGCCAAAGTCAAGTGTCAGTGACCTGTCTCCGCCCTACCCAATTTCTCAGTGCCCCTGTGCAATGTTCCCGTCCTGCTGGTCACTGTCCCCAGAAGCTTCAGTGACCCCACACACTTGCTCCATTTTCTAGGCTGCAATGCGACTCCTGCTGCCCCTCACGGTCTCGGCCTGCGCCCTGTTCCAGAGCACCATGCCTGGCCCTGTGCTGACAGACTACCTCTCCACGCAAGGCTTGGCCCTCCTTCACCAGCCTCAACTGCCTCCTGACCCCATCACTGCTCTAACTGCACTTCTCCACCTTGGCCTCATTCTTTGCACACCTAGCAGGCAGCTCAGAGGTCACCTGGTCAGCACAGCTCTTAACGCCTCTCCCCCTGCCAAAAACCCCTGTGATTTCTACAAATTTCCTTCTAGGTAAACAACACCCAACCCTCCCAGCCATCTCTGGCTCCCTCATAGCCTACATCAGTCCATCAGTAAATCCTAACAGCTCTTCTTCCAAACATATGCAGAATCCATGTGCTTCCTCCCACCTCTCACTACTGCTGTAGTCCACAAAGCTCACCCTCTGCGTCTCGGGCCAACCTCCCTTTTTCCACACTTACGTTCTAAGTCCCCTCTTCCACACAGTGGCCAGAACGAGCTGCCAGTGCATGACTCAGAATACTTCACTCCTCTCTTTAAAGCCCCCCAGGGGCACCTGTCATTGCCGAAACAAAACCTAAGCCCTTCACAGCCCGGCAGGCCCTCTGTGCCCTGGCGCTGCCTGTCTCTCTGGCACAGCTCCCTGCACTGGCATCACCACTCACCTGGTCCGAGCTCTGAGGCTTTCTCCCGCTCCCTGAGTATGCTGGGTTTCCCCACTCTCAGGACCTGTGTCCATGTTGTTGCCTTTGCCTGGACTCCTCTCCCCAAGAGCTGCTTCTCCCCATTTGGTGCCCACGGTCCATTAAGGGACCTCCTTTCCTGAGAGGGAGAACCATGAAGATGCTGGTTCTCTGGGAGTTAGTGGTGCAATCACTTGGGAAGCCTCCCTAAGGAGGCAGCAGCAGCCCCAACGTGATGTTGGAAGGAAAGACACGAATCTGTGAGGGTGTGGGCGCAGCAGCTTCAGAAACACCGGGAAGACAAGCAACAAGGCAGACTCTGGCAGGGCCCAGGCAGCCTGGGCCCCTGGGAGAGAATCTGACCAAAGAACAGGTCAAGGTCCGTGGGCCAGACTCCTTGGGCTGGAATCTCTGAAGAGCAGGGCACATTTGCTCTCCTCTCCCACGCCAACTTCCGGTTATGATCTGGCTGGTCACACGTTTGCCCGCAGGGGGATCACTTGTTGCTCATGCAGAAAGTACTGCTATATTCCTGGCGGTGGTAATTTTATTTTCTACAAAGTGGCATTTTTATTTTACTCATCAGTCTTGATCAATAAATAAAATTCCTGTGACGTATTAAACCCATCCTTTCACCAAATCACCAAACCTGTCTGTAGGCCTTCCGCTGGCTGTTCTTTACATAAATCCAGGTCCCGCAGACCCCGCAAGTCCTGGCTGCCCTGACCCCTGCTTTGTCACCTCCCACCACACTTGCAGCCACGTGGGCTCACTCCTTTGCATCTGCTGTTCCTTCTGTCGTGAATGTTTGCCCCATGTTCTCTCTACATGCCAGTTCCTCTCAAATCAAATGTCACAGCCTTAAAGAGGCCTTCATGACTGACCTCCTTATCCAAAATAGCCTCTCTTCCCACCTCTGCCCAGCTAGTCTCTATCACATGTCAACCTACTCTTATTCCCCTCATACACTTGCCGGTGTTTGGACTTCACTGGTGATTTCTAAACTGATTGTTTTAAGCAGTCTTATTAGCTGTCTCTTCCTTCTCCTCCTCCTCCTCCTCACTATTACAGTCATCAGGGGTCTGTTTGACCCCTGATTAGGTCCCCAGGGCCCAAGTGGTGCTTGTCACACAGTCGGCATTCAGTAAGGACTTGCTGATAGAAGGATAGCTAAATTCCCTAAATAGGGCAGTTTACAAATCTAAGTATTTGTTTAGAAAAAAATCTGGCAGGTAGGCACTCATTTCACTACAAGAGAAATATATCATAAATTCATGACTGGCTTCAGTACCCATTTAATTTTTCCAAAGGTGGAAAAGGAATCATTTCTATTTGAACTACCAAACACACCTATTTTGTAATTTGCAAAAATGAGAACTTTGTATTTTACAAAAACAACCAGCAGAGGGAGCTCTCCAACAGGCACGTCTACAGTCTCCCAGGGAGGCCCCGTCACTAGGAGGATGGCAACAGCAGCCAACCTTTTCAGGACTAGCTGTTTCTGGCCACTCGGTTATCCAAAAGTTCAAATGATTTTCTTCAAAATGAGAATCCTGCTTAAGTTTAGTACTTTTCAATAAGAACTTGAACTGAAAAACAAAGTAAGCCTTCAGGAACACAAAATTCTTAAGCTTTTGTTACTTGAGAGGAATAAAGGCATGAATGAAAGTCAGCATTCACGTCAGGGACCAGTATACCCCCGCAACCGTGAGATGGAACTTTTGGTGGTGGCGGGAACTCATTATGGGAGGTTTGGGGACATGAAGGGAGAACTGTGAACCTTTACTGTAATTCTAAAACGTCTGGTGAACTCTACAACCGGCTCTTGCATTTCAAGGAGAAGTGATTTAAACCCAATTTGAATGCGTAACCCGGCCAACATTTCAGACCACACAGGCACCAACAAGGCCAGTGTTCCTTACTATCTCTATCTTTCCACTTAAAGAGTCAAACTGGTTTCTATATAGTTAAATACTCATTCAGATTATAATTTTAACAGCAAAATGCACTAAATAATTGCAATGATTAAAATTTGCTTTTTATGAGTACAGCTATGGTGCTTTTTACTTTTAGTTGAATCTCCGTCTATACCACAAGGATAAATCCCTGAAAATTAAATTATGAAAGTGCTGAGGTCTTATCCCTAATTTTTGGTTTGTGAGAGACTAAACTGCCCTCTAGAAAGGCTGTATGATCTATTCAACAACTTCTGTGTGCATTTTTGTTTAAATAATTAAAAATAAAAATGTCCCCAGACTGACATGTATCACACACTTGGTGTGCAATGACGTAAGCACAAGACCCACAGCTGGTTGCTGGAACAGGCTCAGGGTGAAGAGGAGCTCTATGTCCTGTACTCAATTTGGGGGCAACATCGGGAGATTCAGAGAAAGCGATGAACTCAAATTTGTGGACTCAGTAACAAAGAAAGCACAATGCTGCCTCTTGTGAGCCATGAGTATGTGATGTTTAGCGACTTTACTGGGCAATGAAGCTACTCCACGGTCATCTCGGCTTCTGCCTCACAGTGATCTCGCTACCTAAAGCAGCCGCACACACTACTAGCTGGTCAGCCCACAAAAGCAGCAGGGCCCACTGTGCCCACCAGCATGGGACATGACAAAATAAAGCAATCTCCTCAGAGCTGTACCAACGTTGAAGAGAAGGTAGATGTGCCTTAAAGGAAGCATCTCATACCATGTGGAAGGGACTTGAACCACGATTCTGGAGCCTTCTAAGCTGATTTGGGGGGCGTAAGCCTCTTTGTTTTCAATCTGAGCTGTGTCAACTACCACCTAAGAGAAAAACAAAAACAAGAATCAGCTTGCAGAGAGGAAATTGATCACAAGCAAATCCAAGAGGCAGCACACTGCCGCTGAGTGCCTGGGGAAAGAGCCCCACCGAGCCCCGCCCGGCCCCGCCCCGCCCTGTAAGGCAGGCAGGCCAGTTGCAGCCCCAGGTAGACAACAGGAATAACGATGGTTGAATACGGTGTCCTTCCATAGACAGAAACCAAATTCTGGGTTTGAGATGTATGAACTTTACACGCACCATTTTTCTAACTATACATGTTAATCAGGAAATACTTTATTTCCTTAATCTTAGTATTTTCTACACAATGCACTTGAAAGAAGTAAAACTGTCATTCAAAGTTAAACCAGGGGGCCCTCCCAGGTGGCACAGAGAGGCGACCCACAAGGTGCAGCAGACCTTTCCTTTCTGCCCGCTTCTCCCCTCAGCAGTGTATTTCAGTAGATCTGGTGAATCCTTTCATCCACCTCTTCTCTGGCCTATACCCCAGCTCTTCTATGTAAAAATAAATAAAATCTTTAAAAAAAAATAAACCAATGCTTCAGAAAGGTCTACTTGTAATGACTAAATACATGCCAACAGTGAATAAAGCTTTTTTTAAAAAAGATCATCTTATCTGTAACCATCAATAAAAATAGAATGGTTTCAGAAGAAGAATCAATACTTCTTTCAAAGATTTCATCTTATTCAGAGGAGTCTAGTTTTCTATGAGTGATATGTACCCTACATAACCCAAAGAGCCTAACAAAGTGACCAGTGTATTTTTTAATAATTAAAAGAATCTTAAGAAAACAATCAGAGAGCCAAATCAGTAACAGTTCAAGAGTAAAGCCACGCAGAGGTGCTTATTATGATTCCAAACTCAAGTCTCCAGTGGCTCCGATTCCCATTGTTGTGAACAGTTCCCACAGCTGGTCTGCAGTGTCCCCGGGAAAGACTTCCTGTCCCAGAACTAGTCATTGTTGAACCAGGCAGGTGTTTCCTCACATGGCCAGAGCCATGATCTAAAGGCTCTTTGTCACTCACACACAAAGGTACCCTAGGAGCAAGAGGTAGGGACAAGGAAAAAGCCTCTGCTTTCTGAGTAATCGGGGATTTCATTTTTTTAACCCATGCTGTTTCGACAAAATAGCCTGTGTGTCCTTCTGCCCTAATTTACACTCTTCTGGGGAGTTTGTTTCTTTGGTTCTTCCAGTTTCACCCAAGGTGACTACTGGCAACACGAATCAAAGTCTTAAAGGTGTAAGCATTTCCTACTTCAGCAGAGGGCCTCAGTTTACACCTTCCCTTAGAGGTTCCGCACTAAGGAACAGGTCCCAAGGAACTGTAGCTCGTTGGTGTGGACAGACCCTCACCGCCCTCTCCTGCTCTGCTCAGGTAGCACAGCCCTGAGCTGGGCCACCTGAGCCCAGAGGACAACATCCGCCCAACAGCTCTTTTTTTCTGTGTGTGTAGGTACCCCCAGGGGTGTGGGGGTGAGAGGACTCACCAGAGACAGAGTGAGGAGCACTGAAATCCACTGTTGAGGGGAGCAGCGGGCAAGGTAGGCGAGGTCTGCTGTGCCATGTGGGTCAGCTCCCTGGCTGGGGACTGAACTCAGGCCAAAGCTGTGAGAGCGCTGACACTTAACCCCTAGACCACCAAGGAGGACCCCAACAATTCCTTTCAACTTAGAACCAGATAAAGAAATAGTTCTTTAATTTTCTTTATCTCTAGTCTCTGAATCTGATTGAAAAGCTTTTTTTTTTTTTTAAAGTAGTCATTTAATTCTAGAAAGTGGATCAAGCATATAAGGTTATTTGGGTTTAACAGTATCAATAAAAAGCTAAGCAGAGGTTTCAGAGGCTGACCTCCTGACCCTCTCACCTTCCTAACTTCTAAGGCAGAAAAACCCAATCTTGGGTCTCCCTGCTGGCACTAGGGGTTAAGTCAGCCCTGCAAACTAGCCACAGCCACCGCTGCAGCACGAGTTTGATCCCCAGACAGGAGGCGCTCCACATGGCCCAGCAGACTTCTGCTGACCCACCCACTGCTCCCCTCAGCAGTGTTTTTCAGTACATCTGCCTGTTCTGCTCCCCACTGTCTCTGGTGAATCCTCTCACCACCCCTGCACCTCCAGCCTGTATCCCAGTTCTTGTGTGCATAAATAAATAAATCCTAAAGAAAACAAAAACCCTGAAAAACACATAACAGACAGAAGGTAAACAGAACTGAGATGAAAAATGACTCCTGACCCTCCCTGGTGGCGCAGCGGGTTAAAGCACAGCACTGAGAATCTAAAGCCACTTCTGCGTGAGTTCGATTCCTGCCTGCCCTGGAGGAGATCCACATGGCGTGGCAGACCTCTCCTGACCTGCCTACTGCTCCCCTCAGCAGTGTACTTCGTCCATCTGCCTGTTCTGTTCCCCACTCTGTTTCTGGTGAAGCTTCTCACCACCCCTGAGCCTCTGGCCTGTACCCCAGTTCTGTATGCACAAATAAATAAATCTTAAAAAAAAAAAGACTCCTATACCACAGGTTCTTCAAAGGAGGCACTAGCTGAGCTGATGGTCAGGAAGATGAGAATAAGTAAGTCATATGAACATCAGAGAAGAGTTTTCTCAAGTCAAAGGAGCACCAAGTGCAAAGTGTGGCAGGAAGTAGTCTGGTGTCTTTTAGCAACAAAAAGACACTGGTGTAGCTCAGGGTAGTCAGAGTCATCACACCATAATGGTTCCCTTAAAGTGAAGAAAGCCTGCAATGGCATTTTGCAATCTAAAAGAGAAAATAAGAGCTTTAGCTCTTCCTTTAGCTTTTCTGCCTGCTCTAAAGTCAGAGGCACCAAGGAATGTTTTCAAATTTTCAGTACTCTCAGGCATGTACGTGCTGCAGCGGCCTCACGGGCTGGCCGTGTCTCTCTCGCCTCTTCCCACCGGCCACACACGCCACTCACCAGCCCGGCCTGGCCAAACAGCAGCTGCACCGCAGTCTTGCAGGCCCCCCGCCACGTGGAGGGGCACACCTGGTTCAGGACTTCAGTCACAGGAGAGTCGTCCCTGGGTGTGAGTCCATTGTAGCAGCCTGCCTCCTTGATCAGCTGCAACATCGTGTGCTGCCAATGGACAAGAGTTCACGCCTCAAGAACAAGCCCTGCCATCGGGAGGAGGGCATCACAGGTGCACAACAGCCATCGAGAAGGGAGTGTTTTGCTTATGTGCTCTTAAATCACGTCATTTAATTTCTCAGGTAATGACCATCAGACACCTGCCAAGATTTTCAACCCTGTAGCATGACTGGCCAGGTAGGGATGTTCACACGTTAATAAACACTAGCACAAAACAGCACTATTTCGCAAGCTACTGATACAAACTGGGAGAGGAATTTCGAAATTCTGAATTCCTCCCAAGTAAGGAAACAACACCTCAGCTTTATTTGGCTGACCAAGTGGTCAGGCCTGCAGGCTCTGGAAACTGACTGTACCAGCTCAATTCCCAGCTGTGCTACTTTCTAGCTAGCTGACACTGGGCTTCGGTGCTCTCATCTGTGATGTGGGCAGGTAGGGCATACCCCTCCCGGCTGAGGGTTAAACAAGACCGCCTGTGAAGCGCTCTACCTGTGCCTGGCAGCCACGAGGCCTGCACAAGGCCACTAGGCCATGGGGACAAGGCTGCTCTCACTTCGTTCATGAGAGTCCACAGAACGTGAATCGCCAACAGTGTCAAAGCCTTTATGGTAAACCTCTGACTGAAACTAGCTTGGCAAATGTCTCATTAAAAGTCACCATACCTGCCTTTACACACCAGCTTACTGAGGCAGCACGGTCAACACCTCCTGCCTTGACTTTGGATTTTCAATCTAGGGCCTTAAGAACTGTATTTTCAAGCTCACACCCAGCATGCTGGAACCCCACGGAAGCTACCGTCTTAAGCTTCAGGTTGTCAGCGGCCGACTCGTTGAAGGAAACCCCCTTCAGGAAGTGTGGTCCGATCTGCACCGGGACAGTGGGCAGCTCGCACTGCATGGGCTGTGGCGGCGTCTGCCTCCGCCCCGTCTGCTGTGCTTCCGCCTCGCTGCAGCAGCCCTGGGAGGGTTGGGAAGGGAGAGGAGGGTGACGCAGCCTGTCTGTCAGGACCTGGCTCCCTTGACGTGGCGGGTGGCCACAAGAGCCCCCAAGAACGCCCAGAGAGGAGAGCACACCTGCAGACTTGCTTCAATAGCCTTTGGGTTCAGGTGGAAGCCAGCTTTCATCGCATACTCACAGTGGCCCAGGCTTTCCAGAGCTATCTTATATGCCTGCAAAGAGATTGTTTTTAAGAGTCAAGACCGTGTAGCAGATTATAAATGACAAAGTCTAATGAGAACAGAAATTTAAATTTTCTCAAGCAGACACAAGACTTGAGGCCATCTACTATTTTATGACTTACTCCAACTGCTTTAGCATCGCATCTTGAACTCACTTCAATGTGCCCATCTTGAGGAACTTACTTGCAAAGCACTGTCAATTTTTACATTGAGTTCCTTTAGCTGGTGCTCAGGAATTGCTGCACTTTGAGAACAGAAGAGCTGCTGAACCTCAATTCCTGCCAGGCAGCCATCACAGCCTCGCTCTCTTAGTCGAGAGGTTGCCTGCAACGTAAACAGGGACCGGTGGGTAAAAGATGCCGCTGCAGAGACAAGCAGAATGGAAACCAGTTTTGTGGGCAGAAAAAGCAAATGAGTGCAACAGAACTGAAGGTGGAGAAAAGAAGGTGAGCAGAGCGCCCTAAGAGGACGAAGCTGGGCACTGAGAAATGGCATTGGGCTGAGAGGGGAAGGCGGGAGGCAGGCAGGCGAAGGAAGTGCAGGTGGGGGAGGCAGACACACCAGCAAAGCAGCCAGAGCCCAGCAAGTGGGGCGCGAGGGCGGAGGAGGCCGGTGAGCGTGGCAGGAGCCAGACTGACAGGACCAGCCGGTCATGGAGTAGGGCCCTCTTTCCAAGGAAGTGGGGAGCAGCCTCAGTGCTTCCACCTGAGAGAGGAGGCCGCCAGGACAGGGAGTGAGGACCCCCAGGCGCTACCACTGTGCAAGTCCTAACTGCCGGAGGTAGGGTAGTGGGCGTGGGCCTGGGCACAGAGGGACAGACCGGGGCACTGGGAGTGGGGCCTCTGCAGGCTCTTAGGGCCGGATACCGGCATGATGAAAAACGGAGGATGAATCTGACCGCTGCGGGACGGGCCCACTTGCCCTCAGGGGGAAGATATGGGGTGAAGTGGATGTGTGAGGTAAAGCTAAGCCTGAGCCCCCAGAGCCCCAAGGGCAGCAGGGGCTGAAACTGGGGCGTGCCCGCCGAAGAGGATGGGCTACATGTATTCAGGCCCAGCACATGGCTGGTTTTAAAGTCCCAAGATGACAGAGAGACCCCCTTGGGAAAAGGGCAGCTGGAACTGAGTCTGAGAACCACACATTCCTAAGCTGGGCTGAAGAGCAGGCAATGTCCAAGGAACAGGATGATGGCCCAGGGAGCGGGCCGCCAAGGAAACCTGGCTCGGCACGCCCGGGAGGAGTGTTTCAGAGCCCCGCTATGAGTGCTGCATGGTGGCAGAGGGGTTCCTGGATTTAGCAGCAGTGACCCTGACAAGTGAAGGCACGCTCTTGTGTAGGAAGGGAGCAGTGAACTGGATGCTGTCATTATACAAAGCTTCATACTGTGCGAAACAATACACTGTGCTATCCACAGATCCCAGCTATCGGGTGAAGACAAAAACACTCATCGGCACAGAAGCCACAAACTCCAATTCAGGAGGTCATCGCTGAGAGGAAGGGTGCGAGAGTGGAGAGGTTCCGAGGCGACGCAACTGCATTGGTAGTGTTTCTCCTCTCAGCAATACAAGGCATGAAGCAAATGTAGCAAAATGTTAAGGTTCACTTGCCAAAACTGAAAGGAGACAGGCGGGCACGTGGGGCATTCCAGATGTGCTTGACAGGCCTCACGACCTTTCTGAGCATGGACGAAAGGTGAGAGGGCCGGCTTTCCCACAAAGCTGGCTATGAAGCCCAGAGAACCATGGCGAAGGCGGCCTGGGTGCACAGTGCTCTGCGCTGCCAGGGGCACGCTGAGGAGGACGGTGGGAAAGCACAGTCCCCCGACCCAGAGGCCGAGAGCACGGGAGAGGGCTGCAGGCAGGCAGGCTGGGACCGCAGGCGTAGTGCCCCCTCCACTGGAACCAAGAAAGAGAAAAGGCCCGCGGGGCCAGGACTCCGTGCTGGGGCCATGAAGAGCGGCCGCTGCCGGGAGCAGCGAGGGCGGCAGAGCTGCCCAGGCAGCGGAGCGAAAGGGCAAAGGAGGCCAGGAGGCAGGTGCCACGCGCGCATGATGGCGACAGGCCTGAGGAGACGGAGCCGCACAGGCGGCGGCCTGAACGCCAGCTCAGTGGGTAGGAAGAACACGGTTTGGAGCCCGCCTGTGCGACAAAGCCGACAGCCCGCTCCCCGTACAGCAGTGATTCAGGGCTGCTCCGAGAACCCCAGAGTGGAAGACAGCCTTTAACATGAGAGAAACCAAAACAAAGACATGGGCAGGAAAAAGATGCTGAAAGGAAATTCTGCCCCCCCCCCCCAAAACAATGCAGCAAACAGCCATAAAACTGAAGGAAGAAAGTTAGAGAATGTACAATGTGAAATGTAATAAAATCATGTTTAAATTTTGATTAAAACCAATTCCTAAATCACAAAATGCAATTTAATTATGGAATGGTTCAAGCCAGACATTATATAATAAGCCAACAGGCTACTCCTTATCTTGAAAATTACCTTGTACTCTGTAAAAGGGGACAATACATTGGTGCTAGTTAGTTCAAGTCTTGACTGGGAAGGGAGTATTAAGTCTTACTGGACAAGGGAGTATTAAGATGCCCCCTGGGAACGTGTTCCATCACTGTCTGCGCTCCGAACTGCCTGCCTCGCCACCACGGTGTGCGCTGGCTCCAGCCTGTCTCTCCGGCGCGGGCAGTCAGCCCGTCTTCCTCAGCCCTCTCCCAGCAGCTCTGCTGCGCGCTCCCCACTGGAGCTGGGCCCCTTGGGGCTCCCACACACCTCCATCACAGCCCTGGACTCAGCTTTTGAGAGCCCTTTCTCCCAGGAGATGTGAGCACGGGCTGTGGGCCCCTGGTCTCACACATGCCTGGTGCAAAGTGGGCATTTACAAAGACATCCACTGTAAAATGACGGGCACCCTCACGGTAACACGTTAAAACTCAAATTTCTCCATGAAACGGCTCTTTATGCATCAGCGGGTGAAGGCCCTCTGTATGAACACCCCCCGCCCCCCACCCCAGCCAGGCTTACCTCAGCAGCCCCCCTCCAGGATCGCACAGCCTCCTCCAGTTCAGGTGTGTGGCCCGTGCCAGCTAAGCCGCTGCCACCATTGCTGTTCTTTTTTTCCGGCACGACCACCTCAGCAAAGCAAGAGTGAGCAACTGGCTGGACCTTCTGTAATGCCTGGGTCAAAAACTGGAAGTGGACTTGCACCACTGTCAAGAAACATCGCCCCAACACCTGTGAAAACAAGAGCCAGAGGCTGTTAGGTTGTGGGTGGCAGCTGCAGGAGTGCAATATATTTTCAGTCATGAATCTGCACAGAAAATACTGGAAATGGGAAATTATACAAAGTTCAAATGTCACCAGGTGTCAGAAGGATCTATGGTTGTTCCTGTGCTTGTACTAGGTGCTCGATGCCTTCAAGTCAAACTATTTCATCCAAATAGCAAGCCTCAAGGTTCATAGAGGTTCCCACAATCCAGGAGTCGGGTTCCTGTGCCCCAGACTCCTCATCTGGGCTCGGGTTCACACCAGTCCTGGCTGTCTTTGTGATCCTGCTAAACCAGAAACCACAGTTCCAATAATTCAGAAGGCACCACATTCAGAAGGCAGAGCGTTTGACATAAAAGCCACAGAAGTGGAATCCGAAGACGCAGGGTATTTCGGCCGTTGCCTTAGCACCGTTACTGACTAGATATAGGCCGCGTTTCCAGCCTCATGCAACCGGGTTGACAGGCCCGTCCTCCAGGAGGGGACAAAACGCAGCAGACACATCACGCGCCGGCGCAGTAGAAGCTGCTGGCCACACAGCAGGCCAGTGGTCAGCTGATGGAATAGCCCATTAAAGTAGGAAACTCACCTAAAAATACTACATATATAATGATATGTTTCCCCTTTCTTCCCCAATAACAAGTTCATACATACTTTTAACATAAATTATATTAGAACGCTCAGCCCGAGCATTCTGAGCTGCGGCTGGGCATTTGGCTCCTGCGGCTTGCTACTCGGGCTTACTTTCTATGTCAACAGCTACAAAGTGTTCTCTCCCATTTCCTACTTCTTTTCTTGCCACTTGTAAAACTTGGAGACCTGACCTTTTGGATCACTGACCTTTCCCCCTAATCTTTTAGAGCTGTTTCAGCCCACAGCATACTTGATAACAATAACAAGAACTTTGCAACTGTTTTACTATGTCACGAACACCCAGATTTGTTTTTCATGGAAGGCAGTTCACATTTCACCAGCTTACATGGTGCATCTCACCAAAATGAATTACTGAGTCGCTGTTCACCCAACCGTGGCACACAGCTGAGGGGCACTCTTGCTGGCACGCAGCATAATGTCTTGTGGGGGCTGGCGCTTGGGAACTGTGCCCACTGTACTTTGCAGGGAACAGAGCCTGATTCCATGGCCCTGCTAGGCCCAGCACTGTCCCTGGGAGCAGGCCAAGCCAGACTCTGCCTCAGACCCCGCACCTCCCATCACAGAGGCCGCCCCTGTCCCTCCCCACAGGCCGAGCTCTGCTTGTGGGAGAAAGAGCACCAGACGAGTTCCCTGCGGTGACACGGACTCCCCCGACTTAGATTCCCTGTGGGGATCACCAGGGCCAACGTAAAGCAAACAGGTGCACACAAATCTCCCACTGAAGTGTCCTCCTCCAGTGAACAAAGCTGGATGGGCAACCAAACTGGACGAGGAAGAGTGCCCACTGGACTCGAGTCCGGGTCCTTGGCCAGGGTGCCCACTGCCTTCCATAGGCCCGAGACAGCTGGCGGCTGGGGCTGGCAACTCTGAGACCAGGCACAGGATAGACACTGTGAGAAACTGAACCCTCACCCAATCCGCCTGGGTCTCCACTCACAGCTCCCTCAGAGGCCCTCACCAACCATGATCTGTGCCCCATGGGGCAGGCTGAAGGACAGAGGGCACAGACCTTGCAACCTAGGGACACGTGACACACACAGAGTAGCAGCCTTTAGAGTTGCCCATAATGCCAGCAGCTTTAATTCAGCACTCCACATGTACTTGATCTAATCTAAAGATTTCATATAAATAATCGGGTCTAATCCTTGCAACAATCCGATGAGGCCACACCGTTATACACATGAGACCGAGGCACAGAGGTTATGAAACTCTGTCAAGGAGAGCCAATCTGGATGGGCAGAGTGATCACTTGACTCGAGTCCAGGCCCTTAGCCAGGGACCTACTGCCTTCCACAGGCCCGGACAGCGGGCAGCTGGGGCTGGCAGCTCTGAGACCCGGCCCAGGACAGACATTCAACCTAACTGGCAGAGGTCAGACTGCAGATGGCTTGGAGCTCCACACAGCGCAAACACAAGACCTCTTCCTCTTCCTCCTCCTCCTGGCAAGCCACAGCAAGAGGGAGCTGGAGAAGTGAAGAAACAGTGCACCATTTGCTTTGGGGGCCACGTTCTTACAGCTTCTGACTTACCTGAGTTATTCCTTTTCTCAATGAGTATGTGATATGTGAAAGCAAAAACAAAAAAAGCCCGGGGACACTACAGGAAGACAATAGTCAGCACCCGCCCTCAGGAGGGTTACCCCTAGTGGGGGAGGGGGTAACCAGTGCACAGAGAGGCAGAGTTAGGTGCTCTGGAGTAGGAAACTAAGGGGCCTGGTGGTGAGGGGAAAAGCTCTCTGCGCTAGGGACCAAGGGGACAGAGAACTACCCTGCCAAGTTTAGAATATGCCATTTTCCTGTCAACCCTGGGCTGCGGTAGGATGGGCATCGGGGAGCGCCCTCGCAGAGTGGGGGAAGGCAAGCAGGCTGCTGGCGCAGTCAGCTGGCTGGAGAAACGTCGGGCAGCTCTAAGAGGTGGGCAACTTACTCTTAGTCGACCACTTCCCACCCGTTTGGGCTCGGAGGAGTTCTTGAATCTAAGTCTCTGCCCTAAGAGCAGGAGTCCAGCATCTCCCGCCTGCCTATGATCCGTGGTTCATCAATCCAGATTATGGCTGAGACAAACCTGTGATGCAAACAATTCGCTGAGAGCCCATCTAACCATGGTTACAGGAGCCTCCGAGAAGCCATCGCACAGTTACTGCTCTGAGAGCTTACCTGAAGCAACATGTCAACAGCACCGTCCCTTGTGAGAGGACAGCACGCCAGCGCAGTCAGCACTGCACAACGCCCCTCTGGAGGATGTACTGCCTTAGCCCGGATCCCCATCCACAACAGACGCACCTCTGGACCCAGCTACGGGCCCGTCCTGAGGGTGTTACTGAGAAGCCTGGCAGGAAACAGGCTAGAGCTAAGCATTTGGAAGCATGTCACCTTAGGGCTGTGGGCAGTTCTTTTCTCCCTCATGTGGGGAAGTGTCCTGGACAGCAGGGTTCAGTGAGATCGCAGAATGTGTGTGGTGAGCTGGGGTGATGAGCAGAGAGCTAGTGACAGACCGTGGAGCTCCTATCACCCAGAGAGCGGCGGCCCAGCCCTGCCTGTGAGCCCCAGCATTTATAGGCCTGAAGCATCTGCGACATGAGGTTAACTCATCCACTTTACAGGTGACATTAAAAGAAAGAAATGTTCTCCACCCTGAGCAGGTAGGAGTAGTACCATAGCGACCAAATGCCTGGCCTGTCTGACCTCAAAGCTGCGCTCCTGACCACCAGCTGTCCGTGGCCCTACACAAACGCCAGGCTGCACCTCAGGCTGCCAGGAAGCGAAGGGGAGGGGAACCTTGCAGAACAGACATTTCCTTCGTGGTGTCAGGCCCTGGGGTGGCAAGGGAGGCTGCCAGGGCCTCCATCTGCCACAGGGGAAGGGACTAAGATGAGAACAACAAGTGGGGTGGCCTGTGGTGCTCTCCAAGAGGGGGAGCATCACAGCAGCAAGCTGCTGCCCAGAGCAGCTGGCGACAGTGGGGTTAAGCAGGAAGAGGACACAGGGCTTGCAAAGAGAAAGGCTGCTACCTCTTAAAGGATTCCAAACCCTTTAGCACATCAGATCTCATTTAAGGATTAAGAAGAAAGCAGACTGATCTAATCCTGTCTTTGGCACCTATGTTAAGAAAAATACATTCACACAGTGTATCCCAAAGTGATGAGTTTCTGCGAGGAGAGGTCATTATCAGGACTTCTGCACCAAGGGAAACCTTCTGGTTAAATTCCTCACGAAGGTCCAGTTGCTGAATATGGACCGTCAGTGACTGAGTCACTTCTGCCTCCAAATGTCCACGGTGCATTCTGGATTATAAATAGCCACCGAGGAGCTACTGAAAAGAGGCCTTGTTTTCTGGGAATCCCTGACGATGCAGGGAGAAAGTACGTCTTCACTTTCCATTCCCCTGTATGTGTATCCTGCGAGGGGTGTTTTGTGCATGGCTGTACAAGAATCCCTTTTCTTTTGGGGATTGTCATGTGTTAATGATTTACACAAAATGGCAACCTAGTGTGAGCCCCCAGAGGCCACCTCTCTACAGCAAAGAGCAACTCAACTCTGCCCTCTTAGCATAGTTCAAAATTTGGTTTTAATTATTCCTCCTTTAGGCCTAGGGTCTAACTCAATCCTTAATAGCTTCATGTGCTGGAATTATGGAGAGCCCAAGCACCCCCATGCCTTGTGATTTTCACATCCATACACATATCTCACTAAGGGCATTTTCCTCTCACCCTCATGCCTCTCTCAACAACTCATCTTTCTCACATTCCTGCAAAATGAAAACAAGATTGTCACACATATCTTATTGTCAAACATCTCCAGGGTTCTAGCATTTATTTTTGATCAGTTTAAAAGTCTAGAGTGACTGAAATGAAGGCGATTCAGATTGGCTACTTCTATTAGAAATCATTAGAGATTCCGAAATCATTCACTCTCTCTCTTCCAAACTTACATGCATCTTAAACATTATGTTTGGTGCCAAGTGTCCTCAACTTTGCTGTTTTGCTCTGATGCTAATTCCAGAGTCATTACATAATGACTTAAACAACAGACCAGAATGTGGCACAAAGCGTGTCTCCAGAGAAAGTAGCAGACCAAGTCTGGATGATGGAAAGAGCTTTATGAAGATTATGTTACAGAATAAAAATGTGGGGGGGAAACATGCTTAATGAAACTAAGGTATAAGTCTAACTTAAAAACTGCTTCCAGTGAGTGTTTAACAACGAAACTCTGTGGTCAGTACCAACTCAGAGCACAGAGAGGCTGCTGCGCAACGGGCAGCGGAAGAACCAGCGGGGAAGAAGCGGACACGAGCCAACCGAATGCTAACAACTCAGACAAGACCACACTCTGCCCTGGACCTGCAAATACCAACGAGTTCAGACTCTCACTTCACAGGTGAAGCACCTGCCAGGCACCAAGCCTTTTTCGTCAGCAACACAGCTCAGTGCTATAGCAGGGCTATAGCAGGGGGCAAAAGACCAACTGTGTGAAGCAACAAAGTACCACATCACCCAACAGCTGGAACAGTCACTGCTTGTTTCCAGTACACCTCACGTGTAGCTGTAGATGCCTTCTTGCAAGGACTAGGTCACACTGTATTTTGTCTCATAGGCAACCTTCCTAAATAAAATGTAGCAAAATTTATCACCACACCAGAACACATAAGAAGTTTTATGTTTTAGCTATAGTGGGTTTTCAAATTGTAGCTAATAAGAATAACTGTATCAATCAGGAGATGAAAAGATCATGACCTTTTGTTGGCATGGTCCACTTACAGATGGAGATGGTGGTGAATTTTACTTCGGTGTAAACAGACACAGTTTAGTACAACTGCTTCTAGACAGACACCTCTTCTGCTGCCTTTCTGAGCTACCATCATCTGTGAGTTACATTATTGTAATAGCCTCTTCACTGATTTCCCGGTGTCCACTCAATTATCTGCACATAACAGCAAATGCAGTGGCTAAAGTAAGAGTGATGTTTCCTTCTTACTAAAGTAAATCAAGGGACAGGCAGACCTGAGTTGAGGAAAAATCCTAGGTGCCATGAGGTACCCAGCTCCCTCCTGCTCGGCCTCCACACGCCAGACTTACATTCTTAAGTTACCTCACTTTTCTGAACAGTTAAGAAGCCTCCAGACATTCCACCCGCATTCTAGACAGCAGGAAACTGGGCCAGGAGAAGGGCGCACCTCTTCCCTTTAAGCAAACTTTCCCATAGTCTCATCCAACAGCCCTAGCTGCATCTTCTGGACCGGCTCTTACTCAAGTGACAGTCTGAGCTGTAAGGGAGGCTGGGAAGTACAGTCTATTCTAAGCACAACATTGCTGACAATCACAGGCAGAGCTTCGTTACCAAGGAAGAGTGGAGACGAGCTGCTGGGAGTATCCAGCAGTCTCCTCACCCCTGCAGGCTACTTTCCACACAGGAAGCTGAGAGGGATCCCCATAAAACAAATCAGGTTCACTTACTCCCCGCTCAAAATCTTCCGCAGGCTCTGCACTGAGTCAGAGGAAGTCCCACGCTTCTCTCTGTCCCCGCCACATCTCACGTGCCCCGGCCCTGGTGAGTGGTGGGACCTATTTGAATCGTCTCTGTCCTTGCCACACTGGCTTTCTTGCTGTCCCTCAAAAAATTGAACCCCCTGCCTTCTATGTGGCATTAGCAGTTCCCTTTCCCTCAGGGTTTCTCAACGTGAGCACTCTGCGGAAGCCCTTCCACAGCCTGCAGGCTGCTGTGGGCAGTACTCCCGGCTTTCACTTGCTCAGTGCCGGTGGTGTTGGTTGAAAAGATGCTGCCAACCTTCAGATCACACTGCTTGGGTGAAATGGCAAAACCTTATTATTTAAAAAAATTTAAGAGCAGAAAATCTCTTCCTGCCAGGGTGACTTCCGCAATACCAGGAGCTGAGCAGCACGCGGCAGCAGACTGGAACTTTGGGCCTCCAGGCATTTTTGCTGCAAAACCAAAACACAAACTAGAGGGAACCAGGCAGGCAAGCAGGAGACTCGAGTGTCCCCACATAAATATGACAATCGCAGAGCCGGGTGCTCCTGCTTTTCCATGACCTGAGGCCCAAGCCTGGTCACCTAGGGAGGCCATGCTTGGCTTGGTCCAACCGTGTGGGGAAGGAGGAATGGGAGTACAGAGACTGGTCAGAATCAGAGAAACTGAGGTCCTAAGAGGTGACAGAGATTGTCCCCTTAAGTAGAGGATGAGTCAGCTCCAATTCGTGAACATGCAGGCCCAGTCTGTTTCTCTCCGTGCTGCCTCCTGAGAGCCCGGCCCTCCGCTCTAGCGGTTAAGTGCTTTTCAAGAAAGAAGAGTCCTCTCACTGTAGCCGCAGCCAAAGACACAAAGTGGGAGGGGCAGGGGACTGCCACTTTGTGACCATCAGAAACATTTCCAGACATCGCCCAGTGTACCGGGGAGCCTACCCTGCCCCCACGTGTGGCTACTCCACGGGAGCGTCGCTCCTGGGCATTCCACGGCTGCTGCTCGGACACTCGGGCTTAATTGGCCCGCCTTGGCCTTCCTCCACCTCTCTCCTCTGACTTTTTTTTCAGAACACATTTCACTACTTGATATTACATCTGTCGGTGCTTGGTTTGTTGTTTGCCTGTTTCCCTAGTGGGAACTGAGCTGAGTGAGGGCAAGGTCTTTTGTTTTGCTCCCTGTGCCTGGCACACAGCAGCTCCCTCTCCTGAGGTATCTGCAGAAAGAATGCCTTTGCTACTCCAAGTAATGGCACTAAGTTGGGCCAAGAGCAAAATTAGGACTGGTTCTTCCCCCCAAGTTCTCCCTGCTTTCCTTCCCTGGCAGCCTGCTGCTCTTGGCCAGGCAACATTTGCCACCTGTTAGCTCATGTGGAAACGGACATCACCCACAGGCCAGGGGTGACCACCCCTCTTCAGGAGGGAGCAAGCCCCTGGCCACGAAGGACTTTCCTGCCAGGACACACTTCGTCCACGCAGGAAGAACGGGGTACACACTTGTGATGTTGGGGAATTGGATGCTGCTTCTTTCAGATCGAGAACCAATTATAGTTAACAGGTACAATGCTATGGTAATAAAAGGAATGTGGCATTGAACACAAAATGTGTTCTCTATACACACTTGCGTGCGCATCTAGTGCTGCTGTCTGCACAGATATATAAGGCAAACAGGACTGGCGACACCTGAGAATGGTAGTTGGGTAGGAAAATCATTTTTACTACATTTCTATTGTGAACATGCATCTAAGAAAAACTAATTTGCAAAATTAATAGAGCCAAAGCATTTCTATTAAAATGATGAACACCACAAGGGTACTCATCTTTAAAGCTAATTGTTTTTACATTTTAAGATTTATGCTCAATGCAACTAGATATGTAACTGCTAAATAGGAGGAGGCACGCTGATGACGACTGAGTTATGTGGCAGAAGACAAAACAGAAACAAAAAAAAATCAGCGATTTTCTATATTATAGAACATATGTTTAAATATTATCACACTGTAGAAAATAAAATATAAATGACTTAAAACTTTAAAGAAGAAATATGCACAGCCACCAGAAAACTAGGGGAACTTGAGATGTAAGTGAAAATTTCATAGAAAGTCATAATTAACTGCTAACATCCTGAAAAACGGAACAGTTTAGCAACATGTAACCAGGGTTCTAAGAGTTAACCCTCTCCCCCTAAGCTGGCTGTGCAGTGTGGGCTCCCCAACACCCACCCCTGCAGCTTGGACGCAGCCCTCACGCCCCGTTCTGCCTGTACTCCCAGGGCTGGGGTTCAGGTGCAGGGCTCTTACCCAGACCTCAGAGTGGACATACAAACCAGGCCTGGCCAGTCAGTCTAAGCTTAATCTTTCTGGCTACAGGTCCAAGAGCAGGTGAGTGGCCCATGCCAAGCCAACTGGACTGAGTTCCAGAACTTCTGTTAGGATTTTGGGGAAGGCAGAGGCGTGCCTTCTGCTGAGCTGCTGGGCACTCTGGAGCTGAAGGGAGCGCCCAAGACACAGAGAGAAGAGACAAAGGCGGAGTCTGCAGCACCGCAAGAGCCCTGGATCCAGCCACACTGAAGAGTTTCTTGCATTAGTCACTACTCAGGAGGCAGCATAGCGCCACAGTAGAGCATTTGTGCTCTCAGCTCAAGCCACACTGGTCTAAGATCTGGATCTGCTAAGAGATTTTTTTTTTTTTATAAATTTCTTAACTTCTCCATGTTTCAGTCTCCTCACCAATAAAATAAGAACAGGAATAGTACTTGTCTCATAAGGTAAACAACAGAATCCAGGAAGTTATGTCTAGTCTCAGAACAGAGGATGGCATCTGTAGTTATCAGCTTTATTCTGCTTTTATTGATGTGAAGTCAGTTTAAGTGTGGTTTCTGTCACTTGAAGCCACAGTGATTTCTTAAATCAAATCATACCAGTCTCTTGCTTAAACCCCCCTTTACTCCTCCCCTCATCTCATTCTCATAAAATCTACTCTTGTGAGAGCCCACAAGGTTCTCTGGCCTGTCCTGCCCCCTTCCTGGCCAGATGGAGGTTCTGATACAGGGCTGGGCCCTGTCTTGCTGAGCCGGGGGGTAGTGGGAACGCTGAAGCAATCAACAGTCAGGCTTGAGGCTGTTTTCCATCTGTATCACGGCCCTCATCACATCTAGTGTCAGAGTCTACTTACTTATCTGTCTCGACACCAGGCCCGGAGCACTTCTGACTGTCCTTAATTCACCTTTGCCAGCTCACCTGCATTTTGACCGGGAGGGTGGGCGGTAGCACTCTGGGCGGTGAAGAGGCAGGCTGGGCAGGGAATGGGGCTCATGGCCGCCAGGGCCTCAGGAGGCACCTGGAGTGAGCAGGGCTCACAGGCTGCTTTCACTTTCCTGGCTGAGTATTCAGCATCACCCAAGGGATCTCCTGGAGGGCTGGACACCACACATAAGCCCTCCTCCACAGACATGGCTTGAGACAGAGGGGCGGTAAAGGACACTATGCATCTGCAAGGGTGGTTTTGCAGATGCATAGTGGATTTGGAAAGATGGGAGAGGCTGCCAGAATAGACTTACTATCTCATGAAAGTCTCATGAAATTTTACAAGTTGACCAACAACCATAAAAACTTAGAATTCAGAAGAGCTAATTCTATGTATAAAACTACATTTCATGGAGTATTTCTATTTTTATTTCCTTCTAATTTACCCACTAAACCTAATTTTTCCCTTTAAGGTCACTTTAGCTTTTGTCGCAACTCTGAAATTTTTATTTAAAAAAAAAATTTTAAGGTTTATTTTCTTTATTTATGCACATAAGAAGCAGGGTACTGGGCCTTCCTGGTGGTGCAGTGGGTTAAAGCACAGCACTGAGACGCTAAAGCCACTGCAGCATGAGTTTGATCTCCAGCCCTAGAGGTGACACATGGCGCGCAGACCTCTCCTGACCCGCCCGCTGCTCCCCTCAGCAGTGTACTTCATCAATCAGTCTGTTCTGCTCCCTGCTCAGTCAGTCTCTGGTGAATCCTCTCACTGCTCCTGTACCTCTGGCCTGTACCCCAGTTCTGTATGCATAAATAAATACATCTTAAAAAAAAAAAAAAGAAGAAGTAGTAAGGCAAAGATTAGAGGTGTGAGAAGTGAGAGGATTCACTAGAGACAAAGTGAGCAGAACAGGCAGACACTGCTGAGGGCAAGAGAGGTTTACTGTGGCTCCGGCTCCGGGAATCTAACTCCTGCCACACTGGCTGGCAATATCTTGATAGCACTGAGACTTTAACACCTGCACTGCCAGGGAGGGCCCTCTGAAATTTTTAAGAACTTTCTCCTAAATGAGAGCAGCACTGCCATTCAATACTTGTCCCCCAAATCAGGAACACTCTGGTCTTTTCCTTGACTCCCATCCGCCGCTGAGGTCCTGCCTTTGAGGTTTCTTTTCTCTGTTCTCATTTTCTCCTTTGATTCACTTTTATTTTCTTCACTTTTTCTGAAGTACACTTGCTTTTCTCTTCATCCCTATACCTTATCCAATAATGCTCCCGGTGATATTGTATTATAATTATTACATTATATCTGGCCTTTTATCCACCCTTGGAAATTTCCTAAGTGATAAGAGAGATAAAGTGTCTTTTGTTATTTATAACAAGTCCCTTTCAATCATACCTGAGTTTGTGTTATTGAGGGGACTTTTGGAAAGCCCCTAAGGATGGAGGCTGGTTGGCAGGGGAACCAATCAGTGACAGGAGGATCGAGTTCAGCTCCATGGATCCAGGGGAGGGAGAAGGGCTGAGGTAGAACAAACCACCGATGGCCAATGACTCAGGTGACTGTGCCAATGTAGCAAAGCCTCCATTCAGGCCAGAAGGACAGGACTCAGGGAGCTCCCAGGCTGGTGATGCCTGTGGGGACGCAGGGAGGGCGGGGAAGCTCCACACTGCCTCCACGTTCCTTTCCTTTTGCATCGCTTCCATCGGACTGTTTCCGAGTTACGTCTTTTCACTGACCAGCAATCCAGTAGGGAAACTGTTTTCTTCAGTTCTATGAGCCACTCGTGTCAATTCATTAATCAACCTAGCGTGAATAGGTCATGGAAATCTCTGATTTGTAGCCAGCTGTGAGAAGCTGGACAATGATGTTGTGAGACTGAGCTCTGAGCCCTGAATGTGTGGGGTCTGATACTAACTCCGGGGTGATGGTGTTAGAACTGAACCAGAATTACTCGATGTGTCTAAGAACCCACACATTTGAAGATCAGAATTGACTCAGGTGAAGCACATGTTGTGCATAGAGAACAGAGGAATTCCCTTAAACACTTCCCCTGTGTCAGATGACTAACATGCACAATCCCTCCATGAAACTGAATCATTCATTCATTGGGAGCTCTGATACGTGACTCCTCTCATACAGTCGTCAGTTTTTCCTCAGTAAAGTAATATCTATATGTATTTATTTATTTTAGGGGGCAGCTGCCACCTATCCAGTGATTCTGTCCAGATCTTTCAGTGCCTGAGATGTCAGCTTTCAGTCCCCATCTTGATTCTTTATCCATCATTGTAAGCCTCCTCGGGGCTTCGAGGCCTGATAGGCCAGATTCTTCACCCCTCTGATAAAGTGTTTGGATACAACATCATCTTTTTTTTAACTTGAAAAATGTCCAAACATATATACATGCAGAGTAAAATGAACTCTTCATAAAGCCACCAAAAAGCTTCAATTAAACATCACCAATTTTGCCCTGGTTTTTATTTGTTTTCATCCTTTTACTCTACTCCAATTTTCTGGCTGGAATATTATGAAGTAAATCCTAATCGCTGAGACCCAGTATATGCTGAAATGTCTCACATTATGTTTTACTGTTTGACTCTCAACCCCCAAAATGTTCTTTGGTTGCTACATATCTTCACTGTTTTTTAATTTAAGATAGTACTTCCTAATTTTTCTTTATGCTTCTTGACTTAACACGTCAGGCCAACTGCCTGTAAAACAGGCCGCCTCTGGATTTGTCTCTTTGCTTCTAAGTGGTGGTGTGTGATTCATTCCACTACACCATGGAGTTTCTGCAGACTGACAATTCATTCTGGAGGCCTGACTGCATTATTTCAGGACATTCTGTGTGTGTGTGTGGGGGGGGGTGCTGGGCAGTTATCAGGACCAGCCACCTAGATGCCTCATGGTCAATGGTGCTGAGACTGACCAAAGGGTCTGGGTGGGCCATCAGAGGCCTTCCTTGGGGAATCCCCAGAACCAGATGCTGCTGTCCTCCATTGCAGACACCACCTGAGTCAGTTACTTCACCGTGGCCTGCTGAGTGGTGGCTTTTTCAGTCGTGTCATCTCTTCTCTCCAGAATAGCACTGAAATTCTGCTATTGGGCTATCAGAGAAGTCATGACACATTTTTGCTTGAAAAACATAGAAAAAAAATACATCACAACTTTTCCAACAGTCCAATAAATCGAAGAACCTTCCCTCCTCATTCATTAGGGCTACTTGACTACCCTGAAAAAGTGTGTACTGGAGAAGCAGGACAGTAAAATTCAGCCACTTTCAGCATAATGAACTGGCTATACTGTATGTCCTGACAAATTAAAGTCATAGGACCCAGCCCCGTCAGAGTGGCAGATGCCCACCAGCCCCCAGGCCTGTGCCCAAGCAGAAAGGGTTAGGCGGACAGCAAGTCTTGCATGTGGCTCACAGTGAAGTTTACAGAATCACCTAAATTCCAACTGCTTAACTAATTACAGCTTCCTTTAGTGGCTAAAATCTGTGGCAATTTAGAAAATACAGATGTCATCTCGATAAAAGAAAAAGCCAAAAGAGTGACTAGAAACTAGTGACAGTCTGAAAACTGGACTCACAGGAGCTTTTTATAAAGTAAACTTCAGTTTCTGATTAGTAGCAGCAATTTGGATTTTCATTTGGCACGTATAGTTAGGAAACATTTACTCCATAATCTGTTATGGAAGATCTCCTAGTCAAAACAAGAAGTAACAGTGAATTTTACCTTTAGGCCAAAGAGAAAAGTAAAGTATGCAAATTTAATTCCATTAGGATTAATGAAAATCACATTTTGAAACTAGCTGCTAATATTTTCCATTACAGTTGCCCTACAGTATTTCTGGCATATTATCTATCTAAGGCAAATGTTAATAAACCTGAAGTAAGGTCGTAAGAGTCAATGTTCACAAATAAATTATTTCAAACATATTCACAGTAATTACATACTATGCCAAAGGTAGCATCAGCGACTGCAACTGACAGCCACAGTTCAATCACACAGAGATCTGACTGAAGGTCAGCCAGCCGTTTGCAAGGTGGCGATACTTGGAAACCACTACGACTACTCAGAGGTGTGAAACACTCCTCTAGAAAGCTCCTTCCTCTAGAGAGCATCTGCCTTGTCTGCACGCCCCTAGCCCTGTGTAAAGCCAGAGCTCAGGCACTGTCTTGGGGTGAAGAAAACCTGGCAAGAAAAAGCACCGCAGCTCAAAACACAGGGCGCAGGTCCTGCCCTGCCGCCCTCCCTTCACCCTGCCAGCCCAGCGCCCTCAAAGTAAAACCCGAGTGGCCACTCCGTACCTTTCTGAGTCACCTCAGCTCTCTCCCTGGCGCCTGTTTCAGCTCAGGTCTCACTGCTCTCCCAGCACGCAGGGGTGCTTCTGCCTCGATGCCCACTGCCCTCTTTCCCTGCCACCACCAGACTCACTCCTGGTCTCCTCAGGTCTAACTCGAACGTGACCTCAGTGACACCAGTGTAGGCATCTTGTTTAAGACAGTACTTCTCTTCTAACCACATGACAGGAGAAATTTCTGCCTTGTTTACTGCTGTATCCTCTGTGCCTGGAACAGGCCAGGCACAGAGTGGGTAATAAACGTTTGTGAAGTGAACGAATGAATCCCAAGTCCAAAGAAAAGACACAGGCAGCAGGTACGTCCTGTGCTGTCTGTCTCTGAAAAAAAAAAAAAGTTTCAGTGGTATGTTAAAACTTTGTACAGAGGACAAATTCAATACGGGAAACCCCATTTTCCCTCAATTCACATTTTGGCTAAACTGACAGTTTGAGACTTACCCAAATGAATTCCCACAGAAGACTTGATTAAAAGCATATTCCTTATTTTAGAAAAAATTCCAGTTGGGAATCCCAAGGGAGAAACACCTATGGCAGCCATGCCAGCCTGCCGGAGGCCCCTGGGTACTGCACGTCTCCATGCCCCCCACCCCGCACCCCGTCCCGCTCCAGGGGCAAGGCCGGACAGACTGAAGCGGTCCCTCAGGTTTTTCTGCTGAGAAGGGCCTGGCGGTTCCTACGTCAGGCAGGGAAGGCTGCTGCTCTTTACCACATCGAGAGAGAACAGAGCACAGAGGGGAAAGCGAGGCGTCTACCTCAGGATCTGGGAGAGAAACGGAGTAAATGTTCCTGGAGTGGCAACTTGCCCGACCTAAGGGTTCCCGTTAAGTGCCACACACTTCTGCCTGACGTTGCTCTGTACAGAATTATGCTGGGCACTTCAGCGAGGGCTTACAGCATCTCTCAAGCTGTGCTGGGAGAACAACAGTAAACGGAGATGGTGCCCGTGACTGCGCTGTATGCTACCCTGTCACATAACTTCATTTACACCAATTGCTTCTGAGCCTCACAAGAGTGCCGGGAGGTGGGTGATAATGCCACTTTATAGTTGAGCAAACTGAAGCTCAGAGATCTCAGGTTTGCTCAAGGCCACAGAGGCAGAAAGGCGCAGGGTCATCTTCTGATCCTGGTCTTCTGAGGCACGGCCGTGGGCAGCTGTGCCGCAGGTCCTGGTCGGCTGATGGAGCACCACTGCTCCGAACTCCTTTCTCTGGCAGCAGGACTGCGGTGCAGTCACCGAGGGCAAGGCACACGGTCACCGGCAAGCACGGACAGGGTGGGACTCGGCCCACCCTCCCTGGCTGGGGCACGTGGTCAGCAGCCACCATTCCGGGACACATGCACCAGGACCTGTCGCTCTATGAGCCCAGCCCACCCCGGCTGCTAGCGAGGAGCATCAGGAAACGCCCTGGGTGCTTTCCAGGTGACGTTGGGGGGGGGGCAGAGCAATGGAATCGGACTTGGTCTTAGGCTTAAAATGGCCGAACATTTGAATACTCAGTATTTTCCTCACCCAACTCTTAGTTTAAGCTCCTAAGCAGAGGTCCTTGCTTAACCAGTCAGGTTCAGCAATATCAGGCCACCGAATCCTTTCCCCAGGGATGAAGGTTACAGAGCCTCTCAGGGCCTTGCTGATAAAATCCTAAGAAGACCAAAAAGATATAAGCCAAATGCCTATTCATTTCATCTAGAGAATATTGAGACAGGGTAAGACACACACACACACACACACACACACACACCAGCTTACTGGCCTATGGTTAAATCCCACAGCAGTACCTAAATGTCAAAAACAACAAAGACTGTTTGGTGGAAAAGGCAGAAGGTCACATCTGCAGGGCTCCCCTGGCAACCACATTTTAGATTTCATTTTCTCATTAGCTGATTGAAACTTAAAATACACCTAGACGCTTTAAGACCCATCAACAGCAGTTTCCAGTCTAGTCTCTGGAAGCCAACTTAGTCCACAATCCACAAAAATATGGTAGTATGCCAGCTGTCCCAGTTACATTTCAGTGGGGGAAAGTCAGGCTTCCAAGCTGTAATCAGAGAGTTCCCCATTGTCTGCTCAAGTGGTCCATGCTGGCTCCAGAAAGCAGCGGGGACAGGGCCGGGGCTGCTTCCTGCTGCTGGCTTACAAACCCTGGTCCTTCGCTAGTCTGGACCTGGGCTGTGGGTTGGAGGGCAAATGGACCCTAGACCCAGCTCTGTCTCCTCTGGCGTGCACAGACGTGGCCTTAAGAAGAGCTCAGTCATGGTCAGGTTAAAATAAAGGACTTTGGCCTTATTTTTCAAATAAGTCCTGACCTAAGTTCTCCCTGGTGGCACAAGGGGTTAAGTTTCAGCACTATGAAGCTGTCTGCAGCCACTGCAGCATGAGTCTGATCCCTGGCCAGGGAGCTGACCCTCATGGCACAGCAGACCCTTCCCGTATTGCCCGCTGCTCCCCTCAGCAGTGTGTTTCATCAGTCTTCCTGTTCAGCTCCCCACTTTGTCTCTGGGAATCCTCTCACCCTCCCACCATCGTCCCCCGACCCCCACACCTCTGGCCTACATACTGGCTCTTGTATGCAAAAATAAATAAATCTTAAAAAAAAAAAAAAAAACCTTGCCTGGAATTTCAAATAAAGCCAAAACAGTTCATATTATTATAGGATAATAGCTGTAACGTCTGGAGCTAGTATTTTACACACTTTCTAGGAGACGGAAAGAGCCCCTGTTTTCGTGCCCTATCTCCACAAAGCAGTGACCAGGCACACCGGGAGCTGAACAACAGGGCTCTTTACATAAAACAAACGAAAAGCAATACCTGTCTATTTGTATACACATGACTCCGTACCTGTGCACATACAGACAGCTGTCTGGAATGCAAACACCATGTAAGCGCTCTCTTCTGGGAAAAGGAATGGCACAGGAGAGCAAAGCACATCCTTTAAGTCTTATTGCTTGAATTTCTTTTGAGAAGCATGTATTTTTAAAATACACGTTATCGTTATAATTATAAAAATACTTCCGACTCTGACAAGCTACTTCATAAACACCTCAAAATGGTATTTCCCTGAAAATAAAATGTGATCTCAGAAATTATAAACACCCCTGCACAGATTCAAAACAGGGCAGTCAGAGGTTATTATACATTTATATCAGCAGGGTCAGCAACCCAGAACCCCTGGACCAAATCTAGTCTGGCCAACAGAGCCACAGGGCAATGCTGGTCTATACGTCTCTAAATTAAAAAAAAAAAGAAATGTGGTAGAGCCCACAAGCAGGCCTCCACACCTGAGTGAAAGCTTTTCCCTCTAGAAAAAAAGTTGGATGATTCCGATTTATACCAAGAATACTGTGTCTTTTCAAAAATAGTTTTAAATAATTTTGTCTTCAAAATCACTTTTAAACAATAAAAATTTGTCCGATCACTTAGTAGCCTGCCTCTACACCCACAGCACTGAGAGTATATTCAGCCGCCTCAATCGCTAGATTATGCTCAGGAAAGACTGCTGATTTCCTCAAATCAAATTCAGCCCCATGATGGGAAAATGAGCTCTCACGTGCTATAAAAATGTACAAGGACACATGGGGGGGAGGGGGAGAAATCAATCTCAGATGAATTCTCCAAGCAGTTAAAAGTAATTTTTAAAAATCCAGCAGTGGCACTAACATAACAGATCACAGTTTATTAGCCATTTCTGAAATGAAAGAAAAAAGTTTTTATTTTGAATAGAACTTGTATTCTAATCTTACTTTCTAATCTAGGAGCCTGAAAGGGACATTTCCATTTGACTACCAAAGATCCCAAGAAAAGTACTGAATAAAAATGTAAATAGCTTTGAAATTAGAGCTGGCAATTAATTTATCCTATAAACATGTATGAAAGTTCCTACATTCACCCAATGCATCTACTTAATGAACGTTCACAGATAAAACTCATAATCCTATCTAGAATTCTCAATCCCTGCTATGTTCTTAGTGTATTATTTGGAAATTAGTTTCCAATTTGAAAATTTAAAGGACCGTGTAAACTATAGGTTGGTTTGTTAAGTAATCTCAACTCCCATTTCATAAGAAATAAAAGCAATTCAGAAGCTATCATGCCCGAATTTCTTACAAGGAGAGAGTTTCACTGAAAAGACGAGGAAGGGTCCTCCCTGATGGCGCGACAGGTTAGGACACAGCATTGTAAACCGGCTGCAGCCGCTTCATTTTAAGTTTGAACTCTGGCCCCGAGGAGTCCACGTGGTGCAGCAGACCTCTCTTGTCTCCCCTGCCCGCTGCTCCCCTCAGCAGTGAACCTGGTCAATCTGCCTGTTCTGCTCCCCGCTCTGTCTCTGGTGAATCCTCCCACCGCCCTTGCACCTCTGGCCTGTACCCCAGTTCTGTATGTCTAAATAAATAATCTTAAAAAAAAAAAAAAGACGACAAAAACCATCATTCCAAGGAAAAGCTTAGGCAACATCCCCACGTACCTCCGGCAGACCTTCCTGCCCAAGTATACAGAGAAGATACTCTACCTCGATGTCCTGGAGGCTGAATTCCTTCTGATCAGTGAAGTTCGCCGCCCCGGCGCTGAGTTCCATCAGCATTTTGGCGATCTCGGGCTTTATGGCCGACGTCAGTCGACTGGCGGCTTCCATGACGTGCTCCTGCACGTCTTTGAGCTGCATGGCTGCCTTCGAGTAGTGAGAGTTCCTGAACACAGTGCTGAAGAGATCCGTGAGGAAAGTACTGGCGCGGCAGAAGACATTGAGGGCGTCCAGGTATTTGGAGATGCCCTGCTGGATGTCGGCGATGGGAGTGGAGTGAGGCATGGCATGGTGGCAGCTGCCCGAGGCGGTCAGGCTGCCCAGCGGGGCGGTGGTGGCTGTAGATGCCAGGGGGGCGCTCAGTGCTCGGCCCAGCTCAGGCATCGGGAACTGCTGGTGCTGCTGCACCTTCTGCTTGGACCCGCCAAGCAGGAAGCGCCGCTTGTAGTCCATCTTACTGTCCTGGGCGCTGCAGCAATACATGCGGGAGGGAGACTTGTCCCTGGGATTGGGGGCGGGTCAGGGCTGCTTCTTTTCTTCCCCCCAAAACTGTAGCTAGGTATAAAAATAGTGGAGTTCTGCAAATCTAAGTTTTAAAAAAGGCATTTTCATGAGGCAGGTGACCATGTGAGCCAAAGTAGATGCGAGGAGGGCAACAGGTTTACGTAATTAGTATTTTCAGGGTAAGCAGGACCGCTAACAAAAAATAAAAGTGTGTCCAAAATGCTACATAAGAACTGTTAGCATTCCACTCTTAGTAGAAAGATCTGCTTGCTGAGAAAACTGTTTACCTATAATTGCTTTGCAAGAATATTTTGATACTTGTATTTACAATGGCAGAAAAATAACTTAACTTTAAAAAATGTAATATAATGTATCTTCAATATACAGAAAAGTTAGAACTCAAAAACCCACCAGCTGATCAACAGCAATTTAAAAAGCAGTACAGAAGTGTTCACACTAAGTCCTAGAGAGGGAAGCTCAAACCTCTGCAGAATTGACAGAGCCTGCCTGCCAAATCCAGTCACCTGTGGAGCTGCTTCTCAATGCAAAAAACTTCCAAGTTTCCTTTAATATTTTTTGAAGACGATTTTTTAAAAAAATGGCATGTTATAAATTATAAGTCTTCTCCTCTCCTTCTGTTTGCTGAGGTAGCGGTTTCCTTGTAACATTAATCAGAGGTGCTTCGAGACTGGGCTGGCCCACAATCGTAAAGTCTGAAGCAAGAATGCACAGATGTATTTGTAAGGCCTCTAAGTCATTTCCTGTAAGGGGGGAAATGAGATTGTTAGGAAAGTTACAGTACAAAGAGTAATTCTGGAACATCTACTGCTTCAGTGTTACTCTCCACAAAGGTGGGTTACAGATGAATAAGAAATCTCATAACCTTACAAAAACAGTGAGCGCTGAACTATGACGTGATGACTATTAGGAGACCCCGCAAGCTGAAGTTCAAAAATAATGCACCCCATAAGGCCGGACTAAAAGCTAGCCAGCCCCCCTGAAGCAGAGGCTAGCCTGTGACATCCTGCCCAGGGCCTGCATTCAGACTTGTATTCAGCACCCCGCTTGCCGCCTCACAGTCCCCAGATCACAGTGAGGACTACTGACTAGGACAGCACTCACAAACCTTTAGGGGGGCTGAAAATGGCCACCGAGAGCCAAGCCTGAGGAAAAGCAGGAAGACTGTTAGGAAGAATGTTCCTCAAAGGCTGGCCTCGAGTGCAGGGTGGGGCGCGACAAGGGGAGGCACGTACAGCAAAGGCCCTGCAGCAGGGCAGCACGGAGGTGTGTGCAGACGCGGCGCAGAGGCCAGCAGGCAAGGGGACGCCGGCTGGGGCCTCCCCGGAGGCTGCTCCAGCTTCCCGGGAACCAGTGACCCCGCTGCTGTTCAGAGGGCAGCCTTCCAGAGCGTACGGTGCTCACAGCCTTGGGGGTAGCTTCCGCAGAAGCCCCAGCTCTGGGGAGGCTCACAGTGTCTGCACATCTCCAGCGTAGGTTTTGATACCTGCAACAGGGGAACAGCAGGATCCTCTCACCCAGCTGCGTTCAGGGTTCTCTCACCCACAACAATTTCAAATAAAAGCTCACTGACTACTGATAACTAGTTTTTCCTTTTAATTTTCTTTTTTTTATAGAGAAAAGTAAGCAAGCTTAGCCATTCCTCGTGGTCAATCCCATACCGATTTTATGGCCCGACCGTTACTTAAGGAAATGAGGAGTGCAGGTGACAAGCGCGAGACAGGAGGAGAGCCACGTGCGCACACTCTGACAGTGCGGCGGCCTGAACTCGGCTAGTGTGAAGTCAGCCGAACTGGCCACCGATGAAGCTCAATATCCAGAAGAATCCTGAGGCTTAAAATACCTCAGGCTTCAAAAAACAGCATATTCAATGGCTACTTATAAGAAATCTGTTCCCAAATGTCCTTTTTCTTTTCCAAATTCATGACAAGGCAATCCTACTATCCCTCGTCATACTCAACGCAGCTTTAACAAATCCCAAAGCACAAAGGCGTACTCAGCAGAGTGCTAAGGGAGGGCTGTCAGGGCAGGAGCGGTGTGAGGAACTCCTTCGAGTTCACCTGGACTTGGCAGCGCTGAGCCTCGTGAGCAGTCCGATGCTCAGTTTTGCTGCTTGCTTCTTGGGTTTTTACTTCACGAACTGTGGCTCTCTTAATATGTGCACCTGAAGTTTGGGTTAGGTCTGAATCTTAAAGCATGCCAAGGTTTTTCATCTCGGATTTCCCTCTAAACTCGTCAGCCACGTAGGCACATACACTTCAAAGCGGTACCTGACACAAACTCCGGGCTCCTCCACAATCCCTCAGCACAGGAAAGTCCTACCTGCTCTTTCCTGCTTCCCGTGAGACATGAGACACATCATTTTTCCTCACAGCTATTTGGCGAGCATTTGTCATATGATAGCAATTTAACCTCAAGAGAGGGCGAGAATGCAGGGCACAAATGAAACACTGGGTGAGCTTTACAGTCAGCCACAGCCACCCACCCAGATAAGTGAGCAGCGCACGGCTCTGGCCAGACGATACAAATAACTCTGACTGCACACAAGGGAAGCAGTTTAGTGAGGCAGCACCCCCCAGTCGCTTTCCCGGGCCAGATGGGTCTCTCAGGGAGGCTGCCCAGGACACGCTGTGTGGAGTATGGACAGTGGGGGAGTGGGAGGTGGAGGGGAGGAAAGGGCAGCGATTCCTTTGAGAAACTGATGAAAGAACATTCTTCAGTCACACGCCTATCCAAAACACCAAAGTTTCCACTCAGTCTCGGAACTGGAGTCCGAGGAGCTGGCACGTGACTTGGCATGCCCAAAGGAAGGCTGTGGAGAGCTGCAGGCAACAGGTGACTCTGCGCCTGGTGACAGCCCAGCAGGTAACCAAGCGGAGAGGCCTACAATTCAGGCCAACACACAATGGAAGCACAGGAAAATGCACACAGGCCCCTTGCGCCCACGCCACAACCTATGCTCCCATACCTTCGAGGCCTGGTCCGCAGACCACAAGCATCAAAGCTGAACTGCCCAGGACTAAAGGTGCACTGTACAGACAACCTCTGTGTTCAGGGAGATCACACGCCTACTGACATGGTATTAAGAAGGAAACATTTTTAGTCATTCCTTGGCAAGAGGGCATGTTCACATTAAGGCTAGGACAAAAAGAAATAAGCCAATGACACCAATCACGACGAAAGGACTTCCTCCTCACAGCAGAATCGGGCCTCTACTCCTTTCAATGGAATGACTATGCAAGGTTAATTCTCAAAGGTCAATAAGCAAATAAACCAAATGTTGATTCCTGGGGTAAAATTCAAATCTAAACATCAATCTTCTATAGGTAAGAGCAAAGAATGTGCATTTTATTAATTTGTATAAATTTTACATCTTTTTTTTTTTTTCAAGACAAAGCTGAAGTTATTATATTAAAATTACTCAAATAATTTTCCAAAAAGGTACAAAGGAAACTTAGTGGAGAAAACAGTCTTTTCAGCAAATGATACTGGAACAATCGGTACAACTTTTAGTTATACATCATACAATGTAAAAATAACTCAGAATGATTCTAGAACTAATGTAAAAGCTAAAAAACATAAGACTTCCAGAGCAAAATAGAAGTTACATCTTTTTTTTTTAACAAGAGCAGAGAGTATGCATTTTGAGCAAGCTTCCCATGTGACTCTGATTCATGCTGTAATTTGAGAACTAAACCTGTCAGCTGAAAACCTCCCCAAAGATACAGGGATGAGGACACTAGAGCATCAACACCTGAAGATCTTGACTATACAGACACCATTTAAAGCAACTCGACCATTTCATTAACATTTCCATTCATTCAAAAATCCAGAAAGGGAAATCCTTTCTCACATGATACATGTCTATTTCTGAGAGCCAGAGGCTGGGTTGGGTGGACAATTCAATGAGAAGTTCTGCTTATACTGCAGTTGCCTTTAACCACTAAAGACTCACAGTCAAGCTTGGGGTTCTTCAAACAGAAAGAACAAAAGTACCCTTAAGATGAAAATTAGCTTTTATTTATTTACAGATCTGGTATTTCTGTGCAAAGATCCCTGGCCAGGGAGCTGACCCACATGGCGCAGCAGACCTCTCCTGTTTCCCCACTGCTCCCCTCAGCAGTGTACTTCATGGATCTGCCTGATCTGCTCCCCACTCTACTCTGGTGACTCCTCTCACCTCCCTTACCTCTGGCCTGTGCCCCGGTTCTGTACGCATAAATAAGTCAATCTTTGGGGAAAAAAAAAAAAAAACACCATTCAAAGTCCACTGTTTTCAAATGGGATTTCGCCAAGAACACTACCGGAACGTGAAGTTCATCACACCACTTCACGTGCTCTGTTGTTATATGTGACTGAAGATTTCTGTGATAAAAAGCTTTAAAATTCACACAACAGGCAGAAGCACCCGTTTATATCCCTTTTATTAGTTTTTAAAATAATATTCTTCTCAATGCCTGTCTTACTGATTTTGAAGTGCTCCCCTGCCCCCATATTTATCTGCCTCAAGGATTCAAATACGTTCAATCCATTTAAGGACATTTCTTCTTTGTATTTTTCTAAAAAGAATTTTAATTGGGGGAAATATTCACCATTTATGAATCCACTATTCATGCTACATGGAAATAAATATGCATTGTGAAAGACCTCAGAAGTTAGCTGTAGCCAAGATTGTAAGACTTAAGTGCTGTATTCATACTTTTCATACTAAGTTTCACAAATGCATTGCAAAAAAAGGACATGTTTGCAGATCAGTTGTATCTTTTCAACACGTTAACTACAAAAATTCCCATTAAACTTGAACTCAGGTCTGACGACATCATTTAAACATTTCTTCTGCACTCAAAATCATCAGTAATTTCTACTTCAAATAGTAACAAAGGACATGTTTGAAACTAGATAAAAGTTAAATATAAAAAAGGTTTTCTTATACCCAAAGTGACAATATGGAAAAGCAGCTGTCCTGAGGAACCTAGGGGTTCCCTTTCAACAGCACAATGTCTGCAGAGTAGCCTTGGAGACCAACTAGCTGGGTAAGATCCTGGCTCTGCCACTTACCATCTATGTCACCGTGGGGAAGTTCTTTGACCTCTCTGTGCCTCAGTTTCATCATCTGTAAAACAGGGATAAGAACAGTAACTACTGCCATTGGGTTAAGTGAGTTTACACATATAAAACATTTAGAATAAAGTCTGGCACATATAAAGCACAGAAAAGGTGATGTTGCTATGATCACTCCTATACTGTAAATAAAGACAGGCAGGCCTTATTACCTCTGCCTAGCCAGAAAAATGTTACTTACACACTAGAAAGTGCAAGCTAGAGCGAGCAAGAGAAGCAAGCAAGCAGGGGGAGAGAGAGAAGCAGGCAGGAGGCAGGCGCGTGAGGGAGAAGAACAAAGGGTCCAGAAGAAGATACATTGTGGCGTCTCTCTGTTGGCAGAGAGTGCGCCACAAGAAAGGTCTTGTCAAGTGACTTAATCCCTGAATTAGTGAACTCCAGGAGTCCTAGGGTAAGGGGCATCACATATTACAGTGATGTGAAAGCTCTGAGCTGTGAACTCTGGACAATTCTTACCGATCTGGATCATTAAGCTAACAGAGAGAGTGAAGCGAAAGCAGTCCTGCTGTCAGCAGTGACCCAGGACACAGCAGCAGGCATCACTATGCCGGGCTGAAGGAACAGGCACCTGTGCTTACCTCCCCACACGCCCCAGTCCCAATGTCACTCACTGTGAAGCCTTTCACAAGGCTATCACAGCATGAAAATCGTGAGGAGGGCACAGAGAGAAAGTCTATTTAAATGCTGGCCACTTTCTAGAAGACAGAGGAAAGTGCAGGACAAGATGAACCAGAGAGGAGCTGGACACCTCCCAGAACATGCAGGGCCAAAGGTGCTGGGGAGAGAGGCGGCGGCGCCCTGGGGCCTGTACGCAGGCAGCTCTGAGGTAGGGTACAGACACCAGGACTGGGAGGTGGGCTAATCAGCTGCTCTCCACACTGCTCACTGTTGGTCACTGAAGCAGCCAACCCCCCCCCAGAGAAAAAAACTACTGGCAAAGAAAACTCTTGCAGATGACCTACATTGTCAGCCCAGTTCTTTGCTGATGAATGAAAAGCCAGGAGGATGCAAAGGGTGATGAAGATAAAAGAACATACTTCAGGTCCCACAGACACATGTGCAAAGAAATTCTAACTGGCATCCTCAGTGAGATCTGAGAAGATCTTTAAAACAAAAACAAGCAAATCATAAAGGAAGCAGCTACCAAAAATGCCTGGAAGTAAAATGACTGCCAAGATGAAAAACAAGGGAGAAACAAACTGTGAGGGGAGTAAGGCATATGGATACACATGCACTCGGGTGACGCATTTCAAATATTTAATGGAAGAATAAGTCAAAAACCAATGAGTATGTCCAGCTATGAGGCACAAAGAACAAAAGCAAGGAAGGAAGCTACACTCAATCAATGCTTTAGAGCTTACATTCAGCACCATGCAGGTACATTTATTATCAAAATTGAAAAAAAAAAATTTCCTACAAATAAATAAATAAATAAATGAACCCATTTTTAAAGTTGGTAGCATAACCCCAAAGAGAAGGACTAAATCAAGTTTAAACAGTGGGCTGGCTGCACTTCTCTGGCATTTTGTCAATTAAAAAGGTAAATATATATATGTATATATATATATATAAAAAGAAGTAGCAATATCTTAATCCTTCATTTGAATGTGAAATACCAGTTTTAAGTTACGATTTACCCTTTTCTACCCAGAAAGCACACATTTACTTTACTGAAATGACCTAAGAGTCACATTCCAGTTGTAATGAATGACCCTAACACTATTTTTCATCTCCAAAGCAGAGCTCCTTTTAGAAATAGCAACTTTACACACACACACACACACACACACACACACACAAGCACACACATACATATATCTGGGGTCACAAACAAAAAGACAAGCATGCCAGTGTCCATCCAAGAAGCATGCAAGGAGTCCATCCAAGACTCATGTCAAAAGGATCCAGAGTCAACCTGGAGAGTAAGTCTATGAATGGCCAATAATGGGAGAGTTTCAACATCAAGTAGAAAAATTCTTCTAAAGTAAGATTCATTAACTATACTAAAAACGAATGGTTTAGACTTGGCAATGCTTCTTGGATATGATAACAAAAGCACAGGTAACAAAAGGAAAAAAGTAATTAGGCGTCATCAAAACGAACACTTTTGTGCATCGAAGGATACTAATCAACAGAATGAAAAGGTAACCCAGAGAATGGGGAAAAAAACACTTGAAAGTTATACATTCAAAGGGAATGATTAATATCCAGTATAAAGAACTCCTATAATCAACCACAAAAACAAATAATCCAATTTTTAAGTAGGCAAAGGACTAAGGACACATTTCTCCAAAGAAATAGGAAAATGACCAATAACACACGAAAAGATGCTCAACATTGTTCATCATTAGGGAAGTGCAAATCGAGGCCACAATGAGATACCACTTCATCTCCTCGAGGAAAGCTCTTTAAAAAAGAAAATACACAAGAAATAACATGTCAACAAGGACCTGGAGCAACTGGCACCCTGTGCCTTGCTAGTGGCAATGTAAAATGGTACAGTCACTGTGGAAAACAGGATGGCGGGCCTCCAAAAGTTACGGATGTGACTATCACATGACCCAGCAATTCCACTCCTGAACAGATAGACAAAGAGCCAAAAGCAGACACTCAAACAGGCATTTGTATACCAGTATCCATAGCACCACTATTTATGATAAGTGAATGGCGGAAATAAACCAAATGTCCATTGACCGATGAATGAGTAAACAAAATATTGCATAGCCATACAATGGAACATCATTCAGCCTGAAAGGAAAGAAATTCTGCACCTACTTCACAGAAGAATCTACTGCAAGCTACCTCCCTGCTTGCCAGGCCATGGTCTGACAGTGGCTGCCGTATGGTGGCCTTGAGACCGGTGCTGTGAGGAGTCATGGCCTCTACTTCTAAAGCCACAGATGCGTAACAGGATCATCAAGCACCCTGTTGTCAAGCTCAGACTTGGTATGTGTGAAGAGTACAGAGAGTTTACAATTTCTCTGGGGAGTTGACCTCTCTTTTCACATCGATTTCCGGCATCTTTCACTATATAGACATACAGACCAACAGGTATACGCACACTCATCTTTCCTAGTCAGTTATGTTCATCTGTTAAACTTGCCAACACTGATGATCAAACAAAGACAAACCCTCCAAAGAATATATACACATGGCCAAGATGCACATGTAAAGATGAACAATATCATTAACTATCAGACATAATGCAAATCAAAACCATGCAATATCACTTTATAACCAGTGGATAACTATAATAAAAAGGACAGACAATAAGTATTGGCAAGGATGTGGAGAAAGTGGAATCCTCATTACGGCTCCTGAGAACAGTACCACGTTCTCAGCAGAGAAATGGTAGAGACACTTTGGAAAACAGCCTGGCAGTATCTCAAAAGGTTGAACATAGAATCATGTGACCAAGCAACTCCACTTCTTTGGGTGTATGTACCCAAGAGAAACGAAAAAACCTGTGCATGAATGTCACATCACCATTACTCACAGTAATAAAAAAGTGGGAACAACCCAAATGTCTACCAACTGATAAGAGCATACACAAATACAGTAGGGCCTCACATGGAATATTATTCAAGTATAAGAAATAATGAAATACTGAACACACTATAACATGCACAAGTCTTAAAAAGATTTGCTACATGAAAGAAGGCAGGCCCAAGACCACATATTGTATAATTCCACTAATATGAAATTCTAGAATAAGCAAATCCACTGAAACAGAAAGGAGTGAAATGGCTGCCTAGGCTGGGGCAGATGGGAGAACGGACAATGGCGACAGAGAAAAGGACTTCATTTAGGTATGAAAACGCTCTAAAATTTACTAGTGGTGGCTATTGAACTGCAAAAATATTAAAAACCATAGAATTATACACTTTAAATGGGAAAACTGGTGTGTCGGCTACATTTCAATAAAGCTGTTGCTAAAAAATAAAAACACATAAAGATAAACACCCCACAAACAAGTTCCTCTTAAGAGGAAAATACCAGAAAAAATTCTCTCCACTCCACTCCAAAAAAAAGTAAATCTAAACATCTATCCTTATAATGTTGAGAATTCACACAGGAAATTCTTTCAGATTAGTGAAGTTATTGTCTATGAAGTTCAAAGCCCAACCATTTCCATTTCCCCCCCCCCCTTTGGTCAGTTCAGAATGACACTAGCCATATTTAGAAATGCACTCCAGAAAAAAAATGCTTTGAAGAATTTTATTCTCAACATTCACAAATTTAAAATATTTATCCAGGCAAGAGAAAATGCCAGAAAGATCCACTTCTTTCTTCTCCCTCTTCTCAGGAATCTCTCTCTCTCTTTTTGTTTCCCCTTACACGTTCCCACATTAAAAAGACTAAGACAGGCCCATAGGTGCGGACTGGAAAAGACATCAGTTCTCCTCCTGCCTCCTGGCTGGGCTAAGCCATCTCTGCCGGCCACCCGCCTCGACAGTGCTGAAATGTGGTGGCTCCTGAGCTCTGCACTGCACAGTCTTCCAGGGAGGATTCCCGAACTCAGACCCTTCTCCCGTGCTTCAGAGTCCAACTATTCAATGGCCCACTGGCCGGGTTCCAAATCCAAAACCACTCTTCCCAGCCCCCCAGCGCCTCTTCCTGGGTTTGACCAGTGGCACCCCAAGTCGGTGAAAGTGGAGATCTGGGACTGCCCGCTCGCCTCACTTCCCTTACACCCAGGCCGTCCTTCAGTCAAAGTCTTCCTGCCCGCTGAGGATCTCTTTCCCCTACCCTGCTAGTACCGACCTTCAGGCCACCTTTCACTCTTGCCTGAAGGGAGTCTCTTGAGTGATTTTCTAAATGTGTGGAGTGCTCCCCGTTTCTGAGACTGTTCTGCCGTCAATTCAGCCATACCACTCTCCCGCCTAAAGCCTGCTATGGCTCTCCCCTGCCTTCCCGAGTTTCTTCTCCTCTGCCACCCTCTGCCCGACACTGCCCAGGGCTTACTTTGCCATCTTCCTTCTCAACAGCTGCATGTTCAGTTGCCCTACCTACTTTGCCCTCCTGGTCTACTCTACTCCTGGAAGTCTAACTGAAGTGTCACCTCTTCTGGAGCACAACAAAGACTGAACTCTCAGGCTTTTTTACCAAACACCAGGTTTTTTTTTTTTAATAACAGTTTATTTTTACATCATTTTGTACATTTTTTTTTCCATCTCAATTGTAATCCTCGCGGGTTTCCCATCACCAAGAAACACCAAGTTTTAAAGGCAGCTTAGCAGTATCTTTTCTTTAGCGTAAAATACTGCATCACAACTGCTGGTTTCTGGCAGGATCACTGAGCTCATTCAAGATATTCCAGAGTGCTAAGTACATAGTAACTATCCAACAGATGCCTGCTGAATGATTAGTTCATCCGCAGGCCTACTTAATGGTCATCCACTGACACAGTTATTGAGAGCTAGAAAATGAGGTTCTGCTTTAAAAGAAAACAAAGCTACTGGCGTGCCATGTTTGCATAAGTACATCTCGACAAAACAATCATTCATTAAGAATCTACCACTCATCAGGCACCATACCTGGAGTTTTAGAAAATCTCATTTAATCCACACCAGAATCCAAAATAAAAACTGGCATTAACTAAATGGGCACTAAGAGCCATGGCTGTGTGTGCACTTTTCATGTGTTGTATTTACTGTATTCTCAAAGTAACCCTGTGGGTTAGGTGAGGCTCTTCCAGTTCTTGAGGTTAAGTGGGCGCTTCCAGTTCTAGCTCTTCTTAGCCACATGGCTAAGGTGGTAGTCACCACAAAGATGGATTTGGGGCCTGGCAATCTGCCTCCAGAGCCTGAGCCCTCCTTCACCACACTACTCCACCTTTGTCAAATATAAAGCCCTACACAATGACTTTATCTCTCTCAAAAGAATACTTAAAGCTGCAGGCCTCCTGCAACTCACATGCAATGAGTTGGAGCAATGAAAGGAGCAGCAAAGTCTCTTTAGGAGAGCACACCCCTATCCATGCTGATGACGTCCAGATTCAACTCTAGTCACAACTCCTCTCTCCCATGACTGGCCCCCTGCAGCATTTCCTCAGGCTCCTCAAAGGTGGCCTCATCATTCCACTCCCTGCCCCTCCCGCTGTCCTTACTGCCTTGGTTACAGGCACTGCTAACTCCCAGTCCAAATCTAAAGTGTTACCAAATAGCCTGTCCTATTCCCTCACCTTCCAATAAACCCCACGAGTTCCATGCATCACAGTGCCTTGTCTACAGTAACTGCTCCATCACGGGCACCTGCTGGTAGCATTACATTCTAGATGCCTCTTGGTTTCTCCTTTACACCCATCCCGTTCAGCTTCCAAGGAAGTTGGAAAGATAAAAACTGGAGTGCCTTCTAAGAGGACCAGAAGCAGGTTTCCAGTAGCTCAGACTCCACCTCTGAATGAAATCACAAAGTATAACTCAAAGTTGGTTGACAGACAATAATAGCAAAATCTAAGTAGTAAACTAAGGATGCAGGAGAGGGTCAGAGTGGAACAGAAACTAAGAAACTGGTTTCCATGCCAAGGACCCAAACAGTCTGTTTGATTCCACTGCACAGAATCAGTTCAGTCAGCACTCAACCCTTCAGCACAGTGGTTCCTGACAAGCGACGCCACATGCACACCACTGCCACTGCCCCAAGAGACAATGGTCAGCATCTGGAAATAGTTTTTGGTTGTCACAACTGGCGGCGGAACTTCTCATGGAGGCCAGATATACCACTAAGTATCTTTCAATGCACAGAACAGCTCCCTTGTTCATCCGAACACAAAGAACTATCTACCCCAGAGGGCAAGAGCACTGCTAAGGAGATGCTCTGAGGACTTTCTGCAGCCCAGTTATCTAACATAGCAAGTTACTTTCTGGGAAGATGACACCCACTGGGGAAAAGGTGGGCAAATGCTGAATAAACAGTTTCTAAAACAAATTCTGACGTCCCCTCGAATATCTCAAAGAGCAAAGGGGGCTCCTGGGTTCACCCCAAGCCTGCCCAGTCAAGAATCCCACAAAGTAGCCAGAACCCAGCTTTCCAGCCTTCCTTGCAACAGGTTCCTCCAACCCACCCCCTGCTCTTACCAAACAGCTCACCCATGAATGACAACCGCTGGGCCACGGGGCCAGCGGGAACACATGTCCCACCCCCACGTTACCTCTGGAAACACCCTCACCTATTTCACAAAAGCACAGCAGCTTACTCCCTTCCACAGGCTGAGGACATGTCGTCATCTCAACCCCATCATAAAATCTTGTTCCTGCAATGCCTACAGGAAGAAGGTGGTAAAGAGACAAAGGTGAAATGCTTTCAATGGCTCAGGACTAAGGCCCCATACTCCACCACCTCAAATCAGCGCTTAGCAGCAGCCAGCCAGGAGCCGCCTCATTTCCTGTAGTTACTGGGTAAAAATAGGAAGTGGGGGAGGAAGTCCACAAAGCAGAAACAAAAGTAATCACTGCCTCATTTCCTGAACACAAATCACCGAGCGGGGAGGGTATCATTAAAACACCAAAACGGAAAGGCAGGCATGGAGGGTCCAAGCCAGAGGAAAGGAAGTGGCACTTCTGAGCCACCAAGCCCGACTGTTTCTGTGCCCAGGAGACTGCCCGAAAGAAAAATAGGGGACAACTGGCCACTGGCCACTTTGGAGACAGAAACCATGTCCAAGGAATTAAGACTAAACACACCAAATCAAAGAATAATGCGAATCCCCCAAAATATTACAGTTCTAACAGAGTAAAAAATGTCAGCGAAGAAGTTGTAAGAACAAGATTAAGCTACTTTTTCAAGTCAAAAAATGACTACTGAAACTGCTGTTTAGACAAAAAGCTGCTAGACAGATGATTCTCCTCTGAAGCTTCCTGCACTCTGAGTGTGTCCTATCACCTACAATAAAGCTTCATTTCTAACTTAAAAAAACAAACAAACCAAAAACTACTAAACAGCGGATCAGCTGACAACATCTGCAGCCCGTGTCATTCTGTGTCTTACTCTGTATCCAGTAGTGAAAGCTCCAGTAGACACACAAGCCCTAAGTGAAAATTGCAATCCATCCATTCCTCTACCACACTGAAAATGCTTCTCCGCCCCTCCCCCAAAGCTGTGTGTGGTGCCCACAGCTCCCGGCACCCAGGATGCCACCGTAACAGTGCCTACTGGGGGGCGTTGTTGGGCTAACGGGGACCCAGGCTGCCTCCACCTAGTGCTGACACTTGCTCTGTAACCGGTATCACCACAAAACATGCCATTCCTCCACATAAGGCACATTCCCACCAGCTTTTATGTTTCTGCTACTATACAACAATGGTCATTTAGCAGCAGAAAAAAAAAATTCTGACCACTAGGTCAACAGAGTTGAAACTTTTGAAATAGCACAGGCCAGGGCCTTCCTGGTGGAAGTCTCAGCACTATGAAATTAGCTGCAGCCCAATTTTGATCCCCAGCTGAAGAGGCGACCCACATGGACAGCAGACCCCTCCTGTCTTCCCGCTGCTCCCCTCAGCATGTGGACTTCAGCAGATCCACCTATTCTCCTCCCCACTCTGTCTCTGGTGAATCCTCTCACCTCCCACACCTCTCTCCTACACCCCAGTTCTTAAATGCATCAATAAATATATATATATATTTTTTTTAAAGCCAAACTGTTAAAACAGTTTTACATATGGACGCATTTGTGTGTGTGTGTATACATATATATATTTTAAAAGATTTATTTATTTATGCATACAGAACTGGGGTACAGGCCAGAGGTGCAGGGGCCTTGAGAGGATTCACCAGAGACAGAGTGGGGAGCAGAACAGGCGGATAAACAAGTACACTGCTGAGGGGAGCAGTGGGCGGGTCAGGAGAGGTTTGCTGTGCCAAGTGGGTCATCTCTGGGGCTGGGGATCGAAATCACACTGAAGCTGCTACAGCTAGCTTGCAGCATAGCGTCCCAACCCATTGCACCACCAGGGAGGCCCTTAATTATATTTTTAATTGAGGGTATTTTGGTGGGGAGGGGAAAAGGAAGATCAAAGGTTAGTCTATTTTTTTTAAATCACTACGTAAATAAGTAGAATAATAAATGAAAAAGATAGTTACCACCAGTTTCTTTTTTTTTCTTTATTACTATTCAGTTTCATACAAAGAAAAATGGTGAATCTAACGAAAAAAATCATTACTTGCTGAGAACAGATCGAGTGATCTGTCTGATTTTCTAGTACTAAATCAACATTCTGTGGTCCAAGGCTGGTGTCTCATCTGAAGTCTAAAGACTTAACTCTCAAAGCATGCTGCTAAAACAAGTATTAGAGCAACACTGCAAGCCGAAAAATAAATAAATAAAAACAAAACCAACCGTGTTCATCAGAAATCTTCAAAAAAGAGGTTAACAAAAAGGCGGGGCTGGTGTGAGGGGATAGGCAGAGCCTGCAGGGAAAGGTTATCCACACACCACCACTAGCTGTCACCAACAGATCACACTGGCTCTTGAACTTCATAAAAAGTTTACTAAGCTTTTATACATAAATTAAAATGGCCTTAACTATTAAAATTTTTTACATCAAAGGCAGCAGGCAACGTGAAAACATTCACAGTAACAATGTTGCTGATCAAAATTCAAATGTAAATCAAGGAGAATCATTCAGTTAAAACTAATCATTTTTAAAACTCACAAAGCATTGAAGCAGTTTTTTCAAATCCAATTTTTAAAAACCCAAACATCTTCATCTATTTAAAAAGCCTACAGTTCATTCTATTACAGTGTGAAAAAGCCTTATCCAGTCAGCTCTGCTTAGGCCTGGTATTAACCCGGTTATCCAAGTTTCCAGATTGGTAAAACAAGTGGAAATAGTGAAAACTAATGCATCCATTTGAAAGTTATTTAAGAAAACTTAAAACAGTGTTATTCATTCTTAACAAGTTGGCACGGTGGAACCTACCCAAAAATATCCTCAAATGGGAAAGACAAGCACTAAGAAGTCTACACACAAGTGGGTAAATCGAACTAATTTGGAAGTCTTGTCTCTTACGACGGAGAAAGGTTATATAAATTCTAAAGAAATTTCTGACTCGGGACCACCATGAAAATGTAAGGCCCCATGGAAACAGTTCATGAGCTCCTGCCACAGCCCCTCTCCCAGCTGGGAAGACCAGCTCCATCTAGCCGCTCAGCCGCCCCATCCCACAGACAGGCAGTCGGCGCGGCCAGGGGACCCACTCTTTCCCACAAACACTTCAGCAGGTCCAATGTTTAGCCATGAGGAAATCCTCAGCGCCTGCTCCCACCCTACCGCCCCACCAGGCCAAGGCGGGCAGCCCCGGAGCGCAGGCTGCAGAGGGCCCACAGGCGCTTCCCACCCTCGGCTCGTCGAAGCCACACCGCCTCTCAGGCACAGCAATTCCTAACGGGCTCCTGCACTGCACTGCACGGCAGGCAGCAGTGACTGAGACAGGGACCTGCTCTCAGGGGGCTTACAGTCTAACGGGGACAAGGAGCGCTCCGATACAGAGGTGTGGCAGGAACTGGCACCACCTTAGTTGTGAGGGGGCCGGGGAGTCAGGCTGACCGAGCTGGACTCCTGCTCTCAGAGGAACGGCTGGCCCTTACTACTCCACCACCTCCGCAAATTACTTTAAGTCATGTGCCTCAGTTTCTTTAGTATTCTGATGAGGGTTAAACCCACAAGCTCAGCAGCTGGCGCATCCCAAGCTTCACTCAGAAAATGGAAGTTACTTCTCTGAAAGAGGCCAGGGACTAGAAAGAGGGTAACATTTCATCTTCCATTAAAATTCATCTGGCCTGCTATCAGTAAAAGAAAAAAGTCAAGCTTTTCACGGTCACCCCCACCCCAATACTCACAGATGCACCTACTTTAAAAAAACCATTACCTGCCTTCCTGCGGCTCTGACCCCAGCTCCCCAAGTCCGGCCTGAAGTAAAAGGAGGAGCGCTGGAGAGCCCCAGGGGAAGGAGGTGGCTCCTCCCAGTTCCCTGCCTCCCCTCCTGCAAGCCCAGCTACAGGGAAGAGGACACTGCTGGGGGGTGGGGGGGGAAGGGCAGGAAGGGTGGGGAGGAGAGGGGAGCACCTCTCATCCCGAAGTACCTTGCAAGCGGCAGCACTAGGGCACCAGGGTGCTCGGCCTCCTTCTCCCACCCAGAGGCCAGGGAGCGCTTGGGCCCCTCCCTGCTGACTGCACAGCCTCAGCACTCAACTCTGGAGCCTCCGCAGCCCCTGGGGACCTGGGGTTGGGGTGAGTTGTCAGAGACTCAGGTATTCCCATCCCCAGTCACATTACCACCTCACTAGCACCTAATCCCCAGCTGATTTTTAGTAATATTACAACTTTTCAGCTCTAGCTAGTTCTAATCCATGCTCAAAAATTTCCTTGTGATTCTTTGCCACCACAAATTTGAAACAGCCCATATCCGATAATGGTTCAGACGCAAGTGAACAAAATCAAATGGCTTTAACAAATTAAAAGGGCCCTTCCTAGTGGCACAGTGGGTTGGAGTGCAGCATTTTGAAGCCCTCTGCAGCAAGTCTGATTCCCGGCCAGGGAGCTGACCCATAGGGCGCAGCAGACCTCTCCCTCTCCCGGGTGCTCCCCTCAGCAGTGTACTTCAATCGATCTGCCTGTTCTGCTCCGCACTGTCTCTGGCGAATCCTCTCACGCCTGGCACCTCTGGCTTGCACTCCAGTTCTTGTAGGCATAAATAAATAAATCTTAAAGAAAAAGAAAAAGGCGGCACTATCATGCAGCAATGAATCCTGCCTGAGACGCAGGGGCGGGTATCAAGGCCCATCACTGGTAGCACTGTCTGCAAGCATCAAACTGGAAGTGACCCACATGTCCTGCATGAAGGGGTTCATTAAATAAATTACACAGGGACACCTCACAGTCATTTCAAAGATCAAGGTAGAACTACCACATTTCATCAAGCCTAAGATGTCATTTGTAAATCGTATCATTACTTTATATATGCTAAGGAAAGCCACCACATAACCACGACCCGCCGTCACACGGTTTCGGGCTCCTTCCTGTCTTGCTCCTCAGCCTCACCCACCTGGGACATACAGCGCCCTTTGTGCCTTTTTCGCTCCTTCCACTTTTCCAAGAGATTCCCATATTTGAGACCCCTGATTCCTGCCCTCTGGGGCGTCTCCAGCTGGCAGGGAGTCCTCCCCCGCTCCTGCATCTTTCCCTCTGTTGTAAGCTTTCCCTTTCCACATGCACCGGAGGCAGCGCCTGAAAGACTGGGCACCCTGCCCCCGCCCCCATCAGAAACATGCACCTAGAACAACAAAAATACTGTTCTAAGGATTTCAAAAATACTAACTCACATAAGCCTCACTATAGCCCCGGGAGACAGGCAGAGCGCTTCTCCCACCTCAGACTGTGGACCGAGGAGAGAAAGGGTACCGAACCGAAAGTTTAGGGGGCAGAACTTGGACCCAGATAACCTGAATAATCTTTTCTTTTAAGCTCTACACTAAATTTCTTCTCTAAATAACTGTTATGTACACAGCAGAGCTTGAAGACTTATTTGTATTAATTCTGACTAAAAATATAATGCATACACAGTGAAAGAGTGGAAAGAGTACATAAGAAAAGGTTAGTCTAACAGTCTAAATTTCTGGGACTTTATCCCAAAGGCAACCACTGTGCCTTTTCTGCCATTCCAGAAATTTTTTTCTGTACTTAGAAACCTATTTCATTTCTCTCCTGACACAAATGAGCACACACACACACTGTTCTGCATCTTGCTTTTTTCACTGAATATTTCTCTGAGCTTAATGTCTATCTACATCCATTGCTGTCTTTATTCAATTCTAAGATACATGTATTTCCACACTTTACCCCAAGAAGTTTTTCTAAAGTCAGATGATCTCGGTGGGCTTGGACTTCCACCAGGAAACCAGGGGAATCCCAGAACAAAAAGTCTTTAAATGTATAAAAGCATCAAGGAGTAGTCTTGCAGCAGCGCGCAAACTGAATCAGGAGGCAGACAGACCTCTCCCTGGCTAGCACAGCACTCCGTCACGGGCTGCTGCCAGGACTGCACAGGTCGCACTCTCACAGCCACACTGCCAGCACTGTTTGTCGGGATGGATACAGCGCTTGACACACTGCTGGTGCCCAGTAAGATCGACATTGTTATTACTTCTCAAGTGCTGGCTCTGCTTTCCTCTCCATGCTCATTTCCTGCTACTCCCTGGTCATACTCCCCTGTCGATCTTTTACCCTAAATATCCTGCACTTCACATACCTCATGTCTGTTCACCTCTGCATCTTGGCACTCGTCAAGGACCTGAGTCCTCTCCCCTCACTGTGGTGCTGACTTCCTCACTTCTCCCTCCAGTGCTCAGCTCAAGCACAGTCCCCCAGGAACCTCCCCCCACAACTGCAGGTGGACCCTCAAGACGAGCATGTTGGAGGGCCTCCCTGGTGGCCTAGGGGTTAAGTCTCAGCACTACCAACCACCCGGATGGCCTGAGTTCAATCCCTGGCCAGGGAGGTGACCCGCATGGCGCAGCAGACCTCTCCTGTCTCACCCGCTGTTCCCCTCAGCAGTGCATTTCATAGATTCACCTGTTCTGCTCCGTACTGTCTCTGGGGAATCCTCTCACTCCCTTGCGCCTCTAGCCTGTACTCCATTCTTGTATGCATAGATAAATAAAAATAAATCTTTTTTACAAGAAGAAAGGCAGCTTGGGAAGAATCTCTCTATCAGGACTTATTCCCTTGGGTTCTCAGCTTTGTCAGTGTCCACAGGAGCAACAAGTTCAGGGGGACTGATTCAGGCTATCCAAGCTCAAAGATGGCTGCTGGATGAACCAGAAGACAATTATTAAGCTCATAATTACTGATGAGAACAAATACTTATTGGGCACTTACAAGGGGCCAGGCAGCCAAGGAAGGAGCTATTACCCCATTTTACAGATGGGGGCAAACAGCAAGGTTAACCAGCATCCCAAGACCAGGATGTGACCCAAGGTGTCTGGAAGCAAAGTTCTCAGCCATTCACATTCTATCCTTGTCAGGAAACTGATGTGAAACCATGTTCTAAAGAGTATTAGGAGCATAGAAGCAAAGCAAGGGAAAAGATTCTCCTAGCTCCAGGCACAACAGGGAGGGCCCTGGCTGTCTGGTAGACAGAGGCCTGCACGTAGCTCCTCTGGGGTCCAGGCCTCCAGACAGTGCCACAGACACACCACCCAGTTCCTCTTTCAGACTGGCCACCGCAGCTACCACAGACACCACCCCAATCCTCTCCTTCTACAAATGCAGTTTTTCTTTTGAGGACACAAAATTAAGTTTAAGTATTCTAGCAACAAACATTCCAATCATGCCTTCCTGGGGTTACAGCTGGGTCGGTTTGGTGAACTTCAAGTTTTCCCTGAAACTCTCCAATCTACAGCTACACAATGTCTCCTGATTCATATCTTTTCTCAGATAGCTCATTTGTGTAGTCAGATGATCAATCATTCATTCAACACATACTCACTAGTATCCAGAACACTGTATTCTGGGCCTCGGAGATAACAGCAGTGAACGAGAAGGCACAATCTCCGAAACTTGGTGAAGCGATATAAGCATCTCCTACTTGTAGTCACTTGTTTACTTGGCTCTCTCCCCTGACTGGTCTATACTCCAGCCTTCCAGGGCAGTAACTGGTCCGTACTGTAAGAACGTCATGAGTGTGACTGACTGTCACTTTCATCATCTAGGATAGGACAAGATTATCTCTGAAACCCTTTAGGCCAAAGAGACAAAGTTTAAATCAAGCTGGAGATAGAAAGTTAATGGCGAATACAACCCAAACAGAGATGGAAGATGAGATATGACGTGTTACCTGGGAAGAACCTCAAAGTCGTGAAGGAAAGGCCACCTTGGAAAGTGATGACCGGCTCCATCACTGGAGAAAGCATGGCCTCAGGAACATGTCTGGGGTCAGAGAGAGAGAAAGAAATGACTTGCAGCAACGTCTGAGCTGGGGTCACCGAGTGCAGGAGTGAAGTGAGTCTCTGCTTGAAGGTCACTAAGTGGCAAGGAGCATGAAAGGTGAGGGCTAGAGACATGAGCACAGCTCGGAAAGTGCTTCAGGCAGATGTGGGAAGAAGAGAAGCAGCAAAGACAAGCGCAATGACAAAGGTAAGGAAAGGACCACAATGGCTCCATGTCAGGAGGCCAACCAAGAATAGAGCAAGAGAGTGGCTCACCAGGCCAAGTGCTCACAGTCTAGAGAAATGGGTATGCAGGGGCCGCTGCATCTGGCAACTAAGAACCTCAAGAGGACAGGCTTAACAGAGATGAAGGCAAAAAACCCAAATGAAGTGCAATCCCTTACAGACTCAGGTTCTCTAAGAGAAAATGGCACCTGCTTCTATAATAACTCAAAAGTGAAGCAATTACTTACTTCAAACCACCATTCCTAGTCTCTGTCCACCTAGAAAGGCATCATTTTCCACTAGGGACAAAGTCATGGGAAGAAAAGGGAGACAGGGAATATCCCACTCACAGGCCGCCCCAGCTACAAGCTTCCAATTATTTTCCAATAGACTTGGAAGCCCAACTTGACAAAAAACGTCTGGTGCATTAAGCTTAGGCTTTCAACAGAATAAACACAGTACAATTTCCAGCAGAATCATGTGCAACTTCTTTAAGTTTTTTTTAAAAGGATGCTTAAAACATGCTGTCTTCCAAAAATCCAGAGATAATTTTAGATTGAAAAATCTAGGCTTGCCAAGGGAATCTGAGAACTTTTCTATCTTGGTCTCCAATGCTAACCTACGTATTCATGTGCAAAAATAGAGGAAGATTAGAATCTCAAATGCCAGACTGAAAAGTTGCCACAACAAACCTGAACTCTTCATATGGCATTTGTTATCTTGTCAGCAAGAAAGCAAATGACACAACAAGACTTTTCATTTAAAAGATAACTCAGTCATGAAATATTTCCTCAACTTGTAAAGAAACAGGATTTAAAGATAGGAAAAAGGCATTGAATGGAACTTAAAAACAGCATACACAACATCTAACTATCAAATTTATAAGCAATCCTTTATATATACATACTTAAAACTTTAGGTCTAAAATATAGCATAAAACAGCAGTGGTAGTTTATTCAGAAAAATTGGGACAACTGACTAACTATTCGGAAAATATTTCTTAAAACAAAACCAAATTTTAAGTAATTAAAGAGCTAAAAGTTGAAAAAAATAAGGCAAACAATTTTTATAACAGTGCCGCACTTTTTTACACCGTGTCGATAAAGAGAAACAAATATGGCATATTTTTACAACACTACCTTTTACCTCATTTGTAAATTTATCCGAAAATAATAGTCAGACCAGCCCTGTTGGCAGAGCTGTTCATCTTGGGGCAAACTGGGGAAAAAATCTACATGCTCATCAGGAGGGCTTGGTTAAATTATGGCAGTTGATGAAAATATACTATTACGTTCATACAAAGGCTACTATGTATCTGTTATTTATTGCTCTCACCAAAATGTTAGCCATGCTGTGACGGAGTGGCAGGTGGGTGGATGTTTGCCATTTAAGAGAGTATTGTCAATACTTTTCTGTGCTGTCTTGACCGTGAGGCTGGCAGAATGAACTGCTTTTATAACAGGGACAGGGGCTTTTCATGGACCCACCCCTAAGCGGAGTGTTCTATCCGGTCCTTCTGCAAGACCTAAAGACAATATTCTCCTTTTCAAAAACAAACAATATTCTTATCATGCCAACCAGGCATGCTTTTCTCCTGGCGCCGCGCGAAGCAGGAAGACACACCCCTGCCCCTGCGCTCGCTCCCGGGGCGTGGGTCCTTCTCCCCCGGCCTGGCCGTTCTCGGGGTCTCCGCGGCACCTCCCGATCGGGCTGCGCCAGCCGGCTGATCAGGGCCGGAAAATCGCCTCGCTCGGCGGCCCGGCTCGGCGGGGAAGGCGCGCGCGG
>NW_004567129.1:25685398-25694557 GCF_000260355.1 Condylura cristata | reverse complement strand
CCGCCCCGGGCGGACGCCTGGGTGGCTGCGGATCCAGCCGCCCAGCGCCCGCCCGCCCATTGCCCGAGCTGGGCGGGGACGGCCCTGAACCTCCTTCCCCAGGGACCTAGGATTTCCATGTGGGGCAGCCTGGGCGAGGACTGAGGCCAGAGCCCTCAGGGGCACCCTGCTCCTCCACACCGCTTTGCCTCTAGGCCGGAGGGGGGGGTCACCTGAGTCCTCCGGGATTTGTTCCTGAAATCGATTGCAGAAATATGGAGAGCTTATTAGATGCCCCACTGTGAGAGTTTCAGAAGCCAGATGTTACTCACCATCATAAGTTTATTCTCTAGTGGTGGCAGCACACAATATTGTCACAAGCACGGGTGATGATACAGTGCCAGTTGGGACAAGTGGTAGGAGGGGAAAGGAAAGAAGGAGGGAGTCCCCTGACCTAGTGAAGGAGGGTGATCTGGGAATTCTTCACTCGGGAAGTGAGCTGGAATTGAGATCCTAAGTAGGGGAAGAAAAACAGCTCGGAAAAGCGGGGCAGATAGAACATTACAGCAGGTGAAACTGAAACAGCAAGGCAGGGGGCGTTATGTGGTTGTGGGGTTCTCACCTTTGCCCTTAGTAATTGTAAGAAAGGACTCAAGCTCAAGGTGCAACAGCAGGCTTATTTACAAAGGGGTGTATCTGGGGAAAAGGAAAGCATTTCTTTTTTTTCTTTTAAGATTTATGTATTTATGCATACAGAACTGAGGTACAGGCCAGAGGTGCGAGGGCGGTGAGAGGCTTCACCAGAGACAGAGTGGGGAGCAGAACAGGCAGATTGCTAAGGGGAGCAGCGGGTGAGACAGGACAGGTCTGCCACGCCACGTGGGTCACCTTCGGGACTGCGGATGGAACTCACACTTAAGCGGCAGTGGCTAGCTTGCAGTGCTGCACTTTAACCCGCTGCTCTACCAGAGAGGGCCCAAGGAAAGCATTTCTTTCTTTCTTTTTTTTTTTTTTTTAAAGATTTATTCATTTGTGCATACAGAACTGGGGAACAGGCCAGAGGCGCGAGGGCGGTGAGAGGCTTCACCAGAGACAGAGTGGGGAGCAGAACAGGCAGATTGCTAAGGGGAGCAGCGGGTGAGACAGGACAGGTCTGCCACGCCACGTGGGTCACCTTCGGGGCAGGGATTGAACTCATGCGGAAGTGGCTTTAGCTTCTTAGTGCTGTGCTTTAACCCGCTGCGCCATCAGGGAGGGCTAAGGAAAGCATTTCTAAGGCCACAAATGGCTGGTTGTCCTACCCCAGGTAACGTCCACAGTGCTCAGCTTCCAAACCAATGGGAGGCGTTGTCCCTCTATAACATCCTGGAACTTGTGGTGCATCTGTAAGCCGTGGACCTCATCTGTGGCAACGGGGGGTAGGTGCTGCTACAGCAATCTGAAGCCAGACTGAGCAGTGCCAAGTGCTGGACCAGCCAGCTCTCAGGCTGTGCCAGAGCACCAGCATTACAGCTCTTTAATGATGCCCAGCATAGGCCAGTGGTGTTTCCTATTTATGCAGTTGAAGCTAAAGTCCCAGGTCTTGTAGGTCTCTGGCGTCTGTACGTCAGAGGTCCTCCCCGGAGAGAGTCTGGATGAGTCTCTGTCTGAAGCCCTCCCAAGCTGACTGAAGTCTCTGTTTATATTGTCCATCAGGGGAACCCCCTTCAACCCTGCTAGGTCCAATTTCCAAGCCGGCTGTTTCCAAGACTTGATTGATGAGGGTTAAGCTTAAACCTGATTGGGACAAGTGGGGCTCAGACCTTGTCCGTTTTCAAAACAACTCAAGATTCACAGGGGTTAAGGCACAGGGGTTAAGGACAGTGCTAACAAATGACCCACAGCCACCACAGCAGGAATTCAGTCCTGGCAGGAGCTGACCCACATGGTGCTGCAGATCTCTCCTGTCTCCCCACTGCTCCCCTCAGCAGTGTGTTTCAGTCCATTTGCCTGTTCTGCTCTCCACTCTGTCTCTGGTGAATCCTCTAACACACACACGCACACACACACCCACTCACCTGGTCTACACCTCACCTCTTGTATACATAAATAAATCTTTAAAAGAAAAGAAAAGAAAAGAAAAAATGATGAGCCCAACCCCTCAGTTTGCCACTGAGCAGGCCAAGAAGGCCCAGGCCAGAGTTGAAACTGACGCCCTCCCTGAGCCCTCCAGCCCACTGGGTACCTGGCTGGAGGCGGAGTTGGAGGCAGACCCTGAGAAGGCATGAGAGCCTGGGGGTGGGGGGGAAGGACCTGTGAGAAGTGAACCCCTCAGTGGCTGAAGAGGTCCACATGTGACATGGGCGTACGATGCACCTTGTCTGATGCCACCCCTTGCTGATAAAAAAAAAAAGCATATTCACTGCGACTAGCTTTTATGAGAGCTTCACATGCTTAACGTCAGAAATGCTGCAGAAAGCAGACATCCTACATGGGGGCTGGTGAGGGGAGAGGATACCGCGGCCTGTGTTACTGCTGGTGTGCGCCCTCTCTGTGCAGTAAAAGCCAGGGCTTCCAGGATGGGCTTCACATGTTAGTTTTAGTGGTCGGGGTGGGGGGGTAGGTGTGTCTGAAAGACGCACCTTCCGGGGAGGGGTTTTCACAGCCAAGTGTTCTTGGTGGGGGCAAAAGAAGAGGCAGGGACGGCAGGGGCGACAGGGTTTAGTTTGGTTAAAGTAACGTTTCTGCTTTATCTTTGTGGTCTCCCTCAGGCAAGGTGGAAAGTTGCATTCTGGACACCAACCACAGGATTTGGGAGCAAGTCTGGAGAGGGTTGGCCAGACATTCTGGGCACAGAACAACTGGCTGTCTGCTGGGAACAGAGAGAGGCTTGGGCGAGGCCAGTCCAGTCCCTGGGCTCCAGGAGCCCAGGCAGAATGTTTGTGAGGGGAGGGGTGTTGCTGGATGGACGAGGGGCCCCAGGAGATGAGGCCCCTCACAGTCATCACAGGCAAAGTCTACACAGAACAAATGATTGTCAGGGGCCCAAGGGCTTATGATCAGGGAAGGAAGAGAAAATATCCTGCAGGAGGGAAGAGGAGAGGGCAGGATTCGGATACAGGTGGAGCCTCAGGGGCTGGGGTCTTGAGGTGGGGCCTTCTGAAAGCCAAGGGGCGCTCCCATCCATGCTAAAGTGGAGTCCAGCTCTCCTAAGGCCTGGCTGCAGGCACCACCCCATGGGTCCAGTCTCCGGTGAAGTCTTGGTGCAACAAGACGTGTGAGAATTCCAGCGAGTTGCAAGAGGACAGTTTGCAGAGTTGATTCCAGGGCCCTTGAGGGGTGCAGGCGAACACATGTTGGACTATCAGTGACGACGACCACGAGCGTCCCTCAGATTTGTAAATCCACCAGCCTCACGGCTGAGAGATCCGAGAGGTCTTCTCCAGTGCATCACACTGAAGAAATCAGAACTCTGTCCCCTTCCTGAGTGTGGGCGGCGACTCTTCTCTTGGTTATCAAAGTGTAATGACCCCAGCTCCTCGTCCCTGGAACAAGAGGGGATTTATTAGCCCTAACAAAAAGGGCACTGTGGTGCAGGAAAGCCTGTCCTGGCCTCAGTCCTGCCGCCTGAGAGTAGCTCAGCCTACCACGCTGTGGCCTATCTGCTCCCCGGGGGGGGGGGGGGGGAGCGCGGGCTCACTTGTTAGCACTAAGTGCCAGCGTTCTGCAAAAACCCTGAAATTGCTCTACAGCTACAATCAGAGACGTTTGTGTATGCGGTTGCCCTTAGTTACAGCCCTGGGAGGGGCTCTCTGCTGTGTCTTCTGTCTTCTCCACTACAGGACTGACTAACACTGACTCCCCCCACCAACTGCGCCCCCCCCCCCACTGTTTCTGGCGGCAGTGCTGACTTCTGCACCCTGGGAAGGGACACAGAGCCCCGGGAAGCCCTGCCAGAGATCTGGGATGCTCAAGCACAGCGGATGTAGGTGCTGGATGCAGTGTTGCACACATTCTATTATTTTATTGTATTATTACCATTTTAATAGGTAGTTGGGCACCACCCATGCGGAATGTGGGACCAGGTGTTCCTGCCAGGGCAGAGGGCAGCGAGTGAACTGGGGTGAATGGTGAAGGGGGTTTTCCCCTCCACTCACTCCACAGACCCTTGTCTCCCTCTCCACCTGGTAGTGCTATGCCTCACCGAAACCTTCACGCACTCTGTCTTCCATTTAGGCAGTACCAAATGATAAACGTTTTTAAAGGGTTTATTTATTTATGCATACAGAACTGGGATACAGGCAGAGGTGCAGGGGGCGAGAGGATCTACCAGAGAGGGCCCACCACATGATAATTTTTAAGCCAAGTTACTAGAAATACTTGGGAACAGGCCCTCCCTGGTGGTACAACGGGTTAAAGCACAGCACTATCAAGCTCTCCACAGCCACTACAGCACGAGTTCCATCCCCGGCCAGGGAGCTGACCCACATGGCATAGCAGACCTCTCCTGGCCTGCCCCCTGCTCCCCTCAGCACTGTATTTTGGTCAATCTGCCTGTTCTGCTCCCCACTCTGCCCACACTCTGTCTCTGGTGGATCCTCTCACCCCCACCGCACCTATGGCCTGTACCCCAGATCTTGTGAGCATAAATAAATAAATCTTTTTAAAAGAAAGAGAAATATTTGGGGACAAGTCTCAGTTTATAAACTATAATTTAGCTCAACTTACAATGATTTCATTATCACGATACATTGCTGTTAAATGCAAAACAAGGAGCTGTGATGGCTGTAACACTGGATAAACGAGTCTGTGCAACACCATCTGGTTCTGAGAGAACAATGAGGATTTCAGATGGAGCTGAAGAAACAAGAAGTCACCTTTGGCTTGCCCTAACTCTGAGCTTCCTACCGGTCAACAACCCAAGGAAACTGGGGTTGTGGAAGGGAAACAGACAGTGTTAGAAATATAGGGAACAATCCTGAAAGGAAAACAGCACCTTACTTGACGTCAACTAGATCAGTGAGAAGAAATGAGGTGACTTTTCAAAAATTCTGTGATCTCATACAATGAGCAATCTACAAGTTTCTGCATCAGCACAGGTGCAGTCTCAGGAAAGAGAACCAGGGGTCCAGGAGCTGTCCCACAGACTTAGAAAGGCCTCGAGGTCTTCCTCTTCCAGGGCGTCCTCCTCCGAAACCCCCAAACCAGTACTCCCCTGTTGCAGTCTTTACCTCACTGTCATTTTGCCCGTGCTGGGCTGAGCGCTTGCATGGACTGATCTCACCTTCAACTGAATCTCCAGAGCTTGGCACTGCAGCTAGCAAACAGCAGGCAAAGTGACTTGCTCCTTTATCCAGCAGATCTCTGGGCACTGGTGCCAGGTACCGAGAATGGAGTGGTGATGAATAAGATAAAAAGAATCCGTATATTCACTTAGTGGGGAAGACAGATAGGGGCCATCCGAAATGACAAAGATGTAAACATGCAGCACAATTAGGACTTGTTGCAGTGAAGAAAAGGTAGAAAGCTGCAAGACTATTGCGTGCAGAGACCTTGACATATGCTGGAAGGTGCTGGAAGGGATCTCTGAGGATGGAATGTTTAAAGTGATGTTCTCCAGTGAGAAGCAATTAGCGGAGGAAGAGACCTCCAGGAGAAGGGTCTGGATATGCCAAGAACCTGAAGGAAAAAGGAAATTTGGCTCATTTCAGGAGCTGAAGGGAGGCTGGGGAGTTCCCTGGGGCTGGATATACTTGCAGACAGGCGGGATGCTGAGGTTGGAATGCTTTAGGAGAAACAGGAAGAGACCAGTTTGATGCAAACATTTGTGTTTCCATAGCACCATTGTGGGGAGGGCTCTTGTGGGGGAAGTTAACAATGCACTTAGGGGTCAGGGTCAGGGGTGCAGCCTGTGGGACCGAGATACATGGATCTTTTATATCACACAAAATAAAGAAATCTGAAGTGCACAGCTCAAATTTCCACTTATTCATACACACTGTCCCTGCAACCCCAAAGCAGAGAGTAGGTCTTGCCTTCCCCCAGCTATTTGCTCAGTCACCACAGATCAAATTTGCCTGTTTTGAGTTTCATGTGAATAGACTCACACAATAAATACCTTTTTATTTTATTTTATTTATGCTTACAGAACTAGGGTACAAGCCAGAGGTGCAGGGGTGGTGAGAGGGTTCACCAGAGACAGAGTGGGGAGCAGAATAGGCCGACTGACGAAGTCTACTGCTGAGGGGAGCAGCGGGCGGGTCAGGAGAGGTCTGCTGCGCCATGTGGGTCACCTCCAGGGCAGGGTTCGAACTCATGCTGCAGTGGCTTTAGCTTCTCAGTGCTGTGCTTTAACCCGCTGCGCCACCAGGGAGGGCCCACAGTAAATATCTTTAAAAAAATATATATTAATGCATATAAGAACTGGGGTACAGGCCAGAGTTGTGGGTGTGGGCATGTGAAAGAATTCACCAGAGACAGAGAGGGGGAGCATAACAGGTAGGTTGACTTAAATCCACTGCTGAGGGGAGTAGAGGGCGAGACAGGAGAGGTCTGCTGGGCCATGTGGGTCAGTTCCCCAGTCGGGGATTGAATTTGTCCTGTAGTGGCCGCAGATGGCTTCATAGTGTTGTACTTTAACCTGTTGTGCCACCAGGGAGGACCCCACCCCCCTTTTTTTAGTATGCATACCTGGCTTCTTTCACTCATCAAGTTTATGACAGTCATTTGCTGTATAGAACAAATCTTTACTTTCCTCACTCTATTTTACTGCTAAACCCACCACTATTTATTTATCCCACTGTTGTTGGGCATTTATCTCCAGATTTTGGCTCTCACGACTTCCTCGCATGTCTGTAGGTGGACATAAGCCTATTACTTCTACTGGTTATACATCCAAGCATGAAACTGCTGGGCCATAAATCTCTCTCTATAGTTAGCTTTAGTAGACACTGTCCATTAATTCTCCAAAGTGGCTGTATCAATTAGACTCTTCCTAGTAAAGTGTGGAAATTCCAGTTCTTCTACTTCCTCACCAACACTTATCATTATGGTCTTTAAAAAAAGTTCCAGTCACCTTTTGGGTGGAGATTTTACATAGTATGTTTTTAATTAGCATCTTTTTTCTGATAAAAAATGTCAGAATCTTGGCCTTCCCTGGAGGCACAGTGGGTTAAAGCGTAGCACTGCGAGTTACCTGGTCACTTCAGTGCAAGTTTGATCCCTGCCTCAGAGCTGACCCACATGGCGCGGCAGACCTCTCCTGACCTGCCTGCTGCTCCCCTCAGCAGTGTACTTCGACTATCTGCCTGTTCTGCTCCCCACTCTGTCTCTGGTGAAGCCTCTCACCGCCCCATACCTCTGACCTGTACCCCAGTTCTATATGCATAAATAAGTAAATCTTAGGGAAAGAAGTGTCAGAATTGTTTCATACGTTTACTAGATATCTAAATATCCTGTCTTTTCAAGATTTGAAAACTGGAATGGTTGGAACTTTAAAAAAAAACCCAATTTCTAGGACCCTCCCTGGAGGCATATGGGTTGGGTTAAAGCACAGCACTATGAAGCTGTCCACAGCCACTGCAGCAAGGGTTCGATCCCCAGCCAGGGAGGTGACCCACATGGCACAGCAGACCTCTCCTGACCCGCCCGCTGCTCCCCTCAGCAGTGTATTTCAGTCCATCTGCTTGGTCTGCTCCCCACTCTGTCCCTGGTAAAACCTTTTGCCTCCTACATCCCTGGCCTATACCCCAGTTATTGTATACATAAATAAATAAATATTAAAAAGAAAAAAAAATTTTTCTAGTCTCCTGTGCTGAACGGGAGCCTTCGGAGGACCAGCAGAACTTAATGCAAGTAGCTTCTCCCTGGCTGTGGCCATTTTTGTGGTCTTGATATCTTTTGATAAACAAATTCTTAGTTTTAATGGAGCCCAGCTTGTCAATATTTTTGTCTTTAATCCTTATCACTTTGTGTGTCCTCTTTGCTGAATCTGAAACTTTTCGAAAGGTTCTAAAGACAGCTTGTTGAGGGAGGGGTGGCAGGCATCACATGGAAACGAAGTCAGTCTGCTCCAGAAGGTACTCTGGGCCCCTTGGGGGTAGCCAGCTTTCCCACCATAGCCTCTGCGGGCTCACCACTGCTGGGCCACCTGCAGCTGGCTGTCCTTTAGCGGTAGCTGGCTGTGACATTACATCTGGCTCCACACTTCCATGTCTCTGGAGTGAAGTTCAAGTGGGGATAATGCACAAATAAGCATGTCTCACAGCTTCTTTCCATTCCTGGGGAAAAAAGCAGCTATCCTCCTGCTACGCTAGGGACAGACACCAGGACAGTGGTCCATCTTGGCGCACACTCCAGAACCTCCGATTTAAACTGAATAGCCGCTGGGAGAGAAACGCAAGCTGCCTAGACACTTGGTATGTTTCGGAGGTGTCACCGGGGCCGGTGAAGGCGGTGGCGCAAACCTGACAGTCTGGACATCACAGGTGTCTGAGCACAGGTGCACTGGGAGGGGGCGAGCGGGCACGCCCTTTGTCAAGCCCCTCAGATGCTTGCAGAGGGCCCAGTGCCACGGGAGGGGTGCTCCGAGGCCCTGCCCCTGGGAGTAGAGCTGGATGGTCCAGGCTCGCCGGAGCAGGACCAGCACTGGGCGTGGGGACGCTCTGTGGCTGACTCCGAGAACCACGGAACCAGAGGTGTGCAGCTGCCCTGCCGGCTCACTTATTTTTAGATCTGTGACTCAGAGTCCTCACCGGGGCTGAGGCGAGGGGAGAGAAGAGGCCCTGCTTGGGGACTGGCTCTTGTTGGTAAGTAGCAAGGGTCTGGCTGTTCGTCACCATGATCACATCCACGTCAGACGACAGCTGTTGTGATACTTTTTCCAGCCGACACCACCTCTTGAGGCTTTGCTATCTGAGGCTGTCTGATTTGTGTTCCCAAAAGTATATTCTGGGCCCTCCCTGGTGGTGCAATGGGTTAGGAAGCGGCACTGTAAGCTGGTCACAGTCATCTGCAGTGAGAGTTTGATCCTCGGCCCCGGGGCTGACCCACATGGCACATAAATCTTTTGAAAAAGATTTATGCATAAATAAATTTTTTTTAAAGATTTATTTATGCATACAGAACTAAGGTACAGGCCAGAAGTGCAGGGGCAGTGAGAGGCTTCACCAGAGACAGAGCGGGGAGCAGAACAGGCAGATC
>NW_004567129.1:25671724-25685138 GCF_000260355.1 Condylura cristata | reverse complement strand
GAGGTGCAGAGAGTGAGAGGATTCACTAGGGACAAGAGTGGGGAGCAGAACAGGCAGATGAATGAAGTACACTGCTGAGGGGAGCAGTGGGGAGACAGGAGAGGTCTGCTGTGCCCTGCGGGTCAGCTCCCAGGCTGGGGACTGATCTTTGTGGTATTCATGAAGATTTAACCCCTAGGCCACCAGGAACACTGCAAGTAAAATAATTTCTGTGTAGAACTGGGCAGGGAAGAATCTGTAAGGTATTTCTAAAATACAACTTGACTCATTAGAACAGGTGGAAAGTATGGGGACCCCTGGCAGAGCGGAGGGGGGTGTCGAAGAGGTGCTCCTGTGATGGAAGAGCCACTTGTCTGGAATTCCGAGATGCTCCAGATTGAGGCAGCAGGGATGACGGACAGCTGGCGCGCAGGAGGCGGCGTGAGAACTGGAGAGATAATCTCAAGCCTGTTTACACCACGAGCAGCCACTGAGCAATCGTGTCTCACTGTGCGATGCCAGTGCCCTGCAATTAGGTGACACACTCCTAGGAAAAACAAGCAAGTAAAAGGAACTCTTCTCTGCAAGTGTCTACGGGATCTGGGAATACTGGTCCCTCTGAACCAAGCCTTTTGGAATTCAGAGACCGCAGGATAAGGAGTGTAACTTAAACCTGCCACATGACAAGTCCTGGTCACACACAGAGCTGCAGGGCAACTCTTTGGCCTTCTTCTAATGAGAGACAAGCAAGAACCCTCAGACATGTAAATAAAACGGTGGTAATGATTAACAATGAGGATAAGGAAAGAAAATATGAGGAAAAAAACTAAGAGTCACATAGGACTGATTTGACAGCTTTGGTAGCTGAGTAAGAGACCAAGTGAAAGAACAGGGTAGGTGGCAGCAAAGAGATTAATTATGAAGTAATGGAAAGAGTTAAAGGAAAGGCAAAACCCTTTATTTACATTTATTTATGCATACAGAACTGGGGTACAGGCCAGAAGTGCAGGGGAATGAGAGGCTTCACCAGAGACAGAGTGGGGAGCAGAAAAGCAGACTGATGAAGTACACTGCTGAGGGGAGCAGCGGGCGGGTCAGGAGAGGTCTGCTGTGCCATGGGGGTCACCTCTGGGGCAGGGATCAAACTCGCACTGAAGCGGCTGCAGCCAACTTGCAGTGTTGGCTTTAATTCGCTGTGCCTCCGCCTCCAGGGAGGGCCCCAGACAAAATGTTTAAATCAAAAGGGCCTATAAACTCCCAGCATAGACTTGACAAAGAAACAAAACCCTACACCAGAGAAGCCACTGTGCAGTTTCTTAGCCATTTAACAAAGGACAACATTGTTTCCACAGAGGAGAAAAAGCATATCCTCTATAAAGTAAGACTCTGTGTGGCATTGAACTTCGTGCCTCTTCATGTTAGATCAGGGGTTCTCGATCGATCGAGCCAAGAGTGGCTTTCTATTTCGAAGGGTTGTTTAAAAAAGAGAAAGATGTGGTCCACCCTGGTGGTGCAGCGGGTTAAAGCACAGCACTGAGAAACTAAAGCCACTTCCGCATGAGTTCGATTCCCGCCTGCCCGAGAGGTGACCACATGGTGTGGCAGACCTCTCCTGACCCGCCTGCTGCTCCCCTCAGCAGTGTACTTCATCGATCTGCCTGTTCTGCTCCCCACTCTGTCTCTGGTGAAGCCTCTCACCAGCCCTGAGCTTCTGGCCTGTACCCACAAATAAATAAATCTTTAAAAAAAAAAAAAAAAGAGAAAGATGTGACAGAGACGGTGTGTCTGGACTTATGCACCTTCACAGAGTACCTCTTGTCTCCTCTCAGAATACAAACTATGAAGGGTCAGGTTTGTTCACTGATGTTGTGCTTGTAAATGGAACGACACTTCTTCTGTAGAAGGGCTCAACGAGTATTTGTTGAATAGTTTTCCCCTTTCCTCAGAGAATCAGCAAAACTAAAAACCTAAGACTATGGGTAGGAAGGGGAAAGGTTGTGGGGCTGCTGTCTTTCGTGATGAGCCTGGGGGGGTCCTGGGGCTTCAAAGTACATAAATACGCGTATCTCCTATCAAAGTCACAAAAAAAGGGCTTTTTAATGAAAAAGAAGCATGAGACTTATGCAGGAAGTAAAACAGGCAGAACGCGGTAACTTGAACATGCTGTTTGTGCAGAATGGAGGGAAATGAGCGAGAAAGATGATGTCCAGGTTCTGGCACACTCAGGTTAGCAGACAGTGCTGCTGGGAAAGAGAAATAGAGATGAAGAGATCAATCTGAGGTACAGTTGAGTAGCCAGGGCCCTCCCTGGTGGTGCAAGGGGTTAAAGCGCAGCACTATGAAGCAATGGGCAGCCACTGCAGCACAAGCTCGACCCCCACCCTGGAGGCGACCCATAGGAAGCAGCAGACCTCTCCTGTCCCCTCCCCTGTTCCCCTCAGCTGTGTATTTCAGTAGATCCGCCTGTTATGCGCCCCATCCTGTGTCTGTGCATCCTCTCAGCCCCTGCACCTCTGGCCTGTACCCCAGTTCTGTATATATAAAGAAAAAAAAATTGAGCAGCCACTCCAACTCGAAATTTCAAGTGCAGGTATAAAGTCACACAGAAAAGAGATCTGTGCTAAGTGAATCTGAGAGTAGCTCCATGTAGCCAAGATCACAGGGGCTGTAGACAACTTTAAAAAAAAAAAAGGAAAGTAAAACTAAGAGGAACAATTTGAGATAGGGTGGTGGAGGAACCAGGTTAGTGGACTGGGAGCAGCAGGTGGAGAGTGGGAGAAAAATAGATGAATGTGGCAACCAGGAAAACAGAGTATTTAGGTTTTCTTTTTTAAAGATTTATTTATTTGTGCATACAGAGCTGGGGTACAGGCCAGAGGTGCAGGGGGTGAGAGGATTCACCAGAGACAGAGTGGGGAGCAGAACAGACAGATTGACGAAGGACACTGTTGAGGGGCGCAGCGGGCGGGTCAGGAGAGGTCTGCCGCGCCATGTGGTCACCTCCGGGGCGGGGACTGAACTTGGGTTTGAGGTGGCCCTGGCCAGCTTCACAGTGCTGTGCTCTAACCTGCTGAGCCACTAGAGAGGGCCCCCAAGTTTGGTTCTTGAATGACATCTGGAAGCCTGGATTCTGGGAGGGTTTCCACCTTTCCCAAATTGATGAGGGGCTTACTACGCCCACACATGTGAATGTGGCTTACTTGTGCTTTAACTTCTGGAAGCCTGAGGCTTTGGCCTGTGCCCGGCAGAGGGTGCTGACACACCCAGGTCCTGATAAGCACTCCTGGGTGCTGAGTTCCTGATGAGCTTCGCTGGTAGGCACCCCATCCAAACAGCCTCTCAAAATCCCCTTTCCAAGTTTGTCTTTTCCCCCTTTGCTTATGTTGCTTTGTAATCTTTTGCTGTAATAAACCAGCACCACACAGATCACTTTGGAACTCGTCACACAGATGCCTACGTCACATGGAAGTCATATCACTTGGTGTGATTTAAGTGTGTGAGGCAGGCAGGCATCATCAGGTTTTTCAAGATGAAGGGTGGTAATTAGGTCACGAGATAGTCACAACCAGAGAGTGAGGGTGACGGGAGTCTCAGCAAGAGTAAGTAGGGGTTTACCAGAGGGCGGGAGCGAACATGCCAAGCCCACATTCTAGACACGGGCAAGAACCATCCCACTGCTGCCGCTGGGCAGTGTCCTCAGAGGCCAAGGGTTCGGCACCCAGAGGGGGATGACCCTTGTATCTGCTCTAACAATACAGCTATAGCACATCAGCACTTGTTGGTATTCTGTGCTCAGTAATGATTTAGTTGCAGCACACTGGTGTGGACAAGCTCAAGTGTTAGGCACTAGGGTCTCTGGCCATGTTTAAGTTCTCGAGAGGTGTCAGCTGCTATTCCCCTGGAGCTCTGGCTTCCCAGAGCTGGTGTCAGCATGACTTGAACAACTCAAAGCTAGAAATTACCCAAATGTGACATCAAGAGAACTGATCAACTGAGGTCATTAGTAGAAAGGAGCTTAACAGTGCGGTTACAGTGAGCTTGGGGCCTCCCTGGTGGTGCAGCGGGTTAAAGCGTAGCACTAAGCTGGCCACAGCTGCCTCAGTGCGAGTTTGATCCCCAGCCCTGGAGGTGACCCACATGGCGCAGACCTCTGCTGCCTCACCTGCTGTTCCCCTCAGCAGTGTACTTTGTCAATTTGCCTGTCCTGCTCCCCACTGTCTCTGGTGAATATTCTTATCATCACCCCTGCGTCTCTGGCTTGTACCCCAGTCTTGTATGCATAAATAAATCTTAAAAAAAAAAAAAAAAACCCAAGCTCCCATATACTACATTCTTTTTTTATAGCATATTACTTTTTCAAAACAACAAGATTATACCTAATTCCGTTTCACAAACTGCCAAGCTGCATGGCTGCACATAGCGAGTTTGGGACAAAGAAATACTATTAACCCCTGGCGCATGGCACATGGGATAATCATCACCAAGTAAGCCACAAACAAGTCACAAAGCAATTTCAGCACAAGCAAAATCCTGAACTACAATGCTGTATGGCATCAACCATGCTGTGAGATCAGCCCCAAGAATGATCAGATTGGGGGAGCCTCAGGACAGTCAGTAAACACATTCCTGTCCCCCTGCACTGGACGCCCACTTCTGGAATTCATTACCCCTCAACACCCGCCTTCTTTGCTTTCTCCCTTTCTCCCTTCCACTGGCAGGCTGCTCTTCAAGTCTGGAGGCAAAGGCGAGACTCTTCGTTCCTTGTTGGCCGCTCTTAGCTGTTTCTGTGGCACCTAAACGGTGAGTCACTCTGAGGCCTTATTATTGAACTAAAATGTGCTTTGGTCTCACAGAGCGGCTTTGTTTCTCTGTAAACCACATTATGGACATAGTGCATTTGAAAATGTTTCCTTAAAATCAACACTCCAGTGTGAATTGGAATCAGATTCAGGTCTATTTTGATACATTTATGAGCTAAACCTGGAAACATTTTTATCAGTCGGCCAAGTTGGTTAAATATGAACTGTGGTGGAATTTAAAGGACACCACACCACGGGCTCAAGGCTCAAGGCACCATCACTGAGGACAGAAACCACACTGGCTTCAGTCTCACCATGTGCTTCCCGAGCCAGATTTATAAATGTCTTGAAACCACAAACTGGCTTTTACTAACACCAGTTCTGAAAAACAGGGGAAGAACCTTTGCATCACTCCTCAGAAAGCTGGGATTCCCCACAAGAGCAGCGCTTGGGATGCACAGCCCTGCTCCCCGGCACACCCGCTGGCTGGCTGGCTGGCGGGTGGCTGCTGGGCTCCAGGCCTCTACTGCTCCCCTCATCCGGTCAAATTCCCAGCAGGTGGCGTCTCTTTCAGTTGTTCCTGCGCCCTCACCGTAATGGAAGCTACAGAAGCCTACTCTTAGAGCCCCACTTGCATCCTCCGATTCAGAGATCAGTGGCGCTACTAGACATGTGACTTTATACACTTCACTATCAGTTATACTAGCTTCATGCGTGACTGACCAGGGCTGGGGGGGGATCTTGAAACAATGGATACAAATGCAATTCTAAGTAAGCCACTGACTGGCAGAAGGAGCAGCTTCTCCTTCTATGGAGATAATCCATAGAAGCAACGTCAACTGCTGTGTAAAACTGAAACACAGAAAATACCACAAACCCATTTCCTGCATGTCAGGAGTAAGACACAAAATCTCAGCCAAACCAGAAAGTAAACATGCATCTCAATGTTTCCCTCCAGATTCGACTACAGAAATGCCCTCCCACAGCCCACCCTGCGCATCTAAACCCTCTCTCTTCATACCCAACCGCAGCGGGGACAGTGGGTTGGAAGGACAGGAAACGGTAAGATAACCTGCTCTGGAAACCTTACAAGGAGGGGCTGGACGAGTGGCCACAGCTGTGGCATTTGACACTTGTTTCCTAAAGCAGACGTTCTCCGGGGGGACCTGCGCCGAACTTCCTTATTGGACTCCAGGTGTGGGCCAGGGAATCCGTACTTCAGGGATGCCCTGCAGCACATTTAGGGGTGTGAGGGCAAGATGGTGTGGTAACTACACGAGGGCGATGTTCCAAAACACTGACAGTACCTTTACGCCAGCTCCTTCACATCCTACTTCATGGGACTCCAGAGAGACAACCCTACGTAAAGATTCTCTTCAGTAAACGTTTCATAAGTTTCTGCTGAGAAAAATGCACCCTCACTTGTTTACCGACTTCCACATGGAGGGATCAGCCAGCATTTCCCAGTGAGGGCGCACAGCATGGCCTTCAAGGCCAGCAGTGGTCTGTCACCGTGGCAACCAGAGCACACTTCCCTCACATGCCTACCTGCTTCCCGGGTCAGTTTGAAAACCCAGATGAAGAGCCCTTGGGCAGGAGGACCAACTTTCTCGCCTGCCTGCCTGCCTGCGCCCTCCCTCCCGCCTGCCTGGAGGCAGAGGTGGTCCGCCCAAACCTGACCTCAGGGAGAGCCAGCCCTCCCTCCTTTCCCTCAGCCTCCCACAGAGGGCGTACCCCAGCCAAGCTTTCCAGCTTGGCCTGGGCCTCACTGTTGTCTCCTCATGTCTCTGCACTCCAGAGAGGAAGAAAGGGGCTCCCACAACAATGAACACATCCGAGGGATAATGTTAACAAATTGTTTTAGGAAATATGTACATGACCACAGTTCCACTTTTACATTTTAAAGATGCATTTCATTCTGTTTCTTTCTGTTGTAAGAGAACATTACTGATAAGAGAAAGAACTTTCACGAACAGCTTTATTGAACAGTTTTATTCTCCCTTAGAATAAAAACCTTGCTTCATATTGTAAGGTGCACTGCAGGTATGCCATGCTGCCAGTCACTGCCGGGGCACCAAACGCCCCAGCGACCCGAGGGCCTGGGAAGATGCATGAATTCATACTTTCAGAGCATGTAGAACTGCTATGTACAGTTTTTCTTCTTGAAATTGGCCCGAAATCTCAATCTGCACAGTTATTGCCACAGCACTCGCTTTGATGCTCAGAATGCCTCAGAAATGTGTTCAATATCATGATTTGTGGGTCCTCCAAAAGGTTTTGTTGTTAACATGCAAGCAAACAGTATTAAACAATATTACCTAAACTATGGCTGCCAAAGTACTGGACCTTAATAATGAAACCAAATTACAAAACATTTCTTTGTAGAGCTATACAAAAGATATAAAATTAAAATTAAAAATATCAACCATCTTAAATATTCCAATTCCCCTACAGTGCAGTCTTCCATATCTTTATCACTACCGAATTATTTTAAGGAGAAAGTTAACAAAAATCAAAATAGATAAAAATATTTAAATCTTTGGATCCCTTTATTCCATGGCCTTCATAAAAACACAAAAGTGGCCAGATTTTTTTCCACTATAGCTTAAAATATCAAAAAGATTTACTAGTAGTTTATAATTAGCAGTGAACTCTATACTGAGTCCTCTGGGGGTCACAGGCCCAAGGGCCAGTGTTACAATATTGTAAGAGTTCCCAAAATAATTTTGAACACTCTGAATTCTCTGGAAATACAATGGAATGAGTCAAGGTATCACAACAAAATTCCAGGCATATCAGGAAGAACAGGTTAGTTGATGTCTAGTTTGGATGTCTTAAAAAAAGGGGGAAGTTACTTATTTGAAAATACAGCTAAGTACATTCTTATCTATGATTATTTACATTCATATACTGAAAATATCTATTATTTGGACAAATCCTGTGATATGCCATTTGCTAAAAAATGAAATTCTTGTTATTGAGTATGAGTCATTTATCCTTGTCAGATAATGGAAGAATGTATCAAATCTTTATGTTTTAAACATCAAAAAAAATTAGAAATCTTGCACTTGGAAAGCTATGAAAAAGGCCCACCGTATCTCTGCTCCTCAGCACACCAACTTCTGCAAGGACACAGTTATGTTTGCTGACTTTAAAATGTTTATTCTTTAAAAAATTAGTTGCTTTTTATACAGCTATACAAAGTTCTTAGTGTTTCTTTGGCAATGGAATATAATGGAATTTTACAACTATATAAAAAAGTTACCTTTGCCTAAGAAACAGTATTTACTGTGTGTACATAGTTGACTGACAAAATTCTCTACCATCCAGCACCCTAATTAATTAATTGACGCAATAAGCTACCTCAAAACGGCTATTACAGGATTTCCAAAAAGAAAGAAAGATACAGACACACACACACACACACACACAACCTTCTGCAGCTCAAAACACAGTATCACGGCCCTATCTTCAGGCAACTTGCAATTAATTGCCAAATACAATTTAGTGATAAGAAAAACCCTTTCAGTGATGAAAAAATACCTATTAAGTCCCAATCAAGTACTGCTTTAGTTTACCTATACATAAGAAATTACTTAACCTTCTGCTATTCAAATATATTTAATGCTCATTTTTTAAAGATGAGCTTCCCCCCCCAAAGAAACTACATTGTATCTTTGAAATTAAGCAGAAAACAAACAAACAAAAAGACCCAGTGCTGGTGACAAATATACAGCAAATTCACTTCTTCATTCTTCGCAAAGACCAACCAACTCTCAGGACTGAAGAGCTAGAAATTCACCTATTTTTCAAAGACTTGTTTGTAGACTATGCAGCAACTTTGTTGTCTTTCTAAAAAGGAAAAATAAATTAGTTCATATCTCAAATTTTTGTTAGTATTTCCTCCCAATAACTTTCAAAGTTAGAGTAGCAGTGTCACAGGCTGTCCCAGGAAGAAGCCTCCTGAAATACAGGCGCACCTTGCTCATCTCAGTGGCAGACTAATAATTTCTAACACAATGACAGAACTTAATCCAAGCTTCTCGTAGGCCAATTCATCGAACATGACTGACATCACATTCAGGAGATTAATAAAACCCCTAACTTTTACTACATAATAAAATATTCAGTCAATAACATAAGTAACATTTTACAAAATTTCATGATAGAAGCAATAATTTAGAAATTTTTAAAGAATAACTTCTATATTCAAAGTAAGGTCTGAAGATTGGAGAGGTGACTAGGAAATTTAAAAGCAACCAGGGAGAAAGCAGTGAAACTCTCCAGAAGCCGCCCGCCTCCCAGTGAGGTAATCCCAGCTAAAGGCTGCACAGAGCACCAGCCTCGGGCTTCCGCGTGCTCAGGACCAGCGGCTGCCACACACCTCACTAAGAAGACCTGCTTCTCGCATTAGAAACTGAGCTCTACCTGTGCCTACAACAGCAAACCGCTCAGACCGCAACACATGTGACAAGAGTGGCAGGAGCGGGTACAGGAAGAAGTCAGCAAAGGACGACCCGGTCCTCCACCACAGCCACAGCCAGCCTTCGGGTGCGCTGCCGGGTTTCTTTTAGTTCATTCAGAGAGGAACAGGAGCGGATATGTGCTAAGGCACCTCCGGGGCGCCTGGTCCCCGACCCTCTCCAAAGTAACACCGGCTCAGATGGCTGGCAGCTGGTCTTCCCCTCCATGGCGCTTCTCCTTCTGAGCAAGCAGAAGGACCTACCCCCACCCAGCTAATCACCCCTCCAAAAAGAAAGAAAAAAGGCATCATTTGAGTTAAGCCTTCAAATTAATGCTTTTAACATTATTTTTAAACAAAATTAGGCCCAAAGTCAAAAAAAGTGTTTTAAAGGAGACTTACCAGTCATGATCCTATGTTTAGCCATGTTTCCATTCCATTTCAAACAAGATATGCTTATGTTCCCCTCAATTAATGATTCACGTGCCAACATAGCACACAGAACAAAGCCAACCCGATCACAAGGCTGCTGCAAATGCCACTGAAGTCCATCTCTTAAAAGTGCTGGATGCTGGGGCCCTCCCTGGTGGCGCAGCGCATTAAAAGCACAGCACTGAGAAACTAGCCACTTCAGCATGAGTTCAATCCCCAGTCCCAGAGGTGACGCACATGGTGCAGCAGACCTCTCCTGACCTGCCCGCTGCTCCCCTCAGCAGTGTACTTTGTAGATCTGCCTGTTCTGCTTCCCACTCTGTCTCTGGTGAATCCTCTCACCGCCCCTGCACCTCTGGCCTGTACCCCAGCTCTGTATGCATAAATAAGTAAATCTTTAATAATAATAAAAAAAAAGTGTTAGATGCTGTTTCAGAAATGAGTTCAGGCTCTCCCTGGTGGTGCAAGGGTTAAAGGGCAGCACTGTGAAGCTATCAGCGGCCTCTGCAGATGAGTTCCAGGCCTCTGCAGATGAGTTCCACCCCGCAGCCAGGGAGCTGACCCACATGGTACAGCAGAGCTCTTCCTGTCTCCCCACTGCTCCCCTTAACAATGTATTCAGTAGATCTGCCTGTTCTGCTCCCCACCCTCTCTCACTGCCACCCCCACTTCTGACCTGTACCCCAGATCTTATATGCACAAATAAATCCATCAAAAAAAACTATGATTAAAAAAATTAATTTAATTCTTGAAGGTAAATCTACTTATCTAATAGTGATCACTCCCTACATCTACCTTTACAGGTATCATACATGATTTTATAAGCAGAGGATACTGGGAGGGTCAGGCTCTAATAGCAACAGAAGCATTCAACCTCAGGCTAGCCACACTGATACCAACAGAGTAACTTGGTACTTGGCTTACTGGTGATTGTTCAGATGAAAGAAAAGAACACCCAGTCTTATGCACACAACATGATAGCTGTTTACTCCTCAACTGAAATATTGTCATGAAGGATATATGCATATTCTGTGTTTAAAAGGTAGTGTCTAGTATCTACAGATACAGGGAAAAGATTACTCACTCAAATTGTGTGTGTTTATAAAAATTAAACACCTCTGAGTGTGAGGTGCTCTTAGGAAGATTAAACTCCCCAGCCCCTTCTGGCAATGTTATAGAAGAGGTTATATAGTTTGGAAATCTCAGATGGTTTCCAACTCTAAGACTCTGGTGATCTGTAAAAGCTGCATCTGAGGCAAAACTGCACTTAATTTCCTTTCTACAAAAGTTGAAACTGAGGGTCTGAAAAGCTTAACAATGTAACTGAGATAATCAGTAACAATTACTCAAATACTCATCAGGATTCAAATCTAATTATTTTTTCACAAAGTAATCAATTTTTCTGCCAGCCAGTGCAAGCTCGGGAGACAGCTGGGATGACAAGAAGATGAGGGGTCTTCCTGGGGAAGGTTAAGCTTAAATTGACCACAGGAAAATAAAGAAATGTAGCTGGAGGTCCACAAGGCTCATGAACTACTAGGCTGAAGACCTAGTATCATTGCTCACTAGCTGCTACATCCTGGACCAGTTATTTAATGTGTGTATGTTCCCTCATTTGCAAGATGGGGATAAAAACAGAACCTGCCTTGCAGAGATGACGTGAGGTTTAAGCAATTTAATATGTTAAGACTATGTAGAAAATATGTCTAAGCATAGGCAAAATATTACAGAATGTCATTAGCTATTAAAAGCAGTAAGTTTGCTCTCTATTCTGGAGTATATCCTTAGACTCTGTTACATAGTCCTTTTTATGTTTTTAGTGATACCTGTGCCTCCAGAAAAATAATTTTAAAAGGGGAAGAAAAACAGTACAAAAAGAAGTAAGTCTATGTCAGTCTCAATAGTTTTTGGGGAATTTTTATCACGAAATCTAAAACCATGGCTCTATAATAAAACCCCCTCCAAAAAGAAAAGAAAAAAATACCACTTTCTTTTTTAATCTCATACCTCCTCCAATTGAGAAGAAAATTTAAAAAATATTTTGGACTTATAAGCTAAGAAGTTACCGTTCCTTAAAACTATAAAAATATTCTATTTTCTAAAAAAAAAAAAATTTTATTTTTATTTATTTATGCATCTAAGAAATGGGGTGTAGGCCAGAGGTACTGAGGAGGGGAGAGGTGAAGCGGTTCACCAGATCAGAGTGGGGAACAGAACAGGCAGATCCACCGAAATGCATTGCTGAGGGGAGCAGTGAGGAGACAGGGGAGGTCGGCTGTACCCTGTGGGTCAGCTCCCTGATCGGGGATTGAACTTGGTGCTGCAGTGGCTGCAGAGAGCTTGGTAGCACTGCAACTTAACCCCTTGTGCCAACAAGGAGGCCCAAAACTAAATATTCTGAATAGGCAAGTCCGCCACAGAAGTCACACAGATAACCTAAAAATATCCTCTCAAAATAGAAAAGTAAAAACATGTGAGTTTCTTGAAACTGTATGGGAACACCAAAGCATGTGCTTACTTACCCTATACTCAAAATCTGCGAACTCCCTGCCCCCACGGCCTCCTCTGAATCCACCACGAAATCCTCGAGGGGCCGTGAAGGTGCCGCCCCGGCCGCCGCCACGTCCCCGGCCGCCACGGAAACCAAGCCCTCCTCTGCCTCTGTAACCCCCGCGACCGCGGTTTGGACGAAGTGGGATGCCAAATGTTTCAGCATTTAATCTTCTTTCTTCAGCCCAGGTTGGTCTTCGTTCTCTATTGTAAGAATAATCTTTAGCTCATCAGGTTTTTAAGAACATTTTCCAACATTATGTAACACAATTCTGAAATTAAGGCTGTGCAGTCCCCCAAGCTCACATAAGCGTTTTATCTACATCATCACAGTCTGCCTACAGCAAGATGCTGCTACATTATTAGAATTCATTTGATATGTTGCCTGCAAATATAGCTGATAAAATAAGGTAACATACCTAACCTTAACATAGTAGAAATTCAGACCTGCTGGGACTGACAACCGACGACCAGGCCCTCAGCCATGGCGGAAGAGAAGGCAGTGAGGAGCCCCGGCCTGGAAGCTCAGGGTGGAAAGTAGGCCCCTGTGCTCCGATGTGCTCCTGACACCATCTCTGCACCCGTGGGTGCCAGAAGCAGGCATCTCCAGGGCTGCAGCCCAGACAAGCGCCAGGCGCCAGGCTCCGGGGAAGCTCTACCCTAGCTCTGAGTGTTGCACCGGGCATGCAACTGCCACCAGATGGCACCAAACCGCGGTGAGGAAAAGGACAAGTCTGACGGGGCCACCCAAAGCGTGAGGCTACTTGGCTTGTCACCTTGTCCTTCAACTATCCTGACAATTTTTCTGGGCTCACATTCACTATAATATAGGAGCGTTTCATTGTATCAGCAATTTCAAAGTAATTATTAGCACTTCTGGCCAGGCTTCATTTGAGTTACACCGCTGAGAGGTAAAGTAAAAGGTCTTACTTAGATGTCAGATGAATGCTTCTGTTTAATTACTTTTCAAATGTGACTGTGTCCTTAAAAGTATGCCCAGTTCTTTTCAAGGACTAACATCCTAAGAATTTAATACGAACTATCTTATTTTAGAAAAATAAAGGATTAAAAGTTGCAGTCATAAAAAACTTTTATAAGAAACTACTTCACACTTCAACATCCCAAAAGCAGCTAAAGGACTATACCTATTATCATCACAAGAAATATTATCAAAGAAGGATTTAGTTTTGTC
>NW_004567129.1:25669032-25671152 GCF_000260355.1 Condylura cristata | reverse complement strand
TTAATTTTTACATCATTTTCTGCCTTTTTCCATCACAGTTGTAATCCCTGTGGGCTTCTCATCACCATATATACTACATTTTTGATATAATAAACAAAGGAAGTTTCACTAGCACTTAATATAAACACTGACAATCGCACACAAGATATCTATCTACACTTATGTGATCCACACCCCTATGTTCTGACCTCCCCAATCTGGGAGAGACTTCTGTACTAAAAATTACCATATACCCCTGGGGGTTAGGACCTTAATATCACTAATACAAAGTGCTGAACACATAACCCAGTCTCAAAATTTAGGAAGCCTTATGAAAAAGATCACTAAGCTTTATGATAAGTGAAATGAAGGATACTAATTGGCACTAAATGCAAAGACGGAGGTGTTTTATTTCTCCAACAGATAACACAAAAGACAGAAAGTACCAGTTCTCAGTCACCCCAACCATTTCCTACTTCATCTTTACTGTCTCCGCCAAATGGCTCCTTAGTCAACGCTCCCTATTATCTAGTCTCCACTAGATATAACTGAGGACACGGTAAGAGGATTTATGATGTATAATAAAAGCAACGCAAGGTAGCATACATTATAGTTAAAACAAGCCTGAAATATCCAACAGAGAAGGAATAGAATGAAAGAAAAAATAAGAGGAACACATAATAGTTGCTGACAAGTTAAAAAACAAAACAAAACAGAACACAAAGCAGTATGAATTCAATAATTATGTGAAATGTTTAACATACCGACAAAGGTCAGAAATGACTAGCGTTTACTGATAGGTTTATGTTCACTATTGAATGAAGCCTGGCAAACTGCCCAAACCTAAGAAAACCACCCAAAAAATCCAAATCAGTGTATCCAGACACTTGACACTTTAGATAAACAGGAGCTTTAAAACATTCAATTTTACTATTAAAAATGTCTTGGCCACAAGCTAGGAAGCACAATGTGATCTTTTTGTCTTTAAAAAACAAAAACAATTGTTTAAGTACAGTCTATGTCTATAAAATCTTGTGAAGAAAATCTGAAAGAATAGCCACTGCTCTGTTAATGAACTCTGGGGTGTGAATTTTTTTTTTTTAAAGATTTATTTATTTATTCATACAGAACTGAGGTACAGGCCAGAGATACGGAAGGTGAGAGGATTCACCAGGGACAGAGCAGGGAGCAGGCAGATGGAGAAGCACACTGCTGAGGGGAGTAGTGGGAGGGTCAGGAGAGGTCTGCCACGCCATGTGGATCTCCTGCAGGGCAGGCGGGGACCGAACTCATGTGGAAGTGGCTTAAGCTTCTTATTGCTGTGCTTTAACCCGCTGCGCCACCAGGGAGGGCCCTGGGATGTGAATTTTAAAGCTCAATAAAGATACGTATTTAAGTATTTAAAATAAGGGAAGTATGGAAATTATTTTGAGACAGTTCTCCTTTTTTCCAAATTAAAAAAAGTGATATAGTAAATCAGAATCAAAACTCTGTGTTCTGTCACAAAGGACATATAAACACATAAAAATAGATAAGAGGTCAGTATACTTCTAAAAATACATCTAACTTTCTAAAATTAAGCAAACAGTCACTTTTCAAATGTCTAAAGTGATTGTATATTGCTTTTACTTTTTAATTGGGAAGTTTAAAATTACATACTTTACTCAAATTTGAGATCAATAAAATGATTTTAGGAGTAAACATTACAGATTATAAGAAAGAGAAAGATAATATCATCAATCAGTAACTATGAAAGAAATGAAAGGTTTTGAATAATTCAAATAAAGGTTTAAAGTTTATTACTACTTAACTTTAATGAGAAGTTTTCAAACTTTTAAGGTACAATTTCATTTTTAAAAGCACAGAAAACAATGAAAACGATTTTAAAATGTTAACATGAAAGTCATAGAAACGTTAACAAAGGAAATAGAATAGTACAGCGAGGAAACATAAAGGATAAATATAAATGCACAAAATCCCACTAGCAAATAACATTTAGGGTTATATTAAAAGACAACTGTTGGGCCCTCCCTGGTGGCGCAGCGGGTAAAGCACAGCACTGAGAAGCTAAAGCCACTGCAGCATGAGTTCAATTCCTGCCCCCCCCGGAGGTGACCACATGGCGCGGCAGACCTCTCCTG